>NC_081412.1:708638655-708959726 GCF_030272615.1 Cryptomeria japonica
AGTCCAAATGGCATCACACGCCATTCATACAACCCTTCTGTGGTCTTAAAAGCGGTCTTCCACTCATCACCCTCCTTAATTCTAATCTGATGATAACCACTTTTAAGGTCCAACTTAGTAAAATGCATGGCACCTCCTAAATAGTCCATCAAATCCTCTATTCTAGGAATAGGAAATTTGTACCTTATGGTGATCCTATTTATTGCCCTTTAATCAGTACAAACTCTCCACTTGCCTCCCTTCTTTGTTGCTAGTACTATCGGGACTGCACATGGGTTGATGCTCTTCTTGATCAGTCCTTGCTCCAACAACTCCTGCACTTGCCTTGCCACCTCCTTCTTTTGATCAGGAGTGAGCTTATATGCTGCTTTATTGGGCAAGGATGCACCGAGGACAAAGTCTATTTGATGGCTTATAGACCTTCTTGGTGGAAGTGTTGCAGGTGCTCCATCACTCACTATATCTTTATTCTGTTGCAATATTTGTTATACCTCCTTAGGTACCTCTGTCTGCAACTTATCTTCCTCCTCCTTTGGCTTCACAAAGATGGCACATCCCACTGTATCCTCTTAATGTAGCAAGTGTAAGAACTCTTTACCAGTATTAAGTAAGCCACTAGGTGTTCTTGAGGCTCCCTCATCATTCTCTATCAAAGACTGAATCTTAAAGGTTTTTCTATCCTTCTTGAAGGAAATGGAGTTCTCCTCTCCATCATAGATCACCTTCCTATCAAATTGCCAAGGTCTACCTAGTAGCAGATGACAAGCATCCATAGGTAGCACATCACAAAGGATCTTATCCTTGTATCCTCCAATAGAAAACTCTACCCAAGTCTGTTCATTGACAAGCACACTCTGTCCTTGATTCGACCATGTCACCTTGTAAGGGCCAGTGTGGGGTATCTTTGTGAGTTTCAACCTCATCTGATATGATGTTATCAGTTGACCCTGAATCAACTATCACCTTGCAAACCTTACCAAGGATTTTGCATCTCACCCTAAGCAATTCTCTCCTATGCTTAGGTTCATCCTTAACTAGCTGTCTTATCAAGACTCTATTGAACATCATATTTTCTCCAATCTCTGATTCAATATGGTCCACCTTAGGTGTTTTGCTGCTTGATGTGTCTTCATGGGCATAAGCAACCCTCTTTCCATTGTTAGATGAGGTAGGCTTGTCAAGGCATCTATAGGTCAGGTGTCCGAATTGACCACAATTGTAGCATTTCATGGTTGCAAAGTAGGAATTACCCCTACTGGTACCTTTGCTCCTATTTGGACCCCCTTGTGTACCTCTTCCTCGAGAATGGCCTCCTCTAAGAGTGGTTTCACTATTATGCTTAGTCTACTTGGACTCTCCTTGATTCCTTTGCTCACTTGCCTTGCTTTGGTAACCACCTCGGTGATTCATTTGATCTCTACCCCTATTGTTGGAGTCTCCCTTCCTCTTGTTCCTCTCTTTCACCTTGGCAGCAAGCTAATGACCCTTTTGGATAGTGGTAGGAGTCCATAGACTTATCTCCTCTTGGATGTTCCACTTTAGGCCACTTAGATACCTAGCCACCTTGATAGATTCCTCTTCTTGGACTTTGGATCTAAGACAAAGCTTTTGAAACTCCTCTGTGTAGGAGGTCACATCAAGGTCTTTTTGCTTCAATACCTGTCTCTTCTTATGAAGTTGGACTTCATAATCCTCTAGCAAGTAGTTCTTCTTGATCTTACTCACTATGGCCTTCCAGTTTGCAATAGGTAGCTTTCCCATGCTAACTCTCTCCTCTTGCAAGTACTTCCACCATGTCAAGGCTACTCCCCTTAGTCTTGATTTGGCAACCTTAACCTTCTGAGCTTCTGTCACACCTTCACACACAAAGTGGTTCTCCATACCCTCAATCCATTCCATGATGGTGTCAATGTCCATCCTTCCACTGAAATGTGGCAATCCTTCAAAAGCTTTTGTATTCAAAGCCTTGATGGCCTTTACAAAAGTTTTTTCATTGATTAAGGGATCTGGTTCAGGTATGATGTCATCAAGATCAATATCTTTCTTTCCTCTATCACTAGTTTCCGCACCCCAGAGCTCTTGTGCTCTCTGATCAACCACTTCTTGTAGCTTGTTCCTTATCTCACTCATAGCATCTTCAAGGAGTCTATTTTTCTCCTTTTTCTCTTCTACCTCCTTAGCTAGCTCTGCATTAGTGACCATTATGTTCTCCCCCATTGATTCACTAGAATATAGAGACATACACGGTCCACCAAATCTTTAACTTGCTCTGATACCAATCTGATGGGAATAGGAGTGGGATAGACTAGCCTAGTCTATGCTCCTTGATCCTTTCCTTGGATCACCAGGTGTTCCAAACACACCCTAGGGCCTTTAGGACTTCCCTTTCTTGAGGAATCACCTGACCTTGCCCAATCCACCCACCAACAGCCTGTGATACTTCTCCCAAGGTCACACCTACTCACAAGCTTCAAAAACCCTCACATGGGCTAATAAGGGTTTAGCTCCTCCTACACCTTCTTAGGTCCTAGCAAGGATAAGACAGGTCTTTGACATTGTTTTCCATCCATTCATGTGCCCTCAAGAGGTTTTGACCTTCCTATTTGTTACCGATCTCACTATTTTGTTTCTTTCCTACAAAATAGGGCTACAAGGAATGTGCCCAATTAGGCCTCCATTCCGGAATTTTAGGGCTGCCTCTTGCAAACGATTCTCAAACTTGTGAAACTTCCCAAAGGGACTGCTATTCATTTGGAAAAGGCTCAAATATTTTCTTGGTTTTGGGCCTCCAAATGTCTGTACACTGCCCTAGGTGAATTTAGGGGTTTTTGAGGGTTTTTTATGAGGGTTTTTAGGCCTGCCAGGGTCATAGTGATGGTTTGTTGTCTTTACCACCTTATCTAGATTAGTGGAAGCTCCTCCTTCTCACCAATGGTGCTCCACACACCCCTCTACAACTCCTTTAAAGGGTGCCTCCTTCCTTGTCCTACCTTTCTCTCATGGACCTTTGTAACCTCAACCCTTCCTAGTCGAGCACAATCCAGTCTCACCTAGGAGTGGATCTTTGAAAGGCTTTCTTGCATCTTGAGGGGCCCTTCTTTCTCTGAGATACTGTATAGGGTATTCACTCCTATTCCCCATGGTTTCATGGTGTTCCACAATGGGGATAGGAGTTTTCAATCCATTTACACAAAATAGTCCAAAATTGGATAGTGAAGGAGTAATTCACAAAATATTTACAAAACACACAAAACCTGCACAATAAACCTAGTATAAATGCTCAAAATTAAATTATAGACACTATACAAGACTCTCAACACAGTTTAGTTTGCAAAACAATCCATTAACAATCCTTCATTGCTCCATTTGTGCCGATTGGCAACATAAAAATAGTCACAGTCAAGATCTTTTCCCTTTTTCCATACAATCTGACATCCAACCCATCATTTTAGGGTTTGCAACAATTTATAATTTCTTTGCCTCGGTTTGTGTGCCATGGTTAGGGTTCCCAACGCCAAGCTAAGGTTATGACCTATTTGGTGGAAAATTTGCATGAAAACTTTGAAAGCAATACCTATATGTACCAATTTGAATACTACATATTGTTAGATGGATTCTTATTTAAGGGGTCCCAACTTTGCATTCTCCTTGGATCATGAAGAGAAAAGCTTGTGAGATAGATGCACTCAAATGGTTTGGGTGAACATTTTGGAAGCAATAAAACTTTTGGATTAGTGAGTGCAATTCTTTTGGCCTAATATGAGGAGAGATGTAAACACATTTGTTTCTTCTTGTAGGGTGTGTCAAATAGCAAAGGGAGGATATCAAAGTACATGCTTATACACTCCCTTGCCTGTTCCAAAAGAGCCATGGGTTTGTAATGGTGAACAAAAAATTAGGGTTTCCACCACAAGAAGGATGAAAACCACTAATTTTATGGCTTAAGACCATTACATTCAAAAGAGGGTTCAAAACCAATAGATCCAATCACAAACCAGCGAGGATTAAGACTGAGAATTCTAATTGGATTGGGGGTTTTTGATGGATAAACCTCTTTTGTAAGTTGAATTGCTGAAATTAGGGTAAAAGTGTTAAAAATGAAGGAGGTAAAAATGTGAAAACAATAAGCTACAATTGCAAGATTGAGCCACAAACCTGGATCTAAGCAATATTAGTAAATTCAGACCTGTTATCAGAAAGAACTCCTAAAATGTTCAATCCATTTTTCCCACGCTCAGGTCCTCCAAACTTTTCGCACTCCAATGGGGAATTGATTTGTCACTATAAAAAAATGCTTATTCTAAAGATCATAGCTTCACATCTATTTCCTGCACATAAAAAGAAGGGGAAATAGGTTGGGAATAAGGGTTTGCCTAAGTCAAACCCTAGTTTTGTAATTAACCATGAAATAGAAATGAAAGGTAATTGAATTATTGTAATGGAAATGTTATCCTTTTGAGGGAGATGCTCAATAATGACTAAAAAAACAAATGATATACCTCCTGGTGAAGTTTTGTTTGTCTCCACACGAAATTAGGGTTTTATGAAATCTTCATCAATGTGGAACATGAATGTCAACTCCAATGCTTGACTAATCTTGACCTTATTGTTGCTCCTATGCTTGAAGGAAGACTGGTTACTTTCTCACTTTACTTGAATGCTTGATTTATTGAGTTGATTGACCATTATGATTGTCAGATATGGGTGTGATCTCTCAAATAGGAGGAGAAAGCCTCCTTTTATACTTGCTAGTCGAAAAACATATTAATTTTCCGACATGGGCCTACATGGGGCTAGGTTTCTCACTCAAATTTTGAAATGGACAAGGGGCCCAAAGAAAGGCCCTAATTGGGAGGAGCAAGGCGAGAGAGAAGCCATGGTCCTATTAGGGACCAAGGTGCCATGCCCTAGTCCTACCCAAATTAGGGGCTAGGACAAAGGGTTTGGATGATGCATGAAGTCAATATGATGTCAAATTTGCATGACATGGCTCAACATCATGTCTGCGTCAGGCCTAGGGGTGCAAATGCTAAAGTGAGGACCCAAATATGATCAAAATTGTAAGGGAGTACAATTTAGGACACTACAAGGTTGATGTTTCTATGGATTTTGTCTTAGGGCTTTAATGAACCCAAAGATGCAATGATTCAATGTTTGTAGTGGTGGATTTTTTTCATTAAATCCCCCATTTCATACCTTGTAAGAAGACTAATGATTCAATTCAAGTGACACATTTTTTCTTCAGGGAAGTTGTGAGGTTAAATGGTGTTCCTAAAACAATAACAAGTGACATGGATACCAAGTTCTTAAGCCACTTTTGGAGAGCCTTGAGGAAGAAGTTGGG
Source organism: Cryptomeria japonica (assembly GCF_030272615.1). Lineage (NCBI taxonomy): Eukaryota > Viridiplantae > Streptophyta > Pinopsida > Cupressales > Cupressaceae > Cryptomeria > Cryptomeria japonica. Next base: position 708,644,000 of record NC_081412.1, read on the forward strand.
TAGTAGGTTGTAATTTAGTTTAGTGTACCATCCCCAAACTAATGGTCAAACAGAGGTGGTGAATAAGAGTCTAGACAGTCTATTTAGGTGTTTTAGTTGGGGACAATCCTTGACAATGGGTTTTGGTGATACCTCAAGCCGAGTTTTCTTATAACTCAAGCATAAATAGATCAATAGGAAAGTTTGTTTTTCAAGTTGTATATGGTGCAAATCCTAAAGAAGTTGTGGACTTCGTTTATTTGTTGATAAGTCCACATAATAACCAAGAAGATGTAGAATTTTTGAAGAATATTCAAGAGATACATTAGCAAGTTAGGCTCAAAATTACAGTCCATGAATGAATATTATAAAAAGACAGCTAATTTGTATCAGAGAAGAAAAGACTTTCAAGAAGGAGAAATGGCCATGGTACATCTACACAAAGAAAAGTACCCCCAAGATGCTTGCAACAATTTCAAGCCCAAGAAAACTGGACCTTGCAAAATCATAAAGAGGATAAATGGAAACTCCTATCAAATTGAATTTCCTAGAGATGTGGACATTAGTCCCATCTTTAATGTCATAAACCTTTATTCACACTCAACTCAAACTGGTGATGATTAGTTATAAGATGAGAAAAATGAGAGGGAAAATGACAATTTGACCAAACACTTACCAAAGAAGAAAATATAGTATATTGAATAAGTATTAGATACCAAGTTGGTGGCTACCCAATCTAGATCTTATAAGTTATATTTTGTTAATTGGGAAGGCCGCCCGAATTCTTACAACTCTTGGGTGTCATAAGTTGGCTTGCTTAAGTATAACAAAGCTATTCCAACTTATGAAGTAAAATTAGGAGGATTGATGTGTTCAAAATTTTCAAGGCAAGGGGAGGATGATGTGGAGAATTTAATGTAATATCCCACCCACATTCAGTTTGTTGGGTGTCTATTAAGTCTTTTTAGGATCTCTTTACTACTATTTTAGTGATATTGATTGGGCTTCCTAGTTAACAGTTCTCTAGTAATTGCTATTGTTCGCTTTTAATTGATTTTGTTTGGGAACCCTTTAATGAGTTGGGGAGTTATTTGAGTATACATATGATTAGAAAAGTTATCAGGGAAAGAAATAAGTGGGAGAAATATTTGAGGAGTTAATGGAGAAGGAGATGAACTTGATATGAAGACATCAATCTTTATTAATGACAGAATTCTACTTGTTATGTTTTTGGGTATCTTTTCATTACCCTTATATATGCCTATGTTGTAGGACAATTATTTTATGTAATTTAAAATAGTTAGAAGACAACGTATTGTTATATAGTAGGTTTTGCAGGTCTAAGGATAGTGTTGCATCACCAACTCAATTAGCTTATATTTTTCTTACAAATGTTGTGGATCTTTAATAATTTTATGAGATTGTAGTGCAATAGTCATAGATTAAGTGAATAAGGACCTCTACCTGGGATTGATTATAAATGATGTAGTTAAGGAATATGAATTTCACAGGAGAAAATCCCTTGTCGGGGCTTGTTTTGATGCAAAGATCTCATTAAAAACTCAAGTTTCTAGTGTGCTTATAATACACTCAAACGCGCTCTTCATGAAATGGATGACTAAGCTAGAAAATATTTATCTATGCACAATCAAGAGCTCGATCAATTGTTGTGCATGATAAAATTTTGGACAATTATCACACATATTACTCACCCAATCACTTGTGCCAATAATGCTTCTATTGTAGACAAGGTCAATCTATAAACATAAACAAAGGGGTTAATGCCATATAACTATTGTTTTCTCTCATACTTTGCTAAAATATATGGACTATGTAATTATTGTGGGCCGAATCTATTTATTGTATTTCCTTGGTCACAATTTTGTAATACTCAAAAGCGTACTTCTTAGCTTTCAAGATCTTGTCATTTTGTAATTTTGGAAATTTTTGTAAAACTCTTATTGTACCTTTAATATAATAGTGCATGCCTTTGGCCTTTTACCCAAAAAATAACACATTAACAAAATGTAAGAAGTGTATAGTTTAGCATGAGTAAAATTGATCAAGAAGAAACATTAAAAAAATTAAGAGAGCAAATAATAAAATCCTTAGAGAGAAATTTGTATGTATCTTCAAATCTTTGTAGGCTATCCCCACTTTTCACATGTTTCTTCAACTTTAGACCTTGAAGGACCGAAAGTGTAGTGGTAGATCTATGCATTATTTTGTCATTGAATTTCATCACGAGTTTCACATTTTTCTTCATCTCATCTAGTTTAATCTAGGTTCTCCAATTCTTTTACAAAATTTGAGATCAAGTCACACAATATTGTTGTTCAATGGCAAGGTTATTAGGGGGTTCCTGAATCACAATATAATGGGTATTGTGGGTAGTATTGTGGAAATTATTTATCCCCAATTGGGAATTCTTAAGCACATCGTCCAATTCATAATTGATGTCTAGTGCATTCATCTCATTGAAGAGCCACTTCCCTTTAAATCATAGAGGAGAGAGCACAAGAAAGTTATCCATGATTTTTGCATCTTCCCCAAAAATATCCTCCTATTGTGAGTCCCTAGATATTGTAATTTTTTCCCTAGTTAGGCTAGTGGACCATGAGCAATCTAGTTGACCTTCGAACATTTGTACCTTTAGGCTCCTATTTGGTGGTCTTTCCTTTATCCTTCTGGTCAATAGTTTTAGATTTCTTATCTATCAAAATGAATAGGGTCTACCAGTGAACTAGTTCAAGCCCTCTTGGACATTATTCATAATTGAAATCATGGAACCCTTCAACATTTTACCTTTATTCTAGGTTAGGTGTCTTTCTAGATTTATTTTTGTAAGCCCCCATTATAATCCAATTGGGTAGGGGAACTTGATTTAAGGGAATAGATTTATGCAACCACGTCTTCCTAACTTTTGGGTTTAGGGATGAGAAATATTGCACATAATATTTGGTGGAGCCATCCACCACATTTTTTATTTTTAGTGGGAAGCTAGGATGAAGCTCTGTGAAGGTGGGTTTTTTTCCCTTTATTAGTAGGGGCGGGGTTTGTTCCATGAGAGTAACCTTGGGTTTTTTGTCGTTATCAATGAAGTTGTCAAGGCGATTTATTCCACAAGAGTGACCTTGGTGGGTTTTTCCATATATAGAGTGAGGTTGAAGTGATAAAGGCACAAAATAAGGCCTTGATGTAGTGGGATAATAAGTTTGTTAGAGTTTTCATGAAAGGCCCTAGCTTCCCTAATAGAATTTCTTAGTGACGATAAACTGAAGAGAAGGAAACTCATAAGAATTTCGCTCCTAAGGTGATTTAGTAGTGCTTTGTGATAATAATAATAACACTCAAATTTCCCTTCCAACATGAAATATTTAATGAGTAGCTAACAAACCTAGTTTTGCAACTTCGAGAGCACTTGGCGAACAAACCCATTTTAGAATTTGACTAGTTCTTTTCCCTTATTGAAAAAAATTCTAGATGCTTTCAATGTCGAGGGTTTTACTCTATTGATGAACTTGCTTTCCACTATAAGTCATCATAACGGCTTTTCTTATGACATCCTCATTAACTTTAAAGGTAATGCCTCCTACCTAGACCTATCTTTGATCTTATTAATCTACAAACCAAATGAATAAACTCTAATCGTGCCCATTAAGAGATTTGAGATATGAAGCAATTCCACCCTCTTGACAAATATACCAAAAGGTGACACCTTCTTCACATCCTCCTTGGAGACAAACTTGGTGCAAACACAATCACCTCCATAACAACACCACGAATAACAAAGATTAACAAAGAACTTTTACAAAATCCATAGAATTCCATCACTAGGTAATACGCCACCAAAACCAAGGAATATGAGTATTATTAATGTGGATGACCAAATCAACTAGATACCATCTCATGGCATGTTATTAAAATGAGTTAAGTTTAGATTCCACACAAGAAAGTGAGAATCAATATAGGGGTAGTAATCATCACTACAAAAATATCCTTGTGCGCACAAGCCTAGAAGTCCATCTCATCCAAACATTCATTAAAAATCTCAATGCAATATAAGAAAAAGAAATAGACTCCACATTAATTATTAGGGAAGCTGAAGAAAGGGGAGAAAATAAAGGTTGACACCCCTCTTCCAAGGATCAATCTAAAAACCCTTGATCGCCACAAGATTATGGCAACATGTCAAAATAATCATTAAAATATTGAGCCTCATTCTTTATGAGAGATAATTCCTTGTGTAAAAGAGAGTGTATAGGCTTAGGAATATTCCCAAAAGATCACCAACATCTCCACAAAATCAAATTGATACTTAAGATGCCATTCCATTGGCCACGTGTTTCTCTCCCTTGAAATTTTTTAAAGGACAAGATAATTCTTAAAATTATTCAAAATCTTTTAGATGTCCAAAATAATACCAATTAAGTTTCAAGTTAAGATTATATTGTCAGAAATAACATCAATAATGAGTTTGGAGTCCCCCTCTAAATAAAAAATATTGATTCCAAGGAACAAATCCATTTGAATTCCTTGCAACAAATCAAGAGTCTCAAACTAATTGTTGGGTTTCACACCAAGACTACCAAAATAAGCAACAATGAAATTACCCATGTGGGATCACAAAATTCCACTCCTAGTAGGACTCAAGCTTTCTTTTGCATAACTATCAAAATTCAACTTACATCAACCAATAGGAGGTAGTTTCCAATTGGTGTTCGAATTGGCTATCATTTTAGCTCTATCAACCTTATTTATATCCATAGTGATGTCCCAATTTTAGCAATAGAGAGCTCTAGAGGGGAAGGGAGAGTTTCAAGACTTTAACCTTGCAGATAGAAACATTTTCAATAAGGAATTTTAAAAAGATAGAGAATCTTTCCTCAACATTCTTTGTAGAGTTATTGAAGATACAATTATTCATGTCTTTCTAGAGACATCACACCAAATATAGGGGGTTTGAGCCCAAAGCTCCTTCATAAAAAAGATGGGAGAGAGGAGGTACCATCTATCAACAAATGACATTTTCTCATTCATTACCTATTACAATTCAAATTTTTGCATGTCTCACTTTTGAAGGTTGCCTTGTGTCAAGATTTTGTTGTGGGCAATCATCCACCAAAATAAATTAACTTTTATTAACTTATGGCTCCATATTTTAGCCCAAAATCTAGGTTTGATAGGAGGGCCTTGTTGGCATTTTTTATGATTATGTTGTGATTGTCATTGATGGACACACACTTGCTATGAGATCACTCTTTGTATGTATGAGTTAAAGCTCAACCGGTATTTGTTCCAACTAGTACGATGTATTATAGTCTTTAGACTATCGATGTTTTGCAGAAAGTGTTTACCGATCTGAAGCGATATGAAGACCCCAAGCGGTTCGAGAATCTCAAGCGGTACGAAGGAACGAAGCGGCACAACTCATATTTCCCAGTCTTCATTTTTTGTCAAACTGGCAACCAATATTTTGCTTTAACCAGTATTCTATATGAACCGGTAATACTCTATGATGAGTTACCAACTGACATTTTGTGATGAGTTACCATCCACCGATTGTTTGGCGGTACCGACACTTTAACGGTGCTTTTTGTGTCGTGTTACAAAATATGTCTAGATGCATTGAACCTAGGAAATTGTATTGTAATCCTATTGGACCGACATGAAATCAGATTCCTTTATAAGGACATCATGTCTAGGGTTTTAGTTGTTGCTAGGGTCAAGGTGGTTGAAGAGTTTTTGTAAGTGTGAATGAAGAAGAGAAGTTCAGGTCTGTGAGAGAAAGTAGAGTGTGGATGTGTTGAAGATTGAAGTAATGCTGGAATGCATTAGGAATGAGCTATCAAGGATCTAACCAAGCAATCTATGCTATTTTCTAGATCATTCACTTGTTGATTACTCACATCTTTGACAAGTCTGAAGCCCTTAACCGGGTAAGCCCAAAAGCCTTTTGTAAATCCTCTAACAAGGTGGTTCACATCTGTGGATCTAAAATCCTCTTGCAAGGTAGTCTTTAATCGAACTTATCTCCTAACAAAGATTGAGATTCCTAATAGGATCTGTTCTGGTAAAGAACATTGTATGACCTTAATCGGTCTGCTTCCTATTCTGCAGATAGTTACTTGTGAGTTTCATCTCACCTTGGTTTTTCCAATTTGGGTTTCCACGTCAAAATCTCTTGTGTTATGGTGTTTGTGCTTCTGTGGGTGAATGCATTATTTTCTATTTGGTTTGCATGTGTGCTAACCAGTTTGTTTGCTAAACTGTTTTACCGGTTTACTGGTAGTCTAGTAAAGTGTTTAAGTACATAGATTTTTGGCATACTAATTCACCCCCCCTCTTAGTATTCATCAGGTCTAGCAATAGGTTGCAAGTAAATTTTATTGTGAAGCAACCTTTATTGTTCTAAACTAAAATAAGGTCATACTCTCTAGGAAAGATGGGAATGTGAAGTTCTCACCATTTCTTTTGAAGGTCTTTGGCCATTAAATCTTTCCACCAATTAAGTAAGTCATTCTTGAAAATATAATCACTAACAAATGGTCCAAAAAAAGTGAGTAGCATGGGTTGTTAGTGTATTGTAAGTTTGGTAGGTCTTTATATGTTGCACGTTAACTCTCTACTAATAATAATTTGTATGTCTAACATTCTTTTATGAATTGCTGCCAAGAAAGTGTATCGTTTAGGTCTTCTACCCATAAACATTTTATACTTGGTATTTTTATTATGATTACCGCTTTTATATATCATTGAAATTATTTTAATAGACTTTAATTTGTCAATTTTGTGTAATCTTTTTTCAATTTATAGCTTATAGTAAAAGATTTTAGATGCCCGTTGTTGTCATCATATTACATACATTTTATTTTTATTATGGGAAGATGTATGATTTAGTGCCTTTCACATCTCTATTGCTTTATTATGTTATTGAAAATCACATAGACATATGTGCTAGGAAAATCAACCATGATGATCAATCTATTTCTACATACCCCCTTAAGAGAAAATCATGTATACAAGTATACATATTTAGAACTAGTATTTAATTGCTTAAGAGAATGATTGAATGAATTAATAAACTGTGTCCGCAAAACTAAAAAGAAAATAAAAAATAGAATTTGAAATACACACTATTTATAAAATATCCGATATTAAAAACAAATAAGATTGATCAATTTCACATTGAAAGACATGTTAGGTTTTAGAATATGTTTATAAGATGCATATGTAATATATTTGTTGGAACTACTTTCTCTTAAAGAACTTCAAACATAATTTTCCAATTCAAATTAATACAAAGAGCATGACTCTACTAAATCATTTTTATCAATTAAAAATCTTTTAAAATAAAATAAACAATATAAATAAAATAACGTTTCTCCACACAATCACAAAAAAAGTTTTTAAAACTAACATTCAATTATTTAAAGAGAATTATTGAATGAATTAATAAACTAGAGGAAATGACTAGTTCTCTATCAATTGTTGATTAAATAACAATAATTGTGACTTTAAAGTTGTTATTACTGATGATAACTACCCATAGTTGTTAAAAGCAACCAATCATGTCATGAAACATTAGGTCCAACTATTGGTCTCCCTTTTGCATGACCATTTGTCTTACTTTTTTTTTGGCATTAATTTGGACACGTTGACAAAAAGCATGCTAATATGACATCAAATTTGATGATGTCACTGGGGGACTTGCCAAGCAAGTTGCTCTAAAAAATTGAGAGTGATTTGAAAATTTCACTTAAGATTTTTGAGAAACACAAAGTTACAGTGGTCAACTACTAGGGGAAGAGCACCAGTAGCTGTCATAGCTAACTTCGCGCACCCACAGATCCTAAACAGTACATCGGATTTTGATTTTTTTTTTAGTTGTCTTTGTATGCGACTTAACTGCTTATAGCTATTGATCTGGGTTCTGGGTAGTAACGATGCACGTTGTGGAATCAGTTATGCGCACAAAGGTCAAAAAGTGCACATTTCAAAGCGTCGCCTGATACCTAACTAAAGATGTTCCAGTAACCGTCGACTCAAAATCGCTAGTACTTGTTGACAAATGTCCCAATAGTGGTGCACAAATGTTCCAATAGTGGTGTAAAAACGGGCCAATTATGAACAAAAAATTACAAAAAATGATCGGCTATTGGTACAAAACAAATTTATTAATGGTGTTTTCACTATAACGGCTATTGAGAGGTCAACATGACAATAAAACGACGGTTATTAGAACTATGTTATCTACCGATGCTCTTCCCCTAAGTCCTCTCTCTTATGTCGGCACAAACCAAACTCAAAAATAAAATTCAAGATACATGCTATTTATAAAAGATAAAGGTCTTATAAAAACACATCAATTTCATATTACATCCTTCTCTACTATAAATTCTGAAAAGTTGGGATTAACTTAGAATGGGATCTCTGTTTCCTTGTCTTCCAGATGAAATTGGGTGGCAATGCCTCGCGAGGGAGCAGCTGAGTTCTCATCACACCCTAAGGTGTGTCTGCAAAAGCTGGAATGCCGCATTGAAAAACTCCCATTTTTATGAAGAAAGAAAAAGATTGAAGAGTTCGGAGCAACGGATTTGTGTGGTCCAGTACATAGAGGAAATTGGCTACAGAGTAGCGGTATACGACCCGGAGAAGAACTCGTGCAAAAGTTTAGCGCCCATTCCCGCAGAAATTGACGGCTTCCCTGACTGCTATTTCATGAAACAAAAACTGGTTTTGATCACAGATATGTTTGATGACTCTACAGGAATTTGTGTGTGGTTGTACGATTTTCCTTGTTCTAAATGGCGTCAGGGTGCCAAAACACCATTGGATTTTGGGGGTGAATTTGCCTCCGCAGTGGATGAGGACGGGGGACTGATTTACATTGGCGGAGGGTTTGGTAGGGCTTCAGTTTACAATGTGGAGGAGGACAAGTGGGATGTTCTTCCCGACATGAACACCCACATGCAGTGTTTTACAGGTGCTTTTGCTGACGGCAAGTTTTATGTAATGGGAATTTCTTTTCGTAGTTTTGAGGTTTTTGACTCCTACACGAGAAGCTGGACAACTATGGAGAATAGATTTAACAATTGGCATTGTTTCGAAACTACATTTGGGCACTTGCATTACTTGTATGTTAGGGGATTGATTGAACATGACTATAGTCAAGCTAAGGTGAACATTGTAGGGACTTTTCCAATGGAGTATTGGGGCCGTATTATTGACTTCGCTGGGTTGGTTAGCAATAAAATTTTTGTGGGCTTTTATTATCCATTTGAAGCTGAAGGGTTTTATATGCTCTCACCTCCAAGTGAGACAGGAGGAACATGCAAGTTGATTGGAATTGAGAGACCATCGGGCCTCCAGGGTTTTGTTATATCTGCTGCTACCTTGGATCTCTAACATCTTCCATCATTATTTGCTTACTTGATAGATGGAAGAAATTGAATCAAAAGTATCCTCTAATCTAATCCTGTCATCATTATTTGCTTCCTTGATAGATGGAAGAAATTGAATCAGAAGTATCCTCTAATCTAATCTAATCTTTGACAGGGTGCTTTCAAATTTTTATATTGTAGCCTCTCAAACAGAGGCTCCTAAGCTCGCCTGGTGCAGAATGTTTTTAACTTCCACTTAGATTTAGGAAATTCCCATATTAGTATTTGGATTCATGAGAAATCATGTTTTCCATATTGTTTACAGGCCAATCTTGTAACTGTTATTCAGTTTTTATTTAGATTATTTTTCTGATTAATCATGTTATCTCATGTGTGTTGCTAAGACATTCTGTTTTGGAAACTAGGTCAGTGAAGAATTATCTTTATATCATCTTTTCCAGGTTTCCTCTTTGGGCTTGATCTGCCTTGATAGGGAAAAAATGCAATTCTGATTTGGAATTATGAGAATTTGTGATTTTCAAATTTGGGTTGTAAAGAGTCTGCCTTTGGATTTGGGTTGGTGAGGACTTATGTTCTTTCAATTTTTGGTTTCTTCTTCTACTTACATAAGAATTCTTGTTTTAATCATCTGGATTGCTGAGAAATCATGCAGCTTCACTTTGGTAGTTGTCTCTAGATTTGGGTTCCCCTTTGTATTTGTCCTTTTCAATCTTGTTTTAAGAACCATCTAAACAGTAGAAAAGATAATTGAAACATCTTGTACTTACATTGGATTGAGACATTAAGAACAAGTGCTCTGTTACATTGGGTCTTCCCAAACAGTAGAATTGGAAATTGAGCTAAGTAGTATACTTCCTATTTTTTTTGTTTGCTTAGTGATGACTGCCCCATGGTCAGTGGAAAGAGAGACTACCCCACATGGTCCGTGGAAAGAGAGACTGTTCAGACACTTATTTGTTCAAGACAAAACTAACTCTATTGGGATATGTGGAATCAGGAAACATTTAAATTCCTTGAAAGTCCCAAAAACTATGAATTCTAAAAATTGATGATGTTGAGCAGCCAATTAAATAACATCCAACTTTGAATTTCTGCAATCTCTACTCATGTCATGTTACTTGCTATTAGCCAAGTTTACACCATAGCTAAGTTAAATGACTTGTATTCAATTCACACATCATACTTTCCTTAGATAAAAAATATACTCAGACGAATAATTCAAGAGAACTTAAGGTTTGGATGCTCAGATTTCTTTTTAATTACAGATAGATTACTAAAGAAGTTCAATGTACATAACCTGGTTACAATATTAGTGACCAAGTTGGTTACTTGTGACCAATCCAGGCTATCTCAAAAATAACATGTATAAAAGTATAAAAGTTCTGATTCAAAAACATGATATAAAAATATTATAACAGCATCTTACTTAAAAGATATTCAGTATTATGACAACATCATAACCTATAGACAACATGTCAGATAAAAACAATTCTGATACTAAATGATGATAGATATTATGCTTCCTCACTTTCCTCTCGCTGGTCATTTCCATTTCCTTCTTCCCGATTCTCTTCTTCATCATTGGATTTCTCCTTACCCTTGCCCTTGTCCTCCTTTTTGGTTTGGTTTGCTGATCTGGAAAGAGAAATGCTACACCAATTGGAAGGGGATATCCTTTCCCAGCTTGAGTTGTCAAAATCCTAAAAAGAGTCAAATACTGCACCAATTGTAAGGGGATATCCTTTCCCATCTTGTTTGAACCTTTGAGAAAGCTCATAACCACTTCGGCCCAACAATGTTTATGAGTCTAGATTTAAATGAGATGGTTTAATTAATTAGCGAAGATGTAATGTAGAATTTATGATGTCTGTTGATGGATTCACGGTAATGATAGGTTAAAACATGCAAGTGAATTCATGTTTTCCAAAGATGCATTGTGTGTCTCAATGGACAAGGCTAAGGACAATTCTTCAATCAATTTGATGGAATATGTACTCATAAGCTAAAGATATTGGTGAACCCTGACAATGGTTAAAATGACAATTTAACAAATACTAGTAAACATGAAATTGCAACTATTTGTGAGACATCTATGCATGCTGCTTTTTGTTTTGTTAAGTTTCCATGTCTAGAGATGAGAATACACCTCAATAGTTTTCTTTGAACATTTTATAAAACATCTTTATTGCTTTCCAATGACTATCCACAAACTTAACATTAGACAATGACACAAACAAGAAATTTATTTTCATTTTAGAGATTGCTTGTAAGCCTCCGCTTATTCTTCATCTTGTTCAGAAGATCAAAACTGACTGAGCACAAGATATGAACAATATACAAGCTAAAGTTCTAAATAATGCAGGGACCACATGTGAAAAATTTACTAAGAATACTGTATGTGAATTTCTTTTCATAAATTTATGTAGCTGATGAATCATTTTTTTTCTGAATTGAAAAATATGTTATATAAGAAAACCATTTTTTAAGAGAAGTAGTTCAATTTGTGTAAATTATCACCAACATAGATTTTTTTTTAAATCATCAATGAAATTGATGGTTCCCTCTAAAGACATTCTTGTAGCTTTGAATCTTATATTTTGCAAAAAAAAATTGAAATAAGGCAAATGACAGAGGTCTCTTTGATTATCATCAGTGATCTGTTTGATTGGTAACAACCCTGTTTGAGAAGAACCTGATGTGCAAAGAAAGTGATCATGCTATAATTCATAAACTTGAGTTAGCATGTAATATTTTGGATAGAAATGTGATTTATATATGAATAATAAACAATTTCAAGAATTCAAAATTCAAAATTCAAAATCAAGTGCTTATTTGCTCGATTGATGTTTATTGTTGCTAAGTTAAGAACATTTATCTAGAAATTGTCTTTTTAAGTTTAATGTTTGGCAATTGTTGGATCCATCTTTTTTTTAATCGATAAAAGACATAATCGATAATTTGATATTATATATAAAATTATCAAAATTACATAAGGAGTAGCAAAATTCCATCCAGCCGTTAAAGGTCTTTCCTTAAACTAGATAATATAAAATATATGATTATCCTAATTGAATCAGAGCTTTAAACCACAAACCCAAAAAAGTTCATGCAAGTCTACAGTGACTTCTAGACATTCCAAAACACTCAAACGATTACTAGTTCACGATGACAAAAGAAAATTCAAATCATTTAAACTGTGTTTGTTCGAATCCATCCCTAGGCGGAAGACCCAGGGAGGGAGCGAGGCTGACCTCTTGCCAAACCACACACGTGCTCTCGTTGTCGACACCTATCCCTACCTCGGCTACCAGCCCGACCTCGATTTGTGAACCAACTTGCTCATCTCCACTTGCAGCAAGAGAATCATTTTCTTCTTTTGTGCTGAGGAAGCCGTTCAAGATGGCAAAATCCTTGAATTCTTCCTCCTTGCCTTGATTTTCTGCTTCATCTGACAAGAACTTCCACGTCAGATACCTGACAACCGTCGTTATAATAGGCCTATGCCTCAAAGTGCTAGGTCCTTGAGGTCAAGAAGGAATGGAAAGAAATTGATAGTTTCTCCCGATTGAGAGAGGAGAGCCAGGTCTCCAGGTCGTGGCAAACCAACTCCCTGAAGGGAATATTTTAGAATTGTCACTAGACCAACCAATACCTTTGCATCAAAAAGATGAGTGACCATTTCTTTTACCTCAGCCTTCGAAACATGGTTGTCAAGCACTGAAGCAACAAACCTTGAGGAAATATGAGAATTGTCCTTCGGATATTCGTTTTTCTCCAAATGGACACAACCAAGAATCATAAATTTCCTTAAAAGAAACTTGGCGCTGTTCCAAAACAAGAAACAGGGTCTGGAAAGGCCCTAACGATAAATCCAAAGGGACCAACCATAGCTGCTATGGAGGACAGAAAAAAGAGCTCTCCCACAACCTGAACTAAGCATCTGAAATTGAGAAACATTAGTTTGAGCCTTTGATCATAAATTTCCTTAAAAGAAACTTGGCGCTGTTCCAAAACAAGAAACAGGGTCTGGAAAGGCCCTAACGATAAATCCAAAGGGACCAACCATAGCTGCTATGGACGACAGAAAAAAGAGCTCTCCCACAACCTGAACTAAGCATCTGAAATTGAGAAACATTCCTAAAAGGAAAAGGAAATTTTATTATTAACATCCGAATTCAATTTGAAATGCATTTTGAGAGGACTATTGGAATCAAAGAATACTGAGAGGGGTGAATCAGTGTTATGCAATTTTTAACTTTGTTAACCTGTTCTTTCAACCACTTAATGTAAATGAACAAAAGTAAAGTGTAGAAACACAAAGCAAATATCCACAACACCATAACACCAAGATTTTTATGTGAAAACCTGGTAAAAGGAAAAACCACGATGGGATTGAGACCCACAATATTAATATACTCTGTTAGAAGTATAAAAATATTACATAAGGGGAATGCACATGCATTCAGGCAGACTACCTAGAGCTCATTGCTTAAACTACAATAAGGGCTACAACCCCGGAAGGTTCACTGACTTACAAAATGATTACATATAATAATTGGAATGTCTAAACTGGTAAACTACATCTACAAATGCCAAAAACAATTCCGGTTAAGCACAAATTACACAATCTTACTCTGCTTTGCTATACTACTCTGTTATGATATTCTGCTATATTCTGAAGCTCAAATCCTTCACTTGCGCACAATCACTCATAAACACATTCCACGCAACCACCGATCTAAAAAATAATCATATCAACCATTCTTATATATCTGCAATGTCAAATAAGACCATCTTCATGTTGACTTTAAGAACAAGACACAAAAGATGAAACATGTACTCAAATAGGCTCAAACTCCAATGCATATGTGAACCAAAACAAATTGTCCACATACTTCCCACATGTCAGCTCAATATCCTCAAACACACGAACAACCGCCAAAATCAATCCACAAGATCCACACAATGAATATCTACATGTTACTGCTGCTGAGCATTGTCTACCGGATCTTTCAACTTACTATCGAAGATCCACAATGAATAACCAAACTTGTCTACCGCATCTTCCAACTTACACAAGAATCATCATCGAAGGCCACAAACCTGAAATAAGATGAATTACTCATCGACAATGCATCTCCGAGATCCGCAACACAAATGATCCGCCAACCAGAACATTATACACTCTGTCAAATGTCTTGTTCTTCTCACTGGACCTCACCAATACTCAATCTATCTTCCGGTATGAATGAATTCTAAATTATGGATTGAATATCTGATATAAGTTGCCATTAATGAAAACATTTGAACAACAGTGCAATGTTTCTTGCCAACAATCTTCCCCCTTTGGCATTGATGGCAACACTTAGTGAAAAATGGCTAAGTGTCAGAACCAAAACCAAAGTATTGTACACTGCAACAAAAAATCTAACTACTGGACTCCAAAAATCAACAACTCCCCCTAAGATCAACATTTTTCACTCATGTACACTCCCCCTTTGACATCAATGGCAAAGGTAGGGTTCCAAAATTTCAAACCAAAAATGCTATTTACATATGTACACATAGTCCTTACAAAAATTTGAAGATATCTGCATAAAGGTTCTTTAATGCATTCAAGAGACTGTCCCAACCCTTCTTTAGACTCTCCAATGCTGTTATCAGCCCACTGAAAAGATAAGCTTGCACTTTTGCAGTCTTTAGGTCTGCTGGATTATGGTGGGCCAGAGCATCTTAGGTATCCTTCAAGACACTAAGCATAGTGTTTATCTTGGGAGTGATAAGACTCCTAAGTTCTCCAACTCTGCCAACTATCCTCTCTCGGTCATGACTCAAGCTTCTGATTTTCTCAAAAAATGATATCACTTGATCTTCATGACTGGTCAAGGAAACTGCTAGAGGATCAACCGACTAAGATATACTTGCTAACTGATCCTTATGCTCTCGAGACTTCTTCTCAATGTCCACAATGAACTTGGATAGTGATAAGCATTATTTGTACAAGTTTCCACCTTTGAACAATGCATCCTGCATGCTCTTCACACAAGTACCTAAAGTGACTTTGTCTTTTTCAATCATCTTCTTCAATGTTCAGGTCCTTTTAGTATTAAACTCATTTTGAACTTTTTCCTCAGCAGACTTCTCAAAAGACTCAAAATTTGTGTCTACAGAGTTGATCAATTTCTTCAACTACCTAGATGGTGTGTCTGATGAGTCCTAATGAAATGAGGGAATCAAATTTTTCAAAATACTAGATGCCAAGGTTAGCAACATTTTGTCTTCTGTGTGAGACCTTAAGAGATCTTCATTGGCCTTACCTTGTGCAAATGATGCTAACTGAATCTTCTGGATGGGGGACAAAGAGTCAAGGTTAATTTGACCTTGCACAAATTCTAGGTCATCTACTATCTGCTTTCCCTTCACTGCCTTTGCAATGTCTCCATCTTTAGGAATTATTTCCTGCTTGACCTCTACCTGTACTCTCTCTGCAACTTTCTTTGTTTCAGCTTCCTTCACATGTATCTTAGAGTCTACAACAGAGTTATCATCCTTGTTAGCCTCATCTGCTTTGTCTGCATCCTCTACACCCTTATCAACATCATCCTCAACTATAACTTCTTCTGGAACATTATCCTTTCCTTGTTCTATTGTTTGCACTTCCGGAATAGAAGAAGTATCACCCATTGACTGATCTTCCAAAACTAAGGGAATATCATCCTTGACTACTTCATTTGATTCGGTCTCCTCGTCATCCACAGTCATAAATCTGAGTGACTTCCTCTTTTTTTCACCACCATTGGATGACTTGATTGGTGGTTTAGGCTTGCTTGTTGGGTTTGCAGGATCGGGGGAGAGAGTTGTGTTTCTGGTTTGCTTTGGCTTAGGCTTAGATGCTTCCGGTTTAGCCTGATTCTTCATAGTTTTCTCTTTAAAGAGGATATTCTTCTCTCTGGATTTCTAGATCGCTTCCTTTGTTATTCCCATGCTCTCTGCATGAGCCACTACCTCCTTCCTGACTTTCTTCTCAATCACCGAACCTTTAATCTACTTGTGCAATTTCAAGCTCTTGTCTTTGTATGTGCCAAACCTTTCCTCCTTACGATCCACTGGTTTACTCAATAGGTGTTGTGCATATAGTTCCAAAATTTGTTCTTCTACCTAATAACCCATAGGCATAATCGATACCATTTGGGGCTCTAATTCTTCCATTAAACACTAAATGGTATCCACCATAAAACAAATTATGATCTCATATTTCTCAACTATGGACTTAGGGATTCTTTCCCTCTCATGCATTTCCTTCTGGAAATTCTTGAAATATCACCATAGATTTGCATTCTGAACTTTGGAGTCACCAGAGTTGTATAAGTATTTCCAGATTTGCACACCTACTGGTCTGCCAAATGCCCACTGCACCTGCCCAACTCCTAGAACCTCATTCATAAAGTAGAAAAGCAATCAAATAAGTAGGGTACCATACTTGAAACGGTGTTTCTTATTCTTCTTTATCTTCTTCAAATTCTTTATCAACTCACTCTAGAGCAACTCACAAAGGTCATATTTCTTTTTTCTCTCATTATTTCATAGGCAACATATATGGTAGTACCAGAGATAGAATTTTCCCTACTAGAATAGTAAATCTTATAACTAATTACCATAGATGCACACCTGATGTCATGCTCTAGGATGTTGTTGATAGTCATCGCTCATTTATCACATTTCGATCCAGTTGCATTAGTAACAATATCATTCTTTACAACCTTAAAAGATGATAGCTCTCTGGATGCATATAGACCTGTCACAACTTGAATAACACTCTCTGTGATCTTGTGGGTCTTGTTCAACCACATGAATTCATAGAACACTGAAAATTTAGCAAATTGTGTGAAAGCCTTTTCTTCCAACCCTTGAATTCTGGTTTCAACATCGAACTCCTAACAAACAACTGATTGTTGTACAGATTCAACATGTGTGAGCTCCCCAAATCTTCAATTGGATAGTGCGTATAAACCCTGATGTCTTCAATGTGTAGAACTTCGTAGGGCACCAATGAAAATGCACTTTTAGGGTCATCTTCCATAGAAATGAATGGATGGTGCTTGAAGTTTGGTCGAGAACGCTCAATGACATCAACAGCAAGAGGGGTAGTAGTACCAGATGCAACCATTTTTTGCAAATTCAAATTTCAAACTAAGAAAGTTCTACCGACAAATACCTTGCACCGGATTAGGGTTGAATGCCAAATCGCCTGAGAAATATTCCTTTATGCTTTGCTCACTGAAAATATTGCTCACAGAGCTCTCTAAACACTAACACCTCGAATGCAAAGTGACAAATGAAGTGATTTAGTCACCTTTTATTCACTGCAAACCTAACTTTTCATTGTAATAAATGCACTTTGCCCTAATACCTCTGGATACTCTGCATTTCACAAAATCTTTTGCAGATCTTCAAATCTACTCGAACTCTTCTGGAAATCCATCAAAACATCTGCAATCATCACATACACCTTCTGCAACCTGCCAAAATCAGACACAAATCTCAAATATGGGGTTTGAAAGATTTGTATGATATCTTCTCCCAAGGCTGGATGCCTTAGGTTTAGTTACTTGATGTAGTTCTAGCACCAGAATCAGGTGTGGATCCACTTCCAACCTCTGAATCAGTCTTCTTAACCCATGTCTTCTTCATTTGATCTCATTAACTTTTTCTTTTCCTTTCTCATCTGCCTTCACATTGTTGTTCTTGTCTTCCAGAACTCTCTTATTCACATTTTTGCTTCTACGATACTTTGCAATGTGACTAGATTTGTTGCAAATAGAAAACAATATTTCCTTGCATAGGCTTGAAATTCATCCTATTTCCTCTTGATCTGCACTAATTAGCAACATGTCCAAACCTATCACATGCATAACATCAAACATTTTTTCTATTTGGAAAGTTATTCATCACACTTTTGTATTCATTTGACTTATGACCATATTTATTGTGCTTGAAACATTGACCGAAGAAAGATGGACCATTATTGTTCATCCTATTTCTCCATTGACTAGCCATATGACCAAATTTATTGCAAACAAAACAATTACCATTGAATTTATGAGCATTAGGTTGCCTTATCAGAGGCCTCCTGAGTTGTTGTTCTTATATGTTGACTTGGAGCTTTCACCTTTCTCAAATCCAAGACCTTGTGTATCATTAGGATTCTTTTGACTTGCAAGAATCTCTTCTAGTCTAGCTGAACTAATCCAGAACTTCTCCTTATACTCATTTGCAGCATCAAGATCAAATTTAAGAGGTGGGATCTACTTCCCAAGCTCTTCCTCGTGTTCTCTAGCATCTTGCAGGTCTATCTTCAATTGTCCATTCTCATTCTCAAGTCTGCAACATTCTTCAAATTTGTCTTTCAAGGACCAAGCAAGCTTCTCTTCATTCTTTGTCCTTTCTTCAATTTCCTTTATCAATCTCATCACCACATATTCCATCTCATTATTATGGACCACATTAGCTCTAGCAAGTTTCTCACATTCTTCATTCTCATCCTTCAGGGCTTGATCATCAACACTTTGGTTTTCTTTCTCCTTAAGTTGATCAATAAGTTCCTTTCTCTTTCCTTGGACCTACTCAGCTACTTCTTCAATGTCTGAATGAGATTTTCAGCATCCTTAAGATTTGCATTGATTTGTTGGACCTCAACTTGTGCTTGATCAAGATCTTCAAGTATCACAATAAGTTGTTGTCTAAGACCACCATAATCCATTGATTCACTTTCCTGGATCCTCCTCAAGTTGTTAGGCTTCTTCCGAGGAACTAGGCTCTGATACCAATTGATAGAATCAAGGAACACTGAGAGGGGGGGTGAATCGGTGTTTTGCAATTTTTAACTTTGTTAACCCGTTCTTTCAACCACTTAATGCAAATGAACAAAAGTAAAGTGCAGAAACACAAAGCAAATATCCACAACTCTATTACAACACCATAACACCAAGATTTTTACATGGAAACCCAGTTAAGAGAAAAACCATAGTGGGATTGAGACCCACAAAATTAATATACTCTATTAGAAGTATAAAAATATTACATAACGAGAATGTGCATACTTTCAAGGACACTGCTTAGAGCTCACTACTCAAATTACAATAAGGGCTACAACCCCAAAAGACTCACTACCTTAATAAATAATTACATATAATAATTGGAATGTCTAAATTGGTAAACAACATCTAAAAATGCCAAAAACAGTTCCGGTTAAGCACAAATTACACAATCTTACTCTGCTCTACTATATTACTCTGTTATGATATTGTTATATTCTGAAGCTCAAATCCTTCACTTCCGCACATGAAATTGTGCACAATTACTCATAAACACTTTCCACACAGCCACTGATCTCAAAAATAGCCATATCAATTGTTCTTATATATCCACAACATCAAATAAGACCATCTTCATGTCGGCTTCAAGAACACGACACAAAATATGGAACATGTACTCAAATTGGTTCAAATCAAACTCCAATGCATATGTGGATAAAAAAAATTGTCCATACGCTTGCCACATGTAGGCAACATCTTCGAACACATGAACAACCACCAAAATCGATCCACAAGATCCGCATAATGAATATCCACACATTACTACTGATGAACACTATTCTAACCAAAAACATGTCTACCGGATATTCTAACTTACACAAGAATCATCACCGGAGGCCACAAATCTAGAATAAGATGAATTACTCATCCACAATGTATCTCCAAGATCCACAACACAAAATATTCAACACAAATGATTCGCCAACCAAAACATTATACACTATGTTGAATGTCATGTTCTTCTCACTGGACCTCACCAATACTCAATATATCTTCCAGTATGAATGAATTATGAAATGTGGATTCAATATCTAATATGAGTTGCCATCAATAACAACATTTGAATGACAATGCAATGTCTCTTTCCAACAAGGACTTCTATTATAAATGAATGCGTCTGACATCCCTTATACAACCAACTTTCTCTATGAAGTATTCCTTGAAAAATAATCAATGAGAAAAAATAGGGGACACTTTTTTATACTCCTGAAAATAATTCTATAAATTTTCCTAATTCTATGCCTCATTGTTAGTCCAAACACCTCAAATCTATAAAAACAGGTAGCCTTTCTAAGTTTCAAGAAAATACTTGGATTGCTTAGGATCTTGGCAAGCAACCTCGATTCTTTCCATATTAAGGCCATTTAATTCTAACTGACAATAAGTATCACCAAATTTGAAAAAGCCATCCACCTTATTAGGAAATAATTCCTCTAAGAATTTGGTAGACTTATCTAAAGTACTTACAGAGAATTGTCGAACCTGGATGCTTTGAGCTAGCAAAGAAATGAAGTCAGCGTCCAACACAATCACCAAGGCACATCCCGTAAGAGGAGGGGATGACATAATGTTAATAATTGAAAATTTTGGTTGGAAGGCTTCAATGGAACAATCCATTTAAATTTCAAAAGCTGAACCTTCTTTCAAGAAAAAAGAGTTCACAAATCCATTAAAAATTGAAATGAACTTTTGGTTGCCTTTAATACTTCCCCAATAATTTCCAAACATGAAGATTTGAATTGAAAATGAAATGACTTCTCCACTCACCTTAGACAAACACCATTAAATATTGAACTAGACTGTCATCAATTCTGGAATCCCAAATTCTACTATGACACTTTGTTTCGGTCAATGAATTGTTGGCATTTCAATAAAAGGAGATTGTTGATATTCATTAAGGATATTGAGAAGGTTGTTGGAGATTATTGATATAACTGAAGAAGGATGATAACTATCTTTATAACATTATTTTGTCATTGATGTCAAGAAATTTATTTTCTAATTCAATATGATGTTGCCATATCTTGAAAAGATTGATTTCAAGAGAATTAAGATGTCAGTAAAGGACACAGAAAGAATGTGATGAATAAGGGGAGAAATAAGTTATTCAATGGGCAACTATTACCGAGTTAAACAATGATGAGATCATGATGTTTAGATTGTTTTGATATCCTACATATGTTGTTGACTGTAAGGTTAATACTATACTTTGTCACTGAGTAAAGAACCTAGTCGCTAAACCCTAAGGAACCTAGTCGATAAACCTTAAGGTTATCGATATCAGTTAATGAAGGCGGAATGTCTACCGAGTAAAGTTTAGTATTTACCGAGTTGCAACCGAGTTATGACAGATCGCATTGGATGGATAAAAACATTATTTAATGAAGGACACTGATGAGTTGGAGATGAATAAATGATTGATATGTCACGTATGAAGTTTGTTAAGGATCTACGGCAATGGAAAATCAAGACGAAGATCTACAACACAGATTGAACCACAATAACCTAGCACAGGTTCCTAGGAAGGAATGCAAGTTCTAAGGCGAAGTAAAACATTTCCAGATTCAAGGATACATTGAACCTAGTCAAGATTGAAGATCTGATGGCTATGATTGATCATGGGAAATGTGATCAAGGAGATTCAGTGGTTAGCAATTGTTTATAAATAAGAAATTATTGATGAACAATGTATGTGGGCAAGTGTAAGCACATGGATGTTACATAGTGATTACCGAGCACAAAAGCTTGAAGACCTGTTTGAATAACAAAGTAAGGGGCCCAACAGAGGGACAAGATAAGTCCTATGACAAGATTGTTTTGAGCAAATAGAATCTGTTTTAGCATTTTAGATGTGAAGTTGCAGATATATTTTATTACTGTTATTTTGTAAGTAACAGAAAATCTCTTAACCGAGTGGACTTAACAGTCTTATTTGTAAACCCTCTAGCAAGGTAACATTCTAAATGAGTGTTTGAAATCCTTTGACAAGGTCACTTCTAACAAAGTGAAGATCCTAATAGATCTGAGGGAAATCCCTTAACTTGGTCACATCTAGCAATATGTTTGTAATCTTTAACAGGATTTGCTTTTAACCGAGCATACTCTAGAAGAGTATATTTCTTAGTGGGTCCAAAATCCCATAGTGGTTTTTCCCTATTTGGGTTTCCATGTTAAATCTGGTGTTATATGTGCTATGATGATTATGTGTTTGAGTTAGCATGTTTAGCAGTTTTTGGGTATATTGCTGAAGTATAAGCTACCGAGGTTGAATTTGTTGATTTTATGAAAGATTAAGTTTGTATGATTCACCCCCCCCTCTCATCTTGTTAGCTATTGGCATCAGAACTTTACAATTGGTATCAGAGCTTTGGACTCCAGAAGAAAATTTTTAAGGTACTTGAGGCAAAGATCTGAAGATGTATAAAAGGGATGCACCAAAGCTGAACAAGTCAAGTTTCTCCACTTGGTAGAAAAGGATGAAGCTGCATTTATCAGGAATTAGAGAATATGCAACATATTATTTGGAGAATGATTACATACCACCAAGCACCAACTCGATGACCTTGGAAGAGATCAAGGCAAAGCAAGAACATATCCAAGCTATGATTGAAATAATATCAGCATTGATCGACTCAGAGTTTAATGATCTAGAAGGTTGTAATGATGCAAAAACAATGTGGGCCAAGCTCATATCTGTATATGGTGGTGATGAACATGTTCAAAGAGCAAAAGTAGATAGTCTAAGAGGACAACTTGAATCCATGAGAATGAATGAAGGTGAGAACATAATCCAGTACAGTACAAGGTTAAAAGAGACTGTCAATCAAATCAAAGGAGCAGGAGGAACTATTGAAGAAAAAGATGTAACAAGTAAGTTGCTTAGAACACTTCTACCTGCTTATGCCATTCGAGTCTCTACAATCAATGAACTAAGGTTTGTACCAAATATGTCAGTTTCTTTGGATGCTACTATTGGTAAGCTACATTCATTTGAGTTAAGTAATTTTGGTAATAGTGGGTCTTCGGTAAATAAAGTAGAATCTGCATTCAGTTCTTTTCATATTAGTGAATCTGATGATTACAATGATAGAATGAGTAAGTACTCTGAAGGGAATCACAGTGGAGCAAGTGAAAGATTTCATAAGAACATGGAAGAAGTGCACAAACTGTATGAGAAAATAAAAAAGCAAGAAGAGTTTGAAGCATTATTAGCCAGAAGGTTACCAAGAGGAAAAGGTAAGTATAAAGGAAAGCTACCTTTAAAATATTTCAATTGTGATAAAATAGGACATATGACTTCTAACTGCCCTGACAAAGAATCTAGTGAAAAGAGAGAATACCGAGATAATAGGTAGAAAGACAACCAATACAAAGGACACCGAGATTTCAGAAGGAGAGACAAAAAAACATGCCTAGTAGCTGATGAGGAATCCAACGACAATAAATCTGATGAAACTGATACAGAGGAAGTTGTTTATATGGCAATTAAAGATGGATCAAATGAAGAAAGGTATGAAGAAAAAGCCCTAATATCTCACATAAATAATAATGATTCTTGGATCATAGACAATGGATGCTCACATCACATGACAGGTGATAAACACAAGTTTGTTAAATTAGAAGACTATGTTGGAGGCTATGTAAGATTTGGTAATGATGCACCATGTCCGATGAAAGGTAAAGGCTCTATCACACTTCTTGACAATGCTAAATGTGATGATGTATACTGGGTTGAAGGTTTGAAATACAATTTGTTGAGTGTAGCACAGCTAAACAATACAAGATACTGAATAGAATTTCAGAAAGGATGTGTCAAAGTTCATGACAAGCATGGAAAGTTAGCTGCTACCAGGACACAAACAAAAGGTAATACATTTCATCTTGACTCAACTTGGAAAAAGTGTCTTTATGCAAAGATAGATGATACCTGGTTATGGCATAAAAGGTTTTGTCATGTAAATTTTGATAATCTGATCAAAATAAGTAAGAAGCACCGAGTAAGAGGTCTACCGAGCTTAGAAAAACCTGAGAATGCTATGTGCCAAGGATGCCAGATGGGTAAGATGACAAAATCAAGCTTTACAAGTAAGTCCTAAACTTCAAAAGAAATTTTAGATCTTGTGCATACTGATCTTTGTGGTCCTATGAAAGTTCAAAGTTATTATGGTGATAAATATTTCATATTATTTGTGGATGATTACTCAAGGATGATGTCAGTTATGTTTTTAAAAGAAAAATCAGAAGCTTTTCAAATGTTTAAATGGTACAAGGCAAGAGTTGAAAATGAAACAGGAAGACAACTGAAATGTCTTAGATTTGATAGAGGAGGAGAATTCACTTCTGATGAATTTAACTTATTCTGCAATGATCATGGTATAAAAAGACAAGTATCTGCATCGAGAACACCTCAACAAAATGGGATAGTAGAGAGAAGAAACATATCAATTGTAGATTGTGCTAGAACCCTGATGATAGAAAAGAGGGTACCTCAAACATTTTGGAGAAAAGCAATCAACATTGCAGTTTACACCCTGAACCAAGTACAACTGAAAAAAGGAACTATGAAGACACCATATGAAATCTGGTATGACAAGAAACCTAATGTAAGCTATTTTAAAATCTTTGGAAGTAGATGTTATGTTCACAAAGATGACAGAAATGGAAAGTTTGATCAGAAAAGTGAAGAAGGAACATTTCTTTGTTATTCTTCTAGAAGTAAAGTATTTAAGTGTCTGATCAAATCATCTAACAAAATAGTAGAAAGTACAAATGTGAAAATTGATGAATTTGCAGAAATAAATGATGAAGGAAATTCCAAAGAACTAGAAAATTATGGAGAATTTGTTTATGTTCAACCAAGAAGTCCTATCGAGAAAGTTGCTGAAGAAAATGAAGATAATGTCCAGTTACCGAGCGATGAAGAAGATCATACAGAGCCTACCGAGCCTATATTAGCCAAATATGTCAGAAGACATCATGCATCAAGTCAGATTATAGGAGATAAGGATGATCCAGTGATTAGAAGGAACAAACTGAGACAGAACACGTCTGATATCTGAATTTGAATCAAGAATAGTAAAAGAGGCATTTAACAATGAAGATTGGGTAAATGCTATGACAGAAGAGATTGATCAAATCAAGAAAAATGACACATGGACACTGATCCCAAGACCGAAGGACAAAAATGTAATCGGTACAAAGTGGATTTTCATAAACAAGCTGAATGAAAAAGGTGAGGTCATTCAGAACAAAGCAAGACTAGTTTGCAAAGGTTATGCTCAAGAAGAAGGAATAGATTATGGTGAGACTTTTGCACCTGTGGCTAGACTTGAGGGAGTAAGAACATTGTTGGCATATGCTGCTTTCAAAAATTTCAAGGTATATCAAATGGATGTTAAATTTGCATTTTTGAATGGTATACTAGAAGAAGTCTATATTGAACAACTTGAAGGATTTGTTGAAGACAAGAGTAAAGATCAGGTATGTAAATTGAACAAAACTTTATATGGTCTGAAACAAGCACCTAGAGCATGGTATGAAAGACTGCACTCTTATTTGATCAAGATTGGTTTTATAAGGACAAGTGAAAACAACAATATATACATGAAGAATGATAAGGATAATGGAATACTAATCTCAGCCATATTTCTTGATGATATTATTTTTTGTGGTAATGACTCCTTATGCAAAAAATTTGGATATGAAATGTGCAAAGAATTTGAGATGTCATTAATCGGTGAGATAAAGTATTTTATAGGTTTACAAATACTACAAAAGAAAGATGAGATTTTCATTACTCAATCCAAGTACATAAAGGAAATCTTGAAGAAATTTGGAATGGAGGATTCTAAACCTGTAAGTACTCCTATGACTACTAACTGCAAACTATCAAAGAATGATGAATTTGCATCTATTGACGAGACACTTTACTGATCTATGATTGGAAAGTTGCAATATGTTGTGCATAGTAGACCAGATATAACACATGTAGTAGGTATTGTTGCAAGATTCTCTGCAGATCCCAAGGAAACCCATATGACAGCAATCAAGAGAATTTTCAGATACTTGAGAGGCACTAAAGAGTATGGCTTAGTATATGAAAAGAGAAATGATTTTGATTTAAAAGTTTATATTGATGCTGATTGGGCAGGCAACATTGATGACAGGAAAAGCACAAGTGGTGGAGCTTTCTTTCTGGATAATAGACTAGTAAGTTGGCTTAACAAGAAACAAGGATGTATTTCACAGTCAACAATAGAAGTTGAATATGTTGTTGCAGTATTGAATTGTACCAATATAGCATGGATCAAGCAACTGTTGGAAGGTATAAATGAGAAAGCTACCGAGCCAGTAACTATATTCTGTGATAATACAAGTGTCATCAACATTTCAAAGAATCCGATAATGCACTCTAAGACAAAGCATATCTCTATAAAGTATCACTATCTCAGAGAAGAAGTTAAAGAGAAAAAAGTTGTGCTAGAATATATCAGTTCAAAGGAGCAAATAGCAGACATCTTCACAAAGCCACTGCCAAGGGACACTTTTGAGTATCTTAGAAGCAAGTTAGGGGTCCTACCCCTATCTTCTACTCACTGATAGAGTTTGGTGAAAGCATCAATTCGATGAATCTATAGAATATTATGTGTGCATTGATGCTGATTTACGCACTTTAGATGGTTTTCTAAAGGTGTGCAGGAAATTTTGAATAGAGACAAGTTGCTCTGACCGAGACTGAGATGATACATGTGATACATAGCAAGGCAAATCACTTCAAATAGGAAGAGTTCATGATTTAGTTTTTACTTTTTGACATTGTTGTCAAAGGGGGAGAAGACTAAATGGTAAAGCCCTAAATGATGAAAATAACAGAAGATTAATGACAGAGGGAGAAGATTACTGAAAAAGGGAGAAGACTTCAGAAGATTTTTAATAGCTCAAGGATAATAGGAATAGTCTAACAACAATCTGAATCTGAATCAATTTGAATATCTTGTTGGTATTACCATTTAATTGTTGGTTTTTCCATCAATGCCAAAGGGGGAGATTGTTGATATTTCAATAGAAGGAGATTGTTGATATTCATTAAGGATATTGAGAAGGTTGTTGGAGATTATTGATATAACTGAAGAAGGATGATAACTATCTTTATAACATTATTTTATCATTGATGTCAAGAAATTGATTTTCTAATTCAGTATGATGTTGTCATATCTTGAAAAGATTGATTTGAAGAGAATTAAGATGTTGGTAAAAGACACAGAAAGAATGTGATGAATAAGGGGAGAAATAAGTTATTCAATGGGCAACTATTACCGAGTTAGACAATGATGAGATCATGATGTTTAGATTGTTTTGATATCCTACATATGTTGTTGATTGTAAGGCTAATACTATACTTTGTCACCGAGTAAAGAACCTAGTCGGTAAACCCTAAGAAACCTAGTCGGTAAACCCTAAGGTTATCGATATCAGTTAATGAAGGCGAAATGTCTATCGAGTAAAGTTTAGTATTTACCGAGTTGCAACCGAATTATGATAGATCACATTAGATGGATAAAAGCATTATTTAATGAAGGACGCTGATGAGTTGGAGATGAATAAATGATTGGTATATTGCACATGAAGTTTGTTAAGGATCTACGGCAATGGAAAATCAAGAGGAAGATCTACAGCACAGGTTGAACCGCAATAACCTAGCACAAGTTCCTAGGAAGGAATGCAAGTTCCAAGGCGAGGTAAAACATTTCCAGATCGAAGGATACATTGAACCTAGTCAAGATTGAAGATTTGATGGCTATGATTGATCATGAGAAATGTGATCAAGGAGATTCAACGGTTAGCAATTGTTTATAAATAAGAAATTATTGATGAACAATATAAGCGGGCACGTGTAAGCACAAGGATGCTACATAGTGATTACCGAGCACAGAAGCTTGAAGACCTGTTTGAATAACAGAGTAAGGAGTCTAGCAGAGGGACAAGATAAGTCCTATGACAAGATTGTTTTGAGCAAATAGAATCTGCTTTAGCATTTTAGATGTGAAGTTGCAGATATATTTTATTACTGTTATTTTGTAAGTAATAGAAAATCTCTTAACTGAGTGGACTTAACAGTCTTATTTGTAAACCCTCTAGCAAGGTAACATTCTAAATGAGTGTTTGAAATCCTTTGACAAGGTCACTTCTAACAAAGTGAAGATCCTAACAGATCTGAGGGAAATCCCTTAACTGGGTCACATCTAGCAATATGTTTGTAATCTTTAACAGGATTTTCTTTTAACTGAGCATACTCTAGAAGAGTATATTTCTTAGTGGGTCCAAAATCCCACAATGGTTTTTCCCTATTTGGGTTTCCACGTTAAATCTGGTGTTATATGTGTTATGATGATTATGTGTTTATGAGTTAGCATGTTTAGCAGTTTTTGGTTATATTGCTGAAGTATAAGTTATCGAGGTTGAATCTGTTGATTTTATGAAAGATTAAGTTTGTATGATTTAACCCCCCCCCCCCTCCCCCCCTCTCATCTTGTTAGCTATTGGCATCAGAACTTTACATGAATCCTGGAAAGCTTTGAATCATTTGCCCACCATATCAAATCAGACCATCCTAAAAATATGTTTGTAAGAAAAATTATGAAACAATTCCCAATTTGTTAATATTTTATCGAGCAATTCTTGCAATCTCTAGTTAGGGGTACTTGCTAATCTTATAGCATTGATGACAATTGTAGAATCCCCTTCTATTTTTAGATTTTTAATTCCTCTCCTAGAGCATTCCACAAGACCCATCAAGAGAGCATTAAATTCTACTATATTGTTAGTATCAGGAGGAATCATAATGGCCAATATTCCTTTGATTATTCCTTTATGATCTCTAATAATACAATCGATTCCAGAATCTCCTGGGTTGCCTTTGTAAGCACCATCAAAGTTTAGTTTTAGCCATCCAACCTTCGGGGGAGTCCATACAACATTTTCTCTATCAAGATTCTTTTTCCCTACAAATGGAGGGATTTTTATGCCATTCCATCTAAACCTAATTTTACCATCCCAATTTGTGAACTCTTTCTTCGTATTAGGATTGAAGGTTAGTTTGTGATTGATGTTTTCCACGATGGAGCTTTTAATGGAATTAAGGATTGATTCTAAATTCCTTTCTTTATTGTCAAAGAGTCTCCTATTACGCTCTTTCTAGATTTCCCATATGAGACATGATGGAGTGATCTCCCATAGTGGACTTAGAAGACCATATTTTGGTCTTATTGGCTATCCTTGAAAAAGAGAGACAATGTCATTAGGGAGAGCCGTAATCCACCCAAGTTTGGCACACAACCATCTACAACACTTCACTGAGAAAGGACAATTAAAAAGAATATGGTTCAGTGTTTCCTCCCGATCTTTGCATAAAACGCACCTTGAGGGGCCCTCAAATCCAATTTTCCCAAGTTTCTCCATTGTTAAATTTTTTTTTTTAGATGCTAGCCATGTAAAAATACCAGCTTTTGGAATTGCTTTACTACTCCAGAAGAGTTTTTGAGAAATTCCTAGATCATTAACAACATTTTGATTGGCAAGAACATTGTATCCTTAGAATTGTATTGACCATGCTTGGAAGGGGTCCATATTAATGAATATTTACCATTTCTAATAACCAACTATTTGTCCTTTATATTCACTGTCTATCCTTTATATTCAGTAGGATCCAATTTAGTTCATAAGAGGGGAGGGGGAGACCTTCCAATTTCTTCCAGCAACATCCAAGTATTGAATCCTCCTTTGAGATTTCTATATGTCCTTGATATGAATACCCCAATTTTGTCTTAACCAATCTTTGTGGTTTGTATAGAAATTAAACTATCAAGGCTTGGGTAGCCGCCCTAGGAGTCTTCCCAGAATAAAAATGATAAGCCATCATGGACATCCCAAGAGACATAATTTGCCACTAAATGTCTACTCATTAGAATAAAATTCCATATTCTAGATCCTTTAGGCAGATTTCCAACTCTCATGAAGTTAGAAGACTCTTCCTCCCCAATATATTTAGATTGCATTAATATTACCCACCTTGCCTTAGGATCTTTTAACATTTTCAAGCTAGTTGGTCCCCAAAGTCTAATTTTGAAGTTGCTGGTTTCAAATACCCAATCCTTCTAAAGTCTTAGATTTGCAGATTTTATCCCATGCTATTAAAGAAATTCTATTCTTTTCCTCCGTGTTCTACCAAGAGAAATTTCTCATTTTTTGAATGATAAAGGAATTCATCCTTGCATTGAGATAAATGGGAAGAGCTAAAATTATCGCCTGTAGCATAATCAATTTGCCAACCCATGAAAGCCATTTGCATTTCCATGAGTTAATTCTCTGCTCCATTTTTAACTTCAAAGGATCCCACAATTTTGAATTCCTTAAGTCTCTGTCTATAGGTATTCCTAGATATATGCAAGGTAAGATACCCTTCTTACTCTTTAGAATTTGTAGAATCCCTTTTTCTGTAGACTAAGGAGTAGAGAAGAAAACTATTTCAGTATTCTCCATATTAATAATTTGTCTTGAGGCTTTGCCATAAGACTTCATAAGAGCTTTTAGTTGAACTGCTTCTCTGGATTTGGCTACTCCTAACAAAAGATTACCGTCTGCAAATTATTGGTGAGTAGCAACAAAATTTGTGGTAATCTTAATTCCTTCTATAGCCTTTCAGGAATACAAGTCTTTGATGACTCTACCAAAGGCTTCTACCATTATAATGAAGAGGAAGGGTGATATTGGATCTCCTTGTCTAATCCCCTTGGATGATGGGAAAAAAACCTTCTGGTCTTCCATTAATGAGAATTGAGAACCTTGGTGTTGAGATACATTCAAAAGCCAAATTAATCCATTGGTTGTTGAAATTGAAAGCTTGCATAATCTTGCATAAAAAGTGCCAATCCACATTGTCATAAGCCTTTGATATGTCCAATTTTAATATTGTGCCTGCTCTATTTGTGTTTTGAAGAGTATGAATGGCCTCTTGAGAAAAAATCACCCCATCTAAGATTGAGTGCCCTAGCACGAACCCTATTTGCTCTTTGGATATGATGTTGTCCATAAGGGGTTTGAGACTATTGGACATAACCTTGGAAATAATATTATAGATAGTGTTGCAAAGAGAAATTGGTCTAAAGTCTCCCAGACTAACAACTTTCTCTTTCTTTGGAATAAGGGATGTGAAGGTATTATTAATTTCTTTGAGTATGTTTCCTGACTTTCTTGAAGACTCTAAAGTCACCACTAGATCTGCTCCTATAATATGGCATCATTTTTTAGAGAAATCAGTAGGAAAACCATCTGGCAGTAGATCTTTATCAGAAGGAAGTTGATTTAGAGCTTTAGATACTTCCTCTAATGAAATTCTTTCATTAAGCCTCATGTTTTGATCATTTGTAATCACTTTGGGAATAACTAAAATAAACTTCCTTTGCTCCCTTAAATCAGAGCCTTCAACATTATTAAGCAAGTTGGAATAGATCTGAATGATTTCATTTCGAATAGTCTGTGGATCCACAATCATTCGGTTCCCCTGACTCTCTAATTTGGTTATTATATTTATATTTCTCCTTTGCTTAGTGATATTATGGAAAAAATTGTATTCTTGTCACCATCTTGAAGCCAAACCTCTCTAGACTTTTGTTTCCAGAAGATTTCTTCTTTAGAGAGAATATCCTCATAGTTTTCTAGCAGTTCTCTTTCTTTGATAAAATTTGCTTGAGACATATCGTCCTTGATTACTCTTTCATTCAGTTCCTCTAACTAGGATTCCAGTTCACTTTTTTATTCAAAAATATTTTGAAATGATCAACATTCCATTCTAAAAGCTTCCGTTTAACATATTTCAATTTTGACACAAAACAGAAGAGTCTGGAACCTTCAAAACTACCTTCTTTCCACCATTGATCGATGAGAGTAAGGAAGTTAGAATCGTACATCCACATATTCTCAAATCTGAAAGGTGGTTTTGAAAAATTGGAAACACCCTGAAGGCTTAGTAAGAGTGGATAATGATCTAATCCCGAGCAACGCAAATAAGAGAAGTCCCCCATCCAAAAAAACCTATCTATTTTCTTTGCTATATTGTTGAAACCAAGCCTCCTATTGTTCCATGTGTAGATGTTATCTCCTGATTCCACCTCTAGAAGTCCATTCCTTTCAATCCAATCATTGAATTCTTGTTGAGGTCTTCCAAGCCTGGTAATACCTCCTCTTTTGTCCTTCAAGCTTCTAATGGTATTAGAATCCCTACCAATGAAAATATGTTGATTTTGATTTTGAGAAATCACAC
The DNA here is from genome assembly GCF_030272615.1 of Cryptomeria japonica. Taxonomy (NCBI): domain Eukaryota; kingdom Viridiplantae; phylum Streptophyta; class Pinopsida; order Cupressales; family Cupressaceae; genus Cryptomeria; species Cryptomeria japonica. Next base: position 708,676,576 of record NC_081412.1, read on the forward strand.
CATCCAAATATGCCCAAAGGGCCCGATTAGAGATAGAATATATTGGACCATAGACATCAATCAACAAGAAAGAGCCATTTGCGGAAAGATTCTTAATTGTAACCAACAACCATTTTTTGTTCGAAGCTATCCTTTCTATCTGAACCAACGAAGGTTTCCAAATTATCAATAAGTCCCCTGATGCACCTTCTGCTAGAACAACCACCTGTTTACTACTAGTATATTGATTCCTAATCCCTTCTGCAAAAGATTTCACTTGTTGAAGATCATGTTTAGTTTCTTGAAGCATAACAATCTCTGCATTGATCAAAAGGATTCTTCTTTTGATCAAGCTTTTCTTGTTAGGGGCGTTAAGGCCCCTAGCATTCCAAATTAGAATTTTCATTTTTGTTCAGGAAGGGAAACCCCCTTCCTTACTTTCAAAATATTAGTTATCTTGATTTTCCCATCATCTTCACTTTCTATGGCTAAGTGCTCACTTAAGGATTTTCTACCTCTCTTAGGAGAGATAATAGTGAAATCAGGCTTTGACTTACAGGCAATCCTTTTCTTAATACCCAATTCCCTCCTTTCTTTCAATTGAGACTAAAGGGTAGCAAGAGGGGTCTCCATAACTTGATCTCGATCCTAGTCTTCTTCAATAGTCATTTAGGAGATTATGAGTATTGGGATCTAGTTTCATATCAAAGAAGGATGGAAGATTTGGGGAATCAGCAAAGGAATTTGGGATTTTTGAAGAAAGAATAAAGTGCTTTTCCTTCATAGAATCCTTCTTGAGAGGGGGAGCCAATTGTGAAGGAGAGATCAAGTAGGGGACAACCTCGGATTTTTCTTATTCTCCTAGATGAATTTGTGAATTATCTGAAACCAACAAGGTATCATGAAGTTTGTCTGCTTTCGAAATCTTTGGGCCTTAAGGAAGAGCACCAACATTTTTGGAAACATTCAGGTCTTGCACATTATATCTCCTTTAAGGTTTTTTGTCTCAAATAGAAGATTAGAGAGAGCTAATTCCTTAGATTTTCTTTGAGTCAATTGATAGTTATTAGGTCCCACCTTATGTTGGCATTATGGATAAATTGATTATGTGTGGCATTGATGTTTTGTCATTGATGTCAACACTAGCTATTACCGACAGACAGATTTACACTAACCGATGTGGATGGTTATCGATAGACAGGTTACCGGTATAAGATCTAGTGTTACCGGCAAAAGAGATTATCTGGTTGGCACTTCCGGCATGTTTGGATCAGTAAAGTATATTGGATTTGATGAGTTATATGCTCCATGAGAATGTTTTGGTTAGTTGGTATTGGCTTGGTAATTGGATGTTATCATACACATTGGTAAACCCTTACCAGCACTGGTTTAAGGATTTACCTACAAAGCTTTCATTGAGGAATCATGACAGGATGTACAATTGGTGTTGGTACAAATTCTTCGAGGATTTCAGGATACTGAAGATGTTCGTTGATCATGCTTTAATTGCTTGAAGACATTGCTTTGGCGTGGTGGACCTAGAATAGGTCTGGTACCTATCTAGGTTATGGACTGGTATCATGCTAGCGTGTAATCTACACGTTACTTGGATGATTCAAGATGTCTTATAGATTTTTTATTATTGTTTTGATCTTAAGCCGACATGGCATATCATTGTACTAAGTAATTATGTAATGATATTATTGTAATATCTTTAGGTGGCCGACCTAATTGGTTTAGGCCTTAGGGTTTGTATAAATAAGAGGTAGAAGCTCTTTGTAAAGTATCATGGTTATTGAAAAGGTCGTGGTCAAGGAATGTAATGTGTGAATATTGTAATATCATCAGGCAGAGGAGTTGATCGATCATTGGTGATCGGATTGGTTTTAGAAGAGGATTTAGTCCTCCGACATTAAGCTTAACCGAGACTATAATCAGGCATAGTAGATGCTATTTCCAACAGTTCACTTTATTGGATTGTTGTCCATTTATCTTGAGAAGGTTGTAGCCTCTCTGTAGTCAGTGAGACTCTTTTGTAATGAGAAGTACGCTCTAAGAAGTGTGCCTTCCTGCAAGTGCAGGCCCCTCATTGTAACACATACTTTCTACAGAAGTATCATCTAACTATGGGTAGACTTGCCACCATGGTTTTTCCCTTTCCAAGTTTTCCACGTACAAATCATGGTGTTATGTGGTATGATTACTTTGCATTGATTATTTGGTCCCCCACTCTCATTTGTTCACTAGTTATCCTAACAATTGGTATCTGATTTTTGGTCCTCTTTTGCAGAAGCTTAACTACTTGAGGTAGATCCTATGGCAACTAACACTTCCAATCCATCGACAACTATTTTCTAGAAGAGAAATCCCTAAGCTTGATGGAACAAATTATGGGATATGGAAAATTCTAATGGAGACTCATCTTAGATGTCTCGGCAAGGATATTTGGGAGTTCACTAAGAAAGGATACACACCTTATGATCTGGCATCCAGCAATCCTGCTCCTGTAGACCTTGACAAGAACATTGAAAATGATTGCAGAGCTAGAGAAGCTCTCTTGTGTGCACTTATTGACCAACAAATCATGGAATTGACTGACAAATCATCGGCTAAGGTTATATGGGACAAATTGCAAACTCTGAATGAAGGTGACCCTACTGTCAAAATTGCTAAATTTGATGGTTATTGGGTAAGGTATGAAAACTTAAAAATGGAAGAAAATGAAAGAATTGTTGTGTTTATGAAAAGAGTAAATGATATTGTTATGGGAATTCAATGTTGTGGAGGATTTCTAAGTGAAGATAAAATAGTTTCCAAAGTCTTGAGAGCCCTTCTACCAGCTTACAAGATGAAGGCAACTACAATTAATGAGTTAAGAACAATGACAACCACTTCAATCAACAGAGACATTCTAAATGGGAAATTATCTGCTTTTGAGCTTGAAGAATTTGGATCTTCTGGAGTTATAAAGTCTGAACTTGCTTTTCATGCATCATCATCAACATCTACCGACAAAAGTGATTGGAGAGCCCTATATGCAAAATAATTGGAAGACATGAGGAAAGAAGATGAAGAGCTTGAGCAACTTGAAGCCTTATTTGCTAGAAGAGTACCTAAAGGTCCAACTGGAAGTAAGTATGAAGGGAAAACACCTTTTAAATGTTTTGCATGTAATAAGATTGGTCATTTTGCATCTAGATGTCTTGAAAGGAATGCAAGATTTGAGGAAAGAGTTAAGAAAACTTTTAAGACTAACCCAAACAGATATAGATTCAAGAAAAACAAACATTGCTACATAGCAGATGAGGAAGGAGTAACTGATGACTCTGGAGATGAACTGACAGAAGACTCAACTAGTGGATCTGGAAATGGAAAGGAATGGGTGTTATATTCTTTGAAGGAAGATGAACTGGAACTGGCAACTGTTATTGAAGCTTGTAAGGATAAACATTGGTTAAAGGCTATGGAAGATGAATTAGATCAAATAGAGAAGAATGAAACTTGGTCTTTAATTTCTCGGCCTAGAAATAAGAATGTTATTGGAACTAAATGGGTTTTAAGAAATAAACTGAATGAGGATGGTCAAGTTATAAGGAACAATGCTAGATTGGTTTGTAAAGGAAATTCTCAAATGGAAGGAATTTATTATGGTGAGACATTTGCACCTGTAGCGAGAATTGAAGCTATTAAACTATTTATTTCCTAAGCAACTTATAAGAACTATAAGGTTTATCAAATGGATGTCAAATGTGCATTTTTGAATGGTGAGCTTGAGGAAGAAGTTTACATTGAGCAACCTGTTGGATTTACATTAACAGATGACAAAGACATGGTTTACAGATTGAAGAAAGCTTTATATGGTTTGAAACAGGCTCTTAGAGCTTGGTATGCAAAGTTGGATAAATATCTTTTGAAGCTTGGTTTTACTAAAGGCAATGCTGATAGTAATCTATATCATAAGATCACTGATAATGATAGTCTAATTATTGAAGTCTTTGTTGATGATATCATTTTTGAAGGAGAAAATAAATTGTGCACGAAATTTGCTAACAACATGAAAAATAAATTTGAAATGTCCATGATTGGTGAGATGAAATTTTTCTTAGGTTTGTAGATTACTCAAACTAACAAGGGCATTTTTATCTGTCAAGCTAAGTATCTAAGGGAATTGTTGAAAAAGTTTGGTATGGAAAATTCCAAACTGGTAAGTACTCCTATGGCTACAAGTGAGAAATTATCTATCAAGGATACTTCTTCACCGATAAATCCGACAAGGTATAAATCTATGATTGGTGGTCTATTATATCTAACTTAGACTAGACCTTCTATTATGAATTCAATAAGCATTGTTTCAAGATATCAAAGTAATCCTAAAGTAAATCATGAATGTGTAGTAAAGAGGATATTTTGGTATTTGCAAGGAACAACAGAATACGGTTTATGGTATTCCAGAAATGATTATTTCACTTTATGTGCTATACTGACTCAAATTGGCCTGATGATACTGATGATAGGAAAAACACTTTTGGTGGAGCTTTCTTTCTTGGAAAGAAACTGGTTTCATGGATAAGCAAAAAAAAATCATGCATTTCTTTATCTACTGCAGAAGCTGAGTATGTTGCAGAAGCAACTAATTGCACTCAAGTTTTGTGGATGAAGCAAATGTTGAAGGATATCAGGGTAAATTATAGTGAACCGGTAGTTATCTACTGTAATAACTCTACAACTATTGACATGTCCAAAAATTTGATATTTCACTCTAAGACTAAGCATATTTCAATAAAGTATTACTTTCTGAAGGACAAGGTAGAAGCAAAGGAATTCAAATTGGTTTATAAGAACACTAAAGAATAGAGTGCAAACATATTCACTAAATCATTGTCTAAGGAATCATTTCAATACTTGAGAGACTGGTTAGGGGTTTCTATCCCTCCGATAGAGACTTGATTGATGAAGTTTGTCATCAGTTCGATATGCATTATCAGGAACATTATCCATTCCAACACTAATGAATGGTGCTACTACTCAGGGGGAGTAGTCAGCTTTGAGATTCAGAGGTTTATATCATTGCTTTGATATTTTGTTAGGTTTCTGGCATTGATGTCAGAGGGGGAGATATTGATGTGAAAATAAAAGAAAAGTTGTATACATTGGGGAGAGAGATTTGTTCAAAGCCTTACAGATATATCATTCACTGGGGGAGAATTATTGATTGTTGGTTGTCTTCCACAAGGGGAGACTTGTTTGGCATTTCTTGGTACTTAGATGTTTTTCACATCTAGTGTTGCCATCAATGCCAAAGGGGGAGGTTGTTGGTATTATGGGGAATTGATTATGTGTGGCATTCATGTTTTGTCATTGATGTCAACACTAGCTGTTACTGGCAGACATATTTACACTAACTGATATAGATGGTTACCGACAGACAGGTTACCAGTATAAGATCTAGTGTTACCGGTAGAAGAGATTATCTAGTTGGCACTTCCAGCATGTTTGGATCAGTAAAGTATATTGGATTTCATGAGTTATATGCTCCATGAGCATGTTTTGGTTAGTTGGTATTGGCTTGGTAATTGGATGTTACCATACACATTGGTAAACCCTTACCAGCACTGGTTTAAGGCTTTACCGATAAAGCTTTCATTGAGGAATAATGACACGATGCACAATTGGTATTGGTGTAGCTTCTTCGAGGATTTCAAGATACTAAAGATGTTCATTGATCATGCTTTAATTGCTTGAAGATAGTTCTTTGGCTTGGTGGACCCACAATAGGTCCGGTACCTATCTAGGTTATGGACTAGTATCATGCTAGCCTATACTCTACATGTTACCTGGATGATTCGAGATGTCTTATAGATTTGTTATTATTGTTTTGATCTTAAGCTGACATGGCATATCATTGTAATAAGGAATTATGTAATGATATTATTGTAATATCTTTAGGTGGCCAACCTAATTGGCCTTTAGGCCTTAGGGTTTGTATAAATAAGAGGTAGAAACTCTTTGTAAAGTATCATGGTTATTGAAAAGGTCATGATCAAGGAATGTAATGTGCGAATATTGTAATATAATCAGACAGAGGAGTTGATCGATCATTGGTGATTGGATTGGTTTCAGAAGAGGATTTAGTCCTTCGATATTAAGCTTGACCGAGATTGTAATCAGGCATAGTAGATGTTATTTCCAACAGTTCACTTTATTGGATTGTTATCCATTTATCTTGAGAAGGTTGTAGCCTCTCTATAGTCAGTGAGACTCTTTTGTAATGAGCAGTATGCTCTAGGAAGTGTGCCTTCCTGCAAGTGCAGGCCTCTCCTTGTAACACATACTTTCTACAGAAGTATCATCAAACTGTGGGTACACTTCCCATCGAGGTTTTTCCCTTTCCAATTTTTCCACGTACAAATCATGGTGTTATTTGGTATGATTGCTTTGCATTGATTATCTGGTTAATTGTTAAGTTGTATTGTTTACTGGTATCTGTTTCTACCGGCATCTGTATGTACCGATACTTGATTAGTTTAAGGTTGTATTGTGGATTAAAAGTTATAATATGTTAACAACTGATTCAGCCCCCCCTCTTAGTTGTTCACCAGTTATCCTAACACCTTATTCCTTCTATCACGTTTTCTTTTCTTGGAATCCTTCTTAGACTTGGCAAGAAAGGCTTTGAAAGCACCCTATTTAGAAAATGATTTTTTTTTCAAACCATTAATCCTTCTAGGACCATCATGGGTGAGTGGCTTGGCAATGGGAGAAAGAGGATATATCACTAGGGAGCATTCTAAATACTCTCTTTGGGGATAATTCTGAATTTCTAGAGAGTGGGAGACTAGGGGATCTTTCCCATTCTGATTCAAAATGACCTTGGTAGCATCTTTCAGGATTATGTCATCTCTAGAGGTTTGAGGGGGAGGAACCATTTCTTGGAATAACGGGCCAATAGAACCTCTTAAAGAACTTCTAGATACAATCTTCTCTCTTAGAAGACATTTACCAGGGATTCTTTCAGTCAATCTCTTGACTTTTTGCTTCTACCTTCCAACGTCTGAGACAATATCTGATTCCCCATAAAATCATAGATCTAAATATATTTCTACATAGATGTTGGCCACATCCTCTTATTTTTCATTTAGAAAATCCTCTTCTATGCCCAACAAAGAGCCCATAGAATCTCCAATCTTTAGGATAGCCTCCACACACAAAAACTCCAAAGGGAGACCAACAAGACTAAGCCAAATCAAGGATATCCTAATTCTATAGTTTTCAGGATCAAAGCCAGGTTTCCATTCTATCAAGTGAAAGGTGGATCCAAATAAAAGATAGGGCTTCCATGTATAATGCTACTTTTTAGGTTTGAATCTATGCATTCTATGAAAAAAAATCATTTTGCAAGGAACAAATAGAGACCATACCAGGAAAAGATTGGGTCCACTACTCTATAATATCTTACTTGCATGCTCCTATGCCACACCATTTTGAAAAGAGATCTCTATCCTTTAGATGCCCAATGCTTGGATTAATGACATCAGATGACAAAACAAAAAATTTTCTACCAGGTCCTTTCTTTCTCCATTCAATGGGAGCAGACTCTATTTGAGTTTTATTTAAAGAAGGGGATGGCTCACTACTTCTCAAACCATGAAGTGATTTTGAGACAAAATTTTGTGCATTTGATCCTTTTTTCTTCTACCAAACCTGAGGGATACCAATTTGAGGGCTCTGCCTCTTCCACCGCAAACCCGACCAGGCTTTTTGAATCCTTCTGAAAGAAAATCCTACCCTCATCTACCCAGCCCAACCTTTCTGAAACCTCCCAATCCATTAGAGGTTCTATTAATCTTAGAGAGGTTACCACTTCCATTTTGAGAGTTAGTGAGACACTTCTCTTCCAACGCAATAACTCGTTTATCACCAAAAGCTATTTTATTAGACCGAAATCACCCCTTTTTGTAAAGGAATCCTATTAGCACATGTAGCCACCTTATTAGACCAAGACCTAAAAGATTTTTGAGATCCCAAAAAATATGCTTTAAGAGGCACCTAGAAGCAAGAGTGTAAGTGAAAAAATTTCTCTAGCCACAACCCACCAACACCCCTATGAGATCTTAATGGAAAAATATTTGGCCCACTATCGGACCCTGAAAAAAAATCCCTTAACAAGCTCTTTTTGATTTGGTTATTCTCTCAAAAAAGCCCTCCAAAAATTAGCCCGCCAATTCTATTGAATGGAGCCAAAACTTGGTTTGGATTGGCGAAACGAACCAGCAAAAGAAAAGTGGTGTTGCAAGGCACTTAGACGAAAATTCCTTTGTATTGCACTCTACATTTACCCTTTCTTAAGAGATGATCATCGCTACTCTTACAAATACAAATAATATATATTGTTATCTTCATAACACTATTATCAATAGATGAATATTTTTCTTGGTTTGTCAAAAATTCTTCATCTGATAAAGTTTCTTATCCACTTCTTGTTCTCTACTAATTCATTACTTGAGATCCATGGTAGTATTTCAGCCACCATTGCAAAATAAGACAATGATCACTAGTACACAACAGTCATCTGATAAAGTTTGTTGATCCATCTTTGTTTGTTGAATCTTCAACATTTCTTTGTATTCTTTCTTTAAATTGATTGAAAATAGTGCAAGCAACTTCATATTGAGGACTATAGATGGTAGTTTGAAAGAAATGTACCAAGAATACCTAATTTTTTATATAAATAATTAGTCAATCCTACACAAAGACAATCTTTCAGTACAACAGGTTTCTCCCGTAGAAGTTTAAGTTGGATGGTGGCAAGTATTGGTTCAAGTATGCATTGATCTATTCGGTGGAGGATTCAGTATATACCATACTATATTGAGAGTCCACCTGATAAACCTAGAGGATCTGATTAATATTGAGAGGGGGTGAATCAGTATTAAAAAAAACTGAAACTTTCAACACCAAAACAAACTTATCTCAAATCTAAAAACATTCAACACTTAAACCAAATCTTCATGACAGATTTCCTTATCAGATCTAGACAATTATTTCCTCTTATGTAAACTTATTGATAAGATCAACCATCAAATAAATATCATATCAATAAACACAGTTACCAACTTATTAACTGATCATAATGCTTCAACAATCATATAATCATCAATACTGGTAATCACTTTAAGATCTTTGATAAACAAACATAAACTGTCTTTACCGGTTAACAAAAATAAAACATGAGCATCACAAGAAAATCATACCACACATGAACACCAATTTTTTCATGTGGAAACCAAAATAGGGAAAAACCATGGTGGGAATTGGTACCCATAGATATTTTGCACTCTTTTGAAATGTGCCTTGTTAGGAGCCAAGCCTAGTTAGAAGCTTACAATGATGCCCTATTAGGAGCAGACCCTGTTAGGAGTCATCCAATTAAGGGATTTACCTCAACTCTATTAGAAGCTTTGATTTGTTAGGATCAACCTTGCAAGAGGATTTAGAACTCAAATATTGAGTCACCTTATTAGGATTAGGGGATTTTACAATATGAGGCATGTTAGGACCTACCTAGTTAAGGGATTTTAGTTGATGTAATTGTTAGAGAACAATAGTGAATGATCAGTGTATAGTAATCTACTGCTTGCTTGATCAGATCAAATTAAGTTCTAAGTCTGCATCTCTCTAGTAGATCTTCTCACACACTAGTTTGACTTCTCACACTTCTCAAAATCACCGACACTTCAAAACATCAACCTTGCCGATAGAAATTATTTTTACAAACAGGTTAGCATCAAAACCCTAAGACCTACTACATAGATCATCACAGATTTGTACAACTCATTACAGATCATCATAGGTATCATTACAATAAATTACAAATCAATAGCGGTCATTGAATGATCATAATGTTAGGATTCCCAAAGATACTGAGAGGGGGGGGTGAATCAGTATCTGACTGATACATTAATTTTCTTACTTTATAACATGAAAACATATTAAAACTGTGTACCGGTAAAGCAGAAATAATGCAGCAAATAAGAACAAGAACCACAACATGAAAAGCACACCATAACACAATATTTTAACGAGGAAACCCGGTGTGGGAAAAACCTCGGTGGGATTTGTAACCCACAATATTTGCTTACTGGTCAATAAGGGAATATTACTACTACAATAGGGGCCTACACATGCAGGAAAGCCAAGTGCCCAGAGGTCACTGCTAATTACAAAAGAAGTCACACTGACTTACAAAAGTGGATTATACAAATCTAATGTCTTGTACTATTTCAGATTAGCATCTTCTATGCCAGATTCAGTACCAGTTTAAGCTCTGCTACATACATAAACCCTTAACCTATAATTCGCATATTAGGTCTGCTACCTTTTATTCACATTTCACATTATATCATATCCTAAATGATCTACAATGATCTCAAACATATATGAGTCATGTTACAATCTTCCATATCGGCTTACAAAATATTTTACAATTAATTACAAAATGCATTTATACAAAATTGTTGTCGGCCAGGGTGTCAATATTCTTCCTTTTCGGTGTCGGTGTTCTGTATGCCGGTGTAGAGTCTATTGGTGCCAGTGTCTGTTGGTATCACATGATTGTAAGGTTGCTATCAATGACAATACCTTCAATCACCTACAATTTCTCATTGGAGTGTGCATTTGCCAACAATCTCCCCCTTTGGCATTGATGGCAACACTCATGAGAAAAATTCAAGAATGTATCCAAAAATTGAAGTCCAAAAATCTTGCCAAAAACTGTATGTCCAAAAATGTGTTATCAAAACTTTATGCCAAAAATTTATGCTCCCCCTAAGAAGATAATCTCTACTTTTGTATTTTTCTCATCTCTACTACTCCCCCTTTGACATCAATGACAAAGGTTGTCATTCGCTGTCAGTGGAGTCCTGCCTAGATTCTTGTAACCGGTGGGTTACAATCTGAAAAAATATCTGTCAAAACCAAATTTAAACCATTACTGAATGATGTTGTCTTTTAGTGCCTCTTGAGTTCTCTGCACTATACCAGTGAGTATGTTCATTTGCTCTTCCGATGTCTTCAGTCCGAGAACCAGAGTCTCAAATATTTCTTTTCTCAAAGAAATGAGGTAGTCTAGTTTGGGACTAAGTCTACATTTCAAGTCCTTTGCTTTATCCTTTATTCTCTCTTTGTCCTTCTCTAACTTCTTGATTTTCTCTTCTAGCTCTACAATCTTCTTCTCTATCTCCAAAAATGAATCTGATGTACCTATCAGATTGTCAGCAATATTGTTTATCTCATCTTGTGCTTTGTTGATTTCCTTGTCTAGATCTTTTGTTAAAACATTTGTTTTACAAGAATCTCTATATAGTTTCTTGAAATCAAAAATTATTTCTCCAAGTTCTGGTAATAATGTTTCCATTTTCTCCTTATTCTTCTTCACAATTTCCTCAAAGAATTTCTCTTTTTCTTTAATCATTATTTTCTTAAATGTATCCTCATTTATTTGATCAACCGTCAGAATGTTGCTGGTGATGAACTTAGACAATGTGTCTAGTTGACCTAAAGAATCTTTGTTATCTACAATTCAATTTGGTGCTATCAATTTAAGAATGGGAATGGTATCATCAATAGCCTTATAGGCTTGTGCATTACATTATGTGATCTTCTTTATTGAATCTAATAGGACCTCTGTTACATTTGTAGGTCGGAATTCTGCCATAGAAGTACCAGATGTCTGTCCAACTGTCTTCACAATAGCCATGCTACCGGTTGTAGTAATCACCTTGCTTGATTTGACCTCTGGTAGGTCAGTCTGTGTTTGCATTTCTATAAGTAAAGATTCAGGATTTTTAGTTTTAGCCAGTGGCACTGTTTCTGTCTGAACTTGAGTCTCAACCTGTATCTGTTCCGGTTTCTCCATATGTGTCTTAGAAGGTTTTTCTGAGCTCTCAACAACTGGTTTCTGAGGTATAGCCTCTGTATGTACTTTCGATTTCTCTTTTTGTACCTCTACACTGTCTATTGTCGGTTCTCCTGACTGTTTATCAGTTGTATCTACAGGTTTCTCTAATGGTTTACTAGTGGTATCTTCTATCGATTGCTTTCTTTGAGTAGGTTTTTCTGTGTTTATATTTATAGTTTCATTTACCTCAACCTCAACATCTGTAGCCGGTGACTCAATAGTCACATCTGTCTTCCTGTCCTCAGTGGTTTCTCTTTCAACCACAACATTTACTTCTTGAGTATCTATACAATGTACAAAACTTTAGACTTAGAATTTGTATCCTCTAATGGAGCCTCCATACTCTCAGTAGCTGGTTGATTGTCAGTAGTATCTACCGGTGGAGTATCTAAAGGAGGTGGGGGCACATTATCAGTTATTTTAAGGGTTGGAGGTCCACCTACCTTAGCTTTCTCTTTATCTGTGTCCTTTTGAGATACTTTAATAGTCTTTGGTCTAAGTAATTCTTCTTGTTTTTCTTTTTCCACCAAGAATATATCCCATGCATCTATTGTTTCCTCAAAGACTTCTTTTATTCTTCCTGCCATTAGTGCTACATGTTGGTGAGCAGTGGAGAATACTATCTGGTTTGCTTCACTGATTAGTTTATCTATTTCATCAGTTGAGTTGACTGGATGTACTACAAGTAATTTTTGAATCTTAATTTTCTTGTCCATCTCAACGATGGCTAACCTTCTAGCTCCTAATCTCCTATATAGATCATTTTCTATTTCATCAACAACTTCCATCAAAATTTTCTTGTACATATCTAAGTGTAAAATTACACTGTTCTCTATGCTTTCCTTGTCATTTGCAGATAGTGTGTTGTATATTTTGCTGATGTTTTTCAATTTTCCATCTTAAGTTATTTCGCTCAAGAATTTATCCAATGGAGCAATATCCTGTTTTACCTTCTTTTTCTTTGGAGTCATTTTCTTTACCAGAGGCCTAACTGCCTGTTGTTTTTGTCTAGTTCTCTTGGGTGCAGGTGAGGGTACCGGTGAGGGTTTTCTTTTCCTTTCTACCCTTTTAAATACCGTCGATATATCACGCTTAGAGGAAGTTCCAACTGGTGAAAGATGTGTTTCTGGTTGAAGTCCTTCCAACTCACTTTCCTTTATACTAGTTTGCTTCAAAACATCTTCTTTAATTGCTTTAGCCTGTCGGGTTCCTTTTCTTTCTATTTCTTCGACCTTCTTAACCCTTTTTCTAGACTAAATTCCACTCCCAATTGTTTCAGCATTTCCAAAAACTTTCTCAGTGGGTTCCTTTGGTGCTTCAAGGAGGGCTTTTGCATAAGTTTCAATAATATTGTCATATGTCTCATAGCCCATTTCAGTTACCCAGATAGTTGTAGGGACAACTACCTCCATCCAGATTTCATCCTTTTTAATTACAAAACAAATTTCTTTTTGATATTTGTCCACAATAGCTTGGGATAGTCTACTCTAGTTTTCATTCGAGCCTTCAATGCTTGAAAATATTCATTTAAGTTTTTCTCCCGGTTTTCTCCCATGTTGTTTAGTACATCCAATAGTTGCTTTCCTACTAGAATGTTAAAGCCAAAATCTCTTGCACCAATACCGGGTACTTGTTTAGTTATGTACAACATTAGACAAACAGGCAAATTTCCAAATCTGAATGTTCCTTTCTTATCTCCTTTAATCTTCCCCAGATTGTCTATCAATTCATTTTTTAGCCATTCACACACATCTAATCTTGTATTGTTGTTAACCATGTCATATGCACTTTAAATACATAGGCTAGAAACTGAGTTCAGCCTATTTGCATGTGTAGCTTTGTAGCCTAAGATCATACTAATAAATCTGACATTGATGTCTTTTATATCGTTTACCCTCAGAGACCTTTTGTCAAAAGTTGCACCTATTAAATCTATCACTGTGTCATTTGATACTCTTTTGGTTCTGTCTAGTCTGCTACCGGTGGAAGGTAACCTTGTTACTGCCTTAACGGCTTCCTTTGGGATTTTATGAATTAAATCCAACCAGAAGAATTCACCATGAACTCTGCTTAGCACAATCCTTATAATATCCTTGGGAAAATCTGGGACACTAAGGATTCAGTATAACCTAGAGTTTCCACTATCTTATGTTTCGACTTGATATTTCCAGATTCATCACAAATCACAGTCCTATACATATTTTTGATCTCATCATCACCTAATTCCTCTATATGACAATGTATATACATCCTAGGGTCTTCCGCATATACTACTCCCTTAGGGATTTGAGAAAATACACCTATGCTATCATCTTTCTTTGCAATTTCGGGAACCAGTTTGAATACGGGTCTAGGGTGCTTAATTACTTCAATCACAGTAGGGTTTGCAATAAATTCAGGAGTGGATGAAGAAGCCATAGTAATAAATACCTCAATCTGCCTTAGGGATGAGTGCTTTGATGAACTGCTTCACTTCTTTTGCTAAGGATGCCTTCGCTCTAGAATTTTCGTGCTCTTGAAGGTTTGAATGCTTGGTGAATGAAAAAGGAGCCAAAACACTTGCTTTATAATGTTATTTTCTCCAACTACCACATTTATTGCTTGCTGATTAAGTCACAACTTAACTCATCTATCAATATAGAAGTAATTTCAACTTCTCACCATCAACTGAGGTAATAATAGCACGTTTTTCGTTTTGTTGCTAAACCCTCAAGGATTTTCCTTCAGTTAGATGAAGAGTCTCCTGTTGGTGGAGTGTTACTTTGTTTTGCCAGTGGAAGAGTATTCCCATCAACATTTTGATCTGACTTTCTGATCCATTGTTTTGAGAATTCTTGCTTTACCTCTTCAACCTTTTCTTTACCTTTCAAACTAGGACCTTTTGTTTTTTCCTGGTGGGGACTTGCTTCTACAAAATTTTGCAATATGTCCAATCTTGTTACAAGCATAACAAGTCACATTGTTTTTCTGAATAGCTTTCCCATATCCTATGCCGGTATGTGTTCTACATTGATTAGATAAGTGCCCAAATCTTCCACAAACATAACATCTTACATTCATTCTACAATTTTCTGAATTATGACCAACTTTGTTGCATTTAGAACATTGACCGGTGGTTGTATTAGTGTTTTGATAATTTCTAGATTTACATTGATTTTCTCTATGACCATACTTGTTATAGTTAAAGCATTTCCCATTAAATTTGTAAGCATTAGGTTGTCTTACCGGTTTGCTATGATCATGATTGTTTGCAGTACCAGAGCTTTCAACAACTTCAAAGCCAAGGCCATTTGTATCACCATTAGGTTTCTGATTCATTGGCATGTCAACAAGTTCTTTTGAACTTTTCTTTAATTTCTCCTTGTGTTGATTTGTAGGAGTCAGTTCATTCTCCAAGATTCCTTTCTATCTCATGAGTTCAGTTCTGTCATTTTGTGTATATATCAGATATGTCTTCAACATATCATTTTCATGACCGAGTCTTGTGTTTTCATTTTCAGCATCATTTAGTCTTCTAACCAAGTCTTCTTCATTCTTCTTTCTGTCTTCAATTTATTTACAAAAGCTACAGTCATATCTTGCATCTCATTCTTTGTTGTACTGATTTCTTGTCTTAGTTTGTTTACCAAATCATTAAGAGTTTCCTTTTCATCTTCATCATTCTGCATCTTTTCACAAAGTCCTCTCCTCTTGTTCCTTGCAATAGTAAAATTCTCTTGAAGTGCTTGAATTATATCCTGAGCAACCTTCAAATCATCTTCAAGTTTGATATTCTTCACCTTTTATGCATCATAGTCTAAAAGAGTTGTTTCCAATTGCTTTCTCAAGTTTTCCATCTCTATCGGTGTTAAGATCTTCCTCAAGCTGTTAGGCTTTTGAAAATAGAGGACCAAGCTCTGATACCAATTGTTAGGATTCCCAAAGATACTGAGAGCGGGGGGGGGGGGGGGGGGGGTGAATTAGTATCTAACTGGTATATTAATTTTCTTATTTTATAACATGAAAAATATATTAAAACTATGTACCGGTAAAGCATAAATAATGCAACAAATAAGAACAAGAACCACAACATGAAAAGCATGCCATAACACAATATTTTAACGAGGAAACCTAGTGTGGGAAAAACCTCGGTGGGATTTGTGACCCACAATATTTTCTTACTGGCCAATAAGGGAATATTACTACTACAATATGGACCTGCACATGCAGGAAGGCCAAGTGTCTAGAGCTCATTGCTCAATTACAAAAGAAGTCACACTGACTTACAAAAGTGGATTATACAGATCTAATATCTTGTACTACTTCAGATTAGCATCTTCTATGCTAGATTCAGTACATGTTTAAGCTTTGCTACATACATAAACCCTTAACCTATAATTCACATATTAGGTTTGCTGCCTTTTATTCATATTTTGCATTATATCATTATATCATATCCTAAATGATCTACAATGATCTCATACATATATGAGTCTTGTTACAATCTGCCATGTCGGCTTACAAAAGATTTTACAATTAATTACAAAATGCATTTATACAAAATTGATGTTGGCCAGGGTGCCGATATTCTTAATTTTCAGTGTCGGTGTTCTATATGTCGGTGTAGAGTCTGTCAGTGTCGGTGCCTACCCATATCACATGATTGTAAGGTTTCCATCAATGACAATACCTTCAATCACCTACAATTTCTCATTGGAGTGTGCATTTGCCAACACATAAATCATCACAACAAGTCGATTTGGTACACAGTCAAACCCTTAGCACATTCTGCTAAGCACTTTGCATATTCCCAAGAAATTCATTCTCCAAACGCCCCAAAACATCTTTCAAACTCATCATGAGGGTTGTGCCACATTATCAACACGTGAACTTGATGTAGATCACTGGCAAACCAAAAACCATTACCAGTTAAGAGAAATATTTACCAGTCCTTAAACCCTAGGAAAACTTCATAAAAAATTCAAAACATGCCTTCCAATAACCATCATAGGATGCGGATCCGGCTACATACTCAAATCCATCATAAAGGCTTATGTATCAAACCACAAGTCACCAAACATCGCCAATCACCTGATTCCATCAAAACATATCTGCTTTACCGATTAAGGTCCTAATTTGCAGTCTTGCTTGTAAACTTTGTCAAACTGTCAAACTCTTACTCCAGTAGACCAAATCACTTAGCCAACAAGTCAATCACCAAAAACCAATTGTAAGCATCATTAAACATCAGTTGAACCTGGTTGACATCAATGACAATATAGATAACTAATCATGTCATCTTCCTCTACTAGTATAGTCATCCACTATTATCTCATCTTCATCACTTATGCCAAACATGCCAACACTCTCCCCCTTTGGCATTGATGGCAACACTAAATATCAACATACTCAGCTCATATTGTTCCACTTTGTTTGGGACCTTCTCTGCAACTCTTCTCTTCTCTGTTGCATCACATATGTCAGTTACACAATATTTACTCCAACTAATCATATGTCTTCTCTTAATTAAATTTCTTCTCCCCCTTTGACAACAATTCCAAAGGTGCATAAGCATCACAAATCATCAATTCTGCTGCAGTTGTTGTCTTCAACATGTCTGCAAACACATCTAAGCTTCTCCCCCTATGGAGTAGCCTACATCTTGTCAATCCAAAGTGAAAAATATTCATGAGGCCACTAGATTGATGCATCTTGCATTCTAGTTTTGTCTGAGTAGGGGTTTGACCCCTAATTTACCTCTAAGATACTCAAAGTTTGTCTTCAGCAATGATTGTGAAAATATCTCCTAGCTGCTCTTTTCTTGTCACATACTCCATGCAGACTTGTTTTTCCTATACTCTTTCCCTTAGAAAATGATATTTAAATTCTATGTGCTTTGTTCTTGCATGTAAGACATACTTTTTTGAAACATTGATTGCACTAGTATTATCATAGTAAATAGTTACCAGTTCAGACATATCAAATCTGAATCCTTCAAGCACATGTCTCATCTAGATTGTTTGCATGCAATTCATTGATGCTTCAACATACTCTATCTTTGTTATTGACTGAGAAATACAAGTTTGCTTCTTACTTGTCCAAGCAACCAATCTGCCTCTAAGAAGAAAAGCTCCACAGATAGTGCTTTTCTGGTCATCTACATTGCTTGCCCAGTCTGAATCAGTAAACACATCTAAAGAGAAATTTCCTTTATAAGGATACCACAAACCATAATCTACTATGCCTTTTAGGTACCAGAATATCCTTTTCATTGCTACCAAGTGAGTCTCCTTGGGATCCTTTTGAAATCTAGCAACCAATCCAACAACATGTGCAATATCTGGTCTGCTATGAATGGCATAATGCAATTTACCAATCAAAGACCTGTATTCTTTCTCATCCACAGATGGTGAGTCATCTTGCTTAGACAACTTGGAACCTGTCACCATCGGAGTACCAACCAGTTTACAATCTTCCATGCCAAAAGTTTTCAACACCTATTTGACATACTTACTTTGACAAATAAAAATTCCACCATCCAACTGCTGGACCTACAACCCAATAAAAATTTAATCTCTCTAATAAGAGACATCTCAAATTCCTTTTTTATCTCCTCAACAAAATCCATTCATAAGTCATCATTACCACCAAAGATAATACCATCCACAAATACTTTGGCTATCAATACTTTCTCTCCATCAGTCTTTAGATATATGTTACTGTCCTCACTAGTATGCTAGAATCCTATCTTGATCAGGTGTGCATGCAACCTTTCAAACCATGCTCTCGGTGCTTGCTTCAATCCATACATTGCCTTATGTAGTTTGCAAACCATGTCTTTGTCTTCAGACAGACAAAATTCATCTAGTTGTTCTATGTATACTTCTTTTTCAAGGATGCCATTGAGAAAAGTTGATTTAACATCCATATGATAGACTTTAAATCTTGGCATTGCATGAAGATTGCATTGGAGAAGTATAGTGTTTTCATTGATGTCAATTGCAGCCGATAATGAAGAAGTAAAGCAACCGGTAATGAAGCAGTAAAGCAACCAATAATGAAGCAAGTGTTGCAACAGGTATTGAAGCAGTGAAGTTCAACCAGTAACCCTAACCAATTGAGAAGAAAAACCCTAACCGATGGAGCTTGGAGATCGGTTGTGATGATCTATGACCGAATGATGATCGGTGATGAGTTTTGAAAAGGTTTTGGTGCATAAAGATAAATGTTTATCTTGGGAATGATCAAATGTATAGTATGAAGTAAAAAATGCGTGATGTGTTACAAGACTCAAATTGCGGTGATCCAGAAGCGGTTGTAGATGCCTAGAATAATGCGAAGTTGATTGCATGTAATCTAGCAGTCAAGACTAAACCGATATGTTTGTAATCTCTATGAGATTTGTAGGGTTTGTGTTGTGTTACAAACCTAATGTATTTGCTTATAAGGGTGATAATTTGATTCAATGAAGTGTTGGTAAATTTGGTTAAGTGTGTAAGTGATTATTGTTGAACCAAGAGGTGTATCTACAAAATGATGTGAAGGCAGATAGGAGTAGTAAAGACTCTGATTCAGCAAGGAAGTCCTATTTCCAGATCAGTCAAGAACCTGTTGTTCTCTAACCATTACAACTGTAAAATCCCTTAACCAGGTAAGCTTTAATATGCTTGTTAAAATCCTCTAACCAGGTGATCCATTAGCTTGGATTTGAAATCCTCCACCAAGGTTATCTTTAACAGGGTATTTGTAGTCAATCCCTTAACCGGGTGGTCCTTAACCAGATTTGTTCCTAACAGGACATTATTGTATAAGCTTCTAACAAGGCTTGGCTCCTAACAGGGTGAACTTTAGAAGAGTTCAAAATACTTATGGGTATTCATCCCCACCGTGGTTTTTCCCATTTGGGTTTCCATGTGAAAAATCATTGTGTCAAGTGGTAAATGATTTTGTGGATGTGTTTCTGGTATGATTGATACGAATGATTGGTAAATCTGCATAGATATATTTACATGAATGAAAATAATCAGAAATATGTTAGTATTGGTATTAGTGAAGTGGTTTAAGGTTTTGGTCAAAGAATATCTAAGTTTCAGATTTGTTGCTTTGTATCACTAAAGTGTTTGGTCACCCGGTAAGGTTTAGCAGTGTTGCTGCAAATTTGATAAAGTGTCTAAACTGGTAAACTTTGTGAGTTGTTTTTAAGTTGGAAATAAGTTTGGTGAAAGCCTAGTTAATTTTCTATCTACTGATTCATCCCCCCCTCTTAGTAGTTGACTGGATCTTTATAGTTTCATCATATTATCACTAATAGACTTTAAATCCTTTAAATGTAGCATAAGCAAGTGGCATTCTTACTCCTTCCAATCTCGCCACAGGTGCAAAGGTTTCACCATAATATTCTCCTTCTTCTTGTGCATAGCCTTTGCAAATCAATCTTGCTTTATTTCTCACAACCTTTCCTTCTTCATTTAACTTGTTTCTAAAAACCCATTTGGTTTCAATCACATTCTTGTCTTTCGGTCTGGGAACAAGTGTCCATGTCTTGTTCTTCTCTATCCAATCTAACTCCTCATTCATTGCACTAATCCAGTCATCATCCTTTAATGCCTCTCTTACTATTTTTGGCTCAATAGTAAGAATCATACAAGAATTTTCTCTATTTTTCCTCCTTGTTTGTACTCCAACATGTTTATCTCCAATTATTTGTTCTTTTGGGTGATTTAACCTGATGTACCTTGGAATAACTGGTTCTGGTGTCGTGCTTCCTACTTCATGTTTTTCATCTTCTTCATCGCTCTCTGCCTTTACCGGTTGAGCACCTATTTCTGCAACATTTTGCTCATTAGTCTTCTACTCTTCTAGTTCTTTGAACACGGGTCTTTCTTAATCTTTCTCAGGCTTAGAGCCGCTGGACTCACCAGATTTCTCAAGGAGTTCATCTATCTTCGCATTAGCATTCTCAATGATCTTCTTAGTTCTCTTATTATAACATTTAAATTCCTTACTCTTTGTAGAGTAGCCAATAAAAATGCCTTCATCACACTTAGCATCAAATTTTTCTATGTAATAATCTCTCTTAATATAACATTTACTCCCAAAGATTTTGAAATAGCTTACACTAGGAGTCTTTCCATGCCATAATTCATAAGGTGTTTTGCTATTACCTTTTTTGACAAGTACTCAGTTCAAAGTATATATAGCAGTATTGATTGCTTCTCTCCAAAACATGTTCGGTACTTCACCTTGAATCAACATGGTTCTAGCAGCTTCAACAACTATTCTATTCATTCTCTCTACTATCCCATTTTTTTGTGGAGTTCTAGGAGCTGACATTTGCCTTTTATTCCTTATTCATCACAGAACTTCACAAACTCATCAGAAGTAAATTCACCTCCCCAGTCAGATCTCAAACATTTTAGATTCTTCCTGGTATCTTTCTCAACAAGAGCTTTAAATTCTTGAAAATGACTAAAAGCCTCAGACTTTTCTCTTAGAAAAGTTACCCACATCATTTTGGAATAATCATCAGTAAAGATCATAAAATACTTATCGCCAAAATATCTCTTCATCCTCATAGGACCACAAAGATCAGTATGAACCAAATCAAGAATATTCTCTAAAGAAGAAGACTTGCTCTTGAAGGATACAAAGGTCATCTTACCCATCTGACAATCCTTCAATAAGACATTGTCCAATTTCACAAGATGTGGCAAACCTTTAAAAATACTTGACTTACTAACTTTAATCAAATTGTCAAAATTGACATGACAAAATCTTTTGTGCCACAGCCAACTGTCTTCAATCTTCGCCACCAAACAATCATTTACATTAGTATTCAGATGAAATAAATTACCTTTAGTTTGCTTCCCAGTAGCAATCAATTACCCATTGTTTCCAAGAATCCTACACACTCCACTTTTGAATTCAAGTAGATATCCCTTATCATTAAGTTGTCCAACACTCAAGAGGTCATGTTTTAGTCCTTCAACCCAAAAGATATCATATGCATTACTTTTCCCATTTAATGAAATTGATCCTTTACCTTTGACCATTTAGGGAGAGTTATTACCAAATCTTACAACACCTCCATCAAACTCTTCAAGGGATAGGAACTTACTTTTGTCACCGGTCATGTGGTACAAGCAACCACTATCTATTATCCATTCATCATTGTTATCCATATGAGACACCAAAGCCTTCTCATTAGTCAAATCCTCCTTCACAACAACAAACAATATCTCCTCATTGTCATCTTCTTCTGATTTATCATCAGTCACACCTTCATCCACTACAACATAACAACATTTCGAGCTTTTTCCTTTGAATCTCCTAAACTTATCTTTCTTATCAGCATTAGGGCAGTTAGCAGCTATATGTCCAATTTTACTACAAGAGAAACACTTCAAGGGTAATTTACCTTTATATTTACCTATTCCTCTAAGGAATCTTCTAGCCAATAATGCCTCAAGTTATATCAAATTATCTTCATCATCACCATCACCTCTGCTACCACCATGAATAGACCTGCAATCATGATTATGACAAACATCTTTTCCTTTCCTTGCTGATGTATAGGTTACTGAAGCCTCAAAGATAGATTCAGAAGGTTTGGAAACACTATTATCAAAGTTGTTAAGTTCAAATGCAGTTAACTTTCCAATTAAAGAATCAATAGTAACTTTATCTTTTGAAATGGATCTCAGTTCTTGAAGAGTAGACACTCCGATAGAATACTACAGTAAAAGAGTTCTAAGAAATTTTCTAACAATAGTATCATCTTCAATCTTACCACCGACACTCTTTTTCCCACCTACAACTTCCTTAATCCTTTGTTATATTGAGTTATGTTCTCACCATCAACCATTTTCATATCATCAAATTTTCCTCTCAGACTCTCTTCCTTTTCCCTTTGTACATGTTCATCTCCTCCATAGATTAATTTTAATTTCTCCCATAATTCATTTGCAGTTTCTAATCCATGAACATCAATATATTCAGAGTCCGATAGAGTACTTACAATTGCTTCAAGAGCCTAAATATTTTCTTGTTGTTCTTTGAGCTCATCTGGTGTCAAGGGACTACTAGTAGGTGCAACATACCTAGTTAACACATGATTCCAGTATTGTGAACCCATTCCTTTAATGTAGATCTTCATCTAGTCAATCCATATCCAATAGTTGTCCTTGGTAAACTTGGGACCCTCCTTCATCATCTTTCACAGAATCTTTCCCTCAAGCTGTTAGGATTTCTGCACACAGAGGACCAATTCTCTGATACCAATTGATAAACCTAGAGGATCCGATTAATACTGAGAGGGGGGTGAATTAATATTAACAAAAACTTAAACTTTCAACACCAAAATAGACGTATCTCAGATCTAAAAACATTCAACATTTAAACCAAATCTTCATGATAGATTTCCTTATCAGATCTAGATAATCATTTCCTCTTATGTAAACTTATTGATCAGATCAGCCATCAAATCAATATCAAATCAATAAACACAATTACCAACTTATTAACTAATCGGAATGCTTCATCAATTATATAATCATCAATATCGGTAATCACTTTAAGATCTCTGATAAACAAACAATAAACTATCTTTATCGTTTAACATAAATAAAACATGAACACCATATTTTTCACATGGAAACCCAAATAGGGAAAAACCACAGTGGGAATTGGTACCCACAAATATTTTGCACTCTTTCGTAATGCACCCTGTTAGGAGCCAAGCTCGGTTAGAAGCTTACAATGTTGCCCTATTAGGAGTCACTCGGTTAAGGGATTTACCTCACCTTTGTTAGAAGCTTTGATCTATTAGGATCAACCTCGCAAGAGGATTTAGAACTCAAATATTGAGTCAACCTGTTAGGGGATTTCACAAAGTGAGGCCTATTAGGACCTACCTAGTTAAGGTATTTTAGCTATTGTAATTGTTAGAGAACAACAGTGAATGATTTGTGTATAGCACTCTACTTCTTTCTTGATCATATCCAATTAAGTCCTAAGTTTGCATCTCTCTGGCATATCTTCTCACACACTAGTTTGACTTCTCACACTTCTCAAAATCATTGACACTTCAAAACATCAACCTTGCCGACATAAATAACTTTTACAAATAGGTCGGAATCAAAACCCTAAGACTTACTACATAGATCATCACAAATCTTTACAACTTATTACAAATCATCATAAAGATCATTACAATCAATTACAAATCAATATCGATCATTGAATGATCATAAATCATCACAGCAAATCGATCTGGTACACAATCAAACCCTTAGCACATTCCCAAGAAATTCATTCTCCAAATGTGCCAAAAGATCTTTCAAACTCATCATGTGGTTTGTGTTGCGTTATCATCAACACATGAACTTGATGTAGATCACCACCAAACCAAAAATCATTACCGGTTAAGAGAATTCTTTACTGGTCCTTAAACCATAGCAAAACTTAATCAAAAATTCAAAACATGCCTTCCAATAACCATCATAGGATGTGGTTCTAGTTATATACTCAAATACATCATAAAAGCTTATGTATCAAACCACAAGGCACCAAACATTGCCAATCACCCGATTCTATCAAAACTTATCTGCTTTACCGGTTAAGGTCCTAATTCACAATCTTGTTGGTAAACTCTGTCAAACTCTTACTTCGATAGACCAAATCACTTAGCCAACAAGTCAGTCACCAATAAACAACTATAAACATCATTAAACATTAGTTGAACCTGGTTGACATCAATGACAATATAAATAACTGATCATGTCATCTTCCTCTACCAGTACATTCATCCACCATCATCTCATCTTTATCAGTTATGCCAAATATGCCAACACCACCCTCTACTCCAAGGGTCATATAGGCTCAAGATAGAATTCCCAAGTAATCAATTTACTGATCAGGTGGATTCCAATTTCCATCACCTATAGGCCATCAACAATAAATCCATCCACTTAGGAAGAAAGAGATTTCAATGTATATCACCTTTTGACTTTAGTGATATTGTCACCGATCTTCTTATCAACTTGAGTAACACATGGTATCTATCACCCTTGTGCTACTATCATTTTGTGTCCTCTTCCTCACCTCTCATAAGTCACTTTTGGACAATTTTACGATAAAAATGAAGGTTAAAAGTTCATAATAAAGTAATTGATATTTCTAAAAATAATTATAGGTGAATGACTACTCAAGACAGATAGGAGACCTTTCATCTATTCTGTGAATTCTAAAACTTTTTGAAGAATTGACCCTATGAGCATCTGAATCTAAGACATATATAGATGGTATCAACCAATGTATTGCAACTTTATACTCATCTATGCTCCCTATATTTTGTAGCTTGTGATGCATAAGGTTCCAATTAGACTAAAGAACTTGAAATGTGGGATAATGCACTAGACTTTGTATAAAAATGAAGCAGGTTTTGGCAAAGCATTTAAGAGCCTTATAATCAACGGTAAATGTCTCCAATCTAGTGAAAGACTATATTCATGGCATCCAATTTAACTAGAAATGAGGATCTTTCCACACAACACTAGCAAGTGAGGTCCTCATGAGAGGAGGTGGGTTGCATTAATTGATGTTCATAGGGAAAGATCTAGTAAAGACTACAACTTCTTAGCTGATTGACCCTTCTTATGCCAATGACATGACAAGCTCTCCAACTCTTGTGTACATGCATCTGTGGTGGCAGGAAAAGCGAGATCGGGTGACTAGGACCTAATCCTACTTTTGTCTACACATTGGGAATATGAAAGAGCCTAGGGAGATAGCTCACTTTGGCTATTTCTTGTGAGAAAGAGAGAGCCAAGGATTACCTCTTAGGTTTTCTATTCCTCTTGTTGCAAATGATGAGAAAAACTAAGGTTTGAATGATCAACTAGATTAGGAGATAAAGAATGAAGCATAAATGAACTTGAAATTGAACAAACTTGCAGATCTGAAATTGAGATACTGAAAGCATGAAAAGGGGAGGATTTTGGATGTGTACCTGATTTTGTAAATTGAGCCAAACTAACCAGGACAAGGGTGCCACACCATTGTCTTGTTTCTGCAGACAAGAGGCTACAATTAAGACACTGCAAACCTGAGATCTTGAAGCTGCAACCTACTAAAAATCATCAAAAATCAAAGGGACCATGGCACCATGCTACTGTCTTGGGCAGGACTAGGGTGCCATGCCCCTGTCCCAGGCAAATTAGGGCAGATCTGATTATTCTGGGTGGTTCCTGTGCCTTTTGCTAAGCTGAAAGTTCCTCTAGGTACCTGTTTCTGCAACTACAACTCAAAAGGGAAGGTTTAGGGTGGCTATATAGGGTTTTGCCTTAGTCAAACCCCTGTGTTGGTGATTTCCACCTCCACAAATAGCTGATAATGTACTAAAAATGTGTGTGCTAGAACCTTGTGTGTATGCAAGATCCTAAAATGAAAGTAAAGAATCTAGAGAAACCCTAAAGAGTAAACCCTGGTTGCTTGTAATTGACAAAGTAAATGCTCTAAATAAATGATGCAAATTGATCTAAATCATGAATGTAAATAGGAAAATTGATGTAAAGAAGCTCATACAAAGACATGAAAATAACATGAAATCATACCAATCCCCAAGGGAGAGATATTGCCATAAGATCTCCTATTACTCTTCAATGTCTTCAAGGATCGTAATTGATGATGAATGCTTGATGAAATGTTGTTTAAGACTCCACATAGGCTTCTCTTTCACTACATAGAAGGCTCCTTATACTGGCTCCAACAACCTTTTCCTTTATTTTTTGAGATGCCTTTAAATGAAGAAAGAGAGCTCTTATGTATGAAACCCTAGATCTTAGTTTCTACTTAATTATACCTTTAGGCTGACCTAGGAATTAAATTTACCACCAATATTTTGGGGTTAAGCATTATAATATCATAGAATTGTGCTCCTAAAATTTCTGGAAAAAAGTCGGGGACCGTGGCGGGAACGCACATGGTCCAACCAAATTTTCACCAAATTTTCATGGTCGTTAGATATGATTATATTAGAGTGAATCCCAAAGTTACAACTTATTTTGAGGTGTTTTTATATGCGAAATCAGGCCTTAAAGGTCGAAATAGGACATAATTAGGGTTTATGATTAAATGATTTATTGGAGGAACAAAATAAAAAGGAGCACACTTAAGGTAAAGGGCCCAATTTTATAATGTGAGGAGTGATGAAATAGGACTTTAGATTTAATTAAATTAATTAATTAAATTCTTAAAGGGAAATAATAATGCAAGATGCAAACACACTAAGGCGCCTGCTAACCGAAGTGTGAAATTGTACCACCCTAGTAAGGGTGTACAATTTACAACACTACATTTAGCCCCCACTTTAGTGGTCATATGACACTACATGCATATGCAAGATAAAGTACAAAAAAGTAAACATTCATGAAAAAGGATATATCCACAATTTGTCGGATGAAGTTCCCAACAGTATCTGCAATACACAGTTAGGATTTGCACCCTACAAAAACACATGTTAGATAAAATCACAAAATCACCTAAATGCTTACTAAGGAAGGTAAAATAACATTAAGAAAGGTGTTTATGATATTGTAGACACCCAAAAATGGTCAACGCTTGCGAGGTCATACTTTCACATTTGTGCATTGCCTCATTTTAGGTTTTTGCGTCGCATTAACATTTCTCCTATGTCACGCACTTGATCTTTATCGTTTGCGAGCATCGAGTCTTTCTTCTACATTCTTCAGTTGTCTCGCTTTCGAATTTGGTCTTGTCGACAACATTCAGTCATGATTTTTGGTCGATCTTTGTCCTTGTCAATCTTGTCATCTTGCGATCAATTTTGTCGATCGTCGTCCTTCTCAATCGTGTCAATTTGGATCAATTTGTCATTGTTCCTCGGTGCATTTTATCAATCAAATCATTTATCACATTGGTCATTTATCAATCCAAAATCAAATCAAATCGAGTCAATTGTCTTTCAAGACCTAATTCATCTTTCAGGGTTTTGTGATTTAATCGTTTAACCTTGTTTGTCATTCCTTCCTCTAGGATTGAATAATTTATTTATTTATCCTAGGTCTTCGTGTCGCAATTAAATGTTCATTTAATTGGCTAATTATTCCTCTTTGTGAATTAATTAATAAATGACAAATTATTAATTAATTTACCTAATTTCATTATTTCCTAATTCTAATTTTCATTAATTTCCTATTTTCATTATTCCTAATTTCCACCTATTTTCTAATTTTCTAATTCAAATTCCACCTAATTATCTTGTCTCTAGTTCTCCCTATTTGTGTGCTTCATGCGTCATACTCTTGACATAGCAATTTGTCATAGAGTTTTGTCTTGACATAGAAATGTGTCATAGAATTTGTCCAAAATTGTCATAAAATTCTTGACATAGAAATGTGTCATAGAATTTGTCATAAAATGTCATAGCAATTTGTCATAAAATCTGTCATAAGCCTCTTTGCATAGCAATTTGTCATAGATGTGCTATTATTGATTTGAATTTCTATTCAAATCTCTTTCATACTAATTTGCTCATTTATCCAATTTCTCTATAAATTGGATGTTTTCTTCAATCAAATCCTTCATGAATCTCGAATTTTTACCGAACTTTCGCTTCTAGTACTCTTGAGCTTTTCATCAATCTTGCTTTCAATTGTGTGAGCACTTGTAGGTGAGATCCACAAACCCATTGAAGAGGAAAGAACAACAATGGAGCCGCATGGAAGAAGCATCCGAATTGTTATATGGTTTGCATGACATTTTCATTTTGAATGCTTTGTTTTCATACCTCTATTGAATGTACTTAGAATTAGGTTCATTTGCAATGAATGTTCTTTTGATTGAGTTATCATGTCTTATGTTTTGATTGATTTATACTTGCTTTGATAATTCCTAATTTCTACGCTACATTAATTGGTGAACCCGACGTGAACATGCTTGGATCTAATATTTTTTTGAATGTTTTGTGAAGTTGCAGATTTTTTTGTGGAGAAATTGCAGATTTTTCTTCGAAGAAAAAAATAGTCATAATCAATTGATAACGTAAAAAATATCGTACAGAATTAAAATAAACGATTTCTGGGTTTATTAGATCACGTTGTTACCTTTCCAGATCATTTTATGGTTTGTAATTTGGATAAATATTGACAAAGTTATGACATTTTTAATTACGCTTCTGTAAATGGTCAAAATTTTGAAAAATACAAAATCATGCAACTTTCATCTAGATTAATTTAGCTTGGCAAATTAATCATGCATTCATGCAAATTTTATCTAGATTAATCTAGGGTGGTAAATTTGATAAATTTCACATAGATTAATCTAAGAGGACAAAGAATCACAAAATTTATGGATTAATTTTGATGGTGATTCATTTCTCTTGATTTTCTAACATTGTTGGTAGCTTTGTGGCGAAACGCTTGACAAAGAATTATTTCACAAACTACTAACATACTTTATGCAGATTCGATGGTCAAAGATAACAAATCAAACTTCTGACATGTGTTTTGCAGGTTGCCTTGGAGAAACAACTAAACTTGGTGTTTGTCATTAATGTTATAGGCACCTAGTGATTTTTAAATAGGTTGGAATGAACATGTTTTTGCTTTGATTGTTGGGTGTGACATTGGAGTAGGAGAGTATGCTCTCATCCTTCTTAGGGTGATCAGAAATCCAGATCTTCGATACCATGCTCGTTGTTTTGATTGTGTGTCACCTTTAGAGGGCCTGCCTTCCCGACCATTTGCTTTTGCAAGCAAGTGATAATCGTGAGAAGGGAACGACCCAAAGTGAGTACGGCTAGAATTCCTTGGCATTCTAACTCACTATAAAAAAATACCTGATGAGCGAAAGCTTTGAAGGAAGTGTTACGTGGGAATTGCAGTTACTTGGGAAGTGATGCCCCTTGAAACTCTTTCTCATATCAACATCTAAGTAGGGCCTCTTGGTCTAAATCGTGCTTGCGCGACTACATTTGTTTGGTATCTTGATGGGCTTAATGTCTCAATCATGCTTGCATGACATCAAGGAGTAATGCTTAACAGAAATCCTTACTAAACACCTTGTTTTTAGAGGCCAAAAACCCTTCTAGTTGCTTGAGAAGGACAAATTCGGATACTTGGAAGAGATACTAAGTTCGCCATGGGGAGATTCCATGGGGACTGATGCTTGGCTGCCCTGAGAAGTGAGTGTCGTGGAGGGGAGCCCGTGGGGTCAAGCATCTATGTATTCTCCTTGAATCCCATAATGAGTCTACCTCTCAAGTACCTAATGTCTTTGCCTACAATAAGAAATGTGGAAATGAGCATGATTGTCTTGAGTCTAAGTTGTAACATCTTGTATTCTTTGATTGTCAAAAGTTGAATGTTATCCCATTTCAAAAACAAAACAAATTAATTCAAAACAAGATTCAACCCAAGAACATTCATCCAACAAAAGTTCAACAAGATTCAAAACACACCTTCAAACATGATGATCAAACATTGTTCCAAAACTTGTCTCAACATTTATGTCACTTACATTTAGGTTCATCCTAGGTTGCATTTTTCAAAGTCATTGTCAAGTATCAAGGTTAGGTTTCACCTAAGTCATACGTCTTTTGCATATCAATAAAAGTCATCCATTTGCATATGTCCTCTTGCATAAGAGTAATATCATTTCATAATTAAACCTTAGGTTTCATCTTAGGTTGACATTGTCATACATTTGCATTTGCAAGCCTGTTTATCCATTTGTCATATTCCTTGCCTTGCTAGACACTGGGGGCAAAATTTGAAAATATTCCAAAAAAATCAAACAGTCCTGAAAAAAATCTCATAAAAATCAAAAAATGTCCTGAAAAAAATCTCATAAAAATCAAAAAAATGTCCTGAAAAAAGTCTTAAAAATCAAATAATGTCTTGAAAAAATCCATAAAAATTGAAAAATGTCCTGACAAAAAGTCATAAAAAATTGAAAAATGTTCTGAAAAAATTCCAAAAAAATCATATAAAGTCCTGAAAAAATTGAACACACAAAAAAAATAAAAAAAATTGTAAAACTCGAAAACAAACACAAAAAAACACGCATTTTTGCAATAAAGTATTCCCTTTGTGCATCGACAGCTCACTGCGTATACATCCAACAATTTGCAACCAAACACTGTGCTTTAATGAAATCATGTGTTAATAGATGAACCTTTTCAGTCAACTCAAACATTCAAACTGATCAAAATTGTCTTATCACTCGAATATCAGTATCAAAATCAATTGTCCTTGTCGCATTATCATGGGTCTTATACAGGGTGTGGTATACTCGAAACCAGACTGTGTCTTGTCTTAGACGGGGTACCACATTTCCTGAAACCAGACAACATGATCATCCTATCAGCACGTTCAACTTTTGACAATGAAGATCAAGATGTTTGTTTGATTGGCTTGAATTTGTGAGTCTTCTCTTTTTATTGATTTATCTTTGGCTTCGATCATGTCCCTATGTTGCTCGATGATGTCACTGAGTGATTTAGAGTAACCGGGATGGCTCATGATCCTTTTCTTTTTTGATTATGATTGTCGTTTGTCTGTGATGTGTCTGTCTTTTGCAAATCGGGTTGCATTTCAGCTCTGGCCTTCAATGCCATGATGCTACGCATCCATTTTGCTAAATAAAAATAAAGGTTCTCACCTACAAAGTGCATTATTGAAAGCAAATTTTCATCATCTCTAATTGTCCTCTGTCTTATTTCTTCTTACTAACACTTCTTCCGTCCGGTCGGATAGTCAGTTCGGTCTAGTGCTCCGATATCCAAAACCATATTGCATCCTCCATCCATCTGGTTAGTACATTTGCATTCCATCACATATTACATTAAGCATTTTATACATTTCATATTATAAATACATTCAAAGTACATACAATGCATTCATACATGTTCATAAACCAGTACATAAGTCATCCATACATAGCAAAATCACTACATCAGTCATAACATATTGCATCCATCATATCGATGCCTATCATATCACATATCATCATAATGTCGGAGTACAAAATCGGACTGTTTGTCCTAAGTATGGCCCGCAGGCTGACTACATAATGGCAAACTACATGATGTCCACTGTCTGTCATATGGAGCACGTGCCTCTGTCACTGGGTGCTCCCTCTGTCCTCCTCATCCCTGCCATGTCTCGCAGATGATGTCCCTCCTGGTCCTGGCTGTGGTGGTCTCATCGATCCACTCACTCCTATGCTGCTCAATGTCCTCCGAGAGCGTGACCTGCTCTCTGTCCTCGATCGTGCCCGATATGAAGGTGCTCTCCGCTCCAGTGGAACTACACCCTCATATAGTGTCCTCCAGTACAGTCTCTCCTCGCCGGTCTCTACTAGCATTTGTGCCATCTCCCGTGCACTGGCATCCCTAATCGACCCAATGAACTCAGTGACTCTCTGTCCCTCTCGCTGTGCCTGAGCTATGGCTGTATCCCGAGCCTCTGTGAGTCTGGCTATCTCCGCTCTGAACTGCTCATGCTGTCTCTCCAATGTTGCAATATAATCCTGCTGGCTCGCTATGGTAGCCCTGTACATGTCTATCTCCTCTATCCTAGCTGTCTCTGGCTCTATGGGAATATCCTACAAAGTCTCCTGATCCGCTAAGTCTAGCTCCTCATCGTCCTCACCACACATCGCTGCTCATACTCGGCCGCCATAGTCTCCCACCGAATCTCCCTCTCGACAATGTCTAGATCCTCTGCGTCACACTCCAACAGTCTGCATAACGCGTCTCTCCCTATCACTGGGTCGTACTCTATCATCTCCCCATGTATAGGAATGCGGAGGATGCGCCATACATCCTCTAGAGTCACTGTCGCCTCGCCAGTTGCCAAATGGAATGAGGAAGTCTCCGAATGCCATCGCTCTGCCAATGCGGTAAGCAATCCTGTGTTTGCCCTAATCTCGGGCATATATGTGATGTAATACAATCCCAGTCCAGCTAATGTGTCTCTCTTTGTGCTCCTGAGTCTATGTCGTAGCATGAAACAGTCCGGTCGATTCTCCCGTGCGATCAATGGATATTGTCGACTCTGCATCACAATCGGGGCATCATTTTGTCAGTTTTAGGGTTTGTTCCTACGGGTTGCATGTCTTCATTTTCATGATCAAATCAGGGTGTTTTTCATCCACATTACCCTATCCTATCCTTCCCACCCTCTGTCAGGTCATTTGCATGCAATTTCAAGTCAAAACTAAGGATTTTATGCCAACTTGCGCCTGTGTTTGAGAAGCTGCGCCTGTGTTAGATGAATTGCGCTTGTGTCTTCCTACACAAGCGCAGAACTCCTTCCACAAGCGCAGGTTTATCCTACACAAGCGCAAGAGACCATTTTGGTATCCCCTGTGGGCCCCGCAATGTCCCGTAAGCCATCAAAATTCATGAAATTCAAAACATGGGTTTTCGAGATACATACCGCTGCTCCTGCATCCTCTGGTCGTCTGAATGTGCGTACACGTTCTCCAAGGTGATCCGCCATTGGAATGTTTGCCATCTGTCTGCAAGTGTCCTTGTCCAGAGCAACAAATCCTCCTCTTTCGCTACTGCAAATGAGTCATTTTCACCCTCTTGGTCTCATTTATAGCTCTTTGTCATGGCATAGATGGACGTGCATCCTCTCCATCTTATGTTGGTCGCGGTCTTGTGAACATTAAATTGCTTGTCTGTCCTGCATCCGATATCCGATTGTCAGTCCGTTCGACCTTATCATTTTTTTTATCGATCAATTGGCCTCTTTTCTGCATGTTTCCGGCCAATTCCTCGAGGGGGCATGCATATGTCATTATTATTGTCTGGGGCATTTTCATTATTGTTCTTTGAAACAACGCTCAGAATCGCATTGTCTCAAAGAGGGGCAAAATGTAGACACCCAAAAATGGTCAACGCTTGCGAGGTCATACTTTCACATTTGTGCATTGCCTCATTTTAGGTTTTTGCGTCGCATTAACATTTCTCCTATGTCACGCACTTGATCTTTATCGTTTGCGAGCATCGAGTCTTTCTTCTACATTCTTCAGTTGTCTCGCTTTCGAATTTGGTCTTGTCGACAACATTCAGTCATGATTTTTGGTCGATCTTTGTCCTTGTCAATCTTGTCATCTTGCGATCAATTTTGTCGATCGTCGTCCTTCTCAATCGTGTCAATTTGGATCAATTTGTCATTGTTCCTCGGTGCATTTTATCAATCAAATCATTTATCACATTGGTCATTTATCAATCCAAAATCAAATCAAATCGAGTCAATTGTCTTTCAAGACCTAATTCATCTTTCAGGGTTTTGTGATTTAATCGTTTAACCTTGTTTGTCATTCCTTCCTCTAGGATTGAATAATTTATTTATTTATCCTAGGTCTTCGTGTCGCAATTAAATGTTCATTTAATTGGCTAATTATTCCTCTTTGTGAATTAATTAATAAATGACAAATTATTAATTAATTTACCTAATTTCATTATTTCCTAATTCTAATTTTCATTAATTTCCTATTTTCATTATTCCTAATTTCCACCTATTTTCTAATTTTCTAATTCAAATTCCACCTAATTATCTTGTCTCTAGTTCTCCCTATTTGTGTGCTTCATGCGTCATACTCTTGACATAGCAATTTGTCATAGAGTTTTGTCTTGACATAGAAATGTGTCATAGAATTTGTCCAAAATTGTCATAAAATTCTTGACATAGAAATGTGTCATAGAATTTGTCATAAAATGTCATAGCAATTTGTCATAAAATCTGTCATAAGCCTCTTTGCATAGCAATTTGTCATAGATGTGCTATTATTGATTTGAATTTCTATTCAAATCTCTTTCATACTAATTTGCTCATTTATCCAATTTCTCTATAAATTGGATGTTTTCTTCAATCAAATCCTTCATGAATCTCGAATTTTTACCGAACTTTCGCTTCTAGTACTCTTGAGCTTTTCATCAATCTTGCTTTCAATTGTGTGAGCACTTGTAGGTGAGATCCACAAACCCATTGAAGAGGAAAGAACAACAATGGAGCCGCATGGAAGAAGCATCCGAATTGTTATATGGTTTGCATGACATTTTCATTTTGAATGCTTTGTTTTCATACCTCTATTGAATGTACTTAGAATTAGGTTCATTTGCAATGAATGTTCTTTTTATTGAGTTATCATGTCTTATGTTTTGATTGATTTATACTTGCTTTGATGATTCCTAATTTCTACGCTACAGATATCATTCTCTTCCTCTAAAATTGCTAGGTGAGAAGGGTGCCTTTTAGGAGAATTGTCAAGATCACTCTTTAGATCTCCATCCTTAGAGCATGGGAGAGTTTTGAAGGGATAGGTAACAAATCTTTTAGGCACTAAAATGTTGTCATAGATAGGAAGAGGTTCTTTAAGAGAGGGAAAAATTGAAACAAGGGAAGCTAACCCATTATCACATCTAAGAAATGAATGCATCATGACAAAAAATTTCCTCTTTCAAATGATAACATATGCAAAATAGAAGGAAATGTTCAATTTTAACCAATGCAAGAACTCCAAATATTGATTTAGAAAATGAAATTTATGAGTGAAATATGTTCCAAAATCAAATCTGAAATTAATGATCCAAATTAAGCTATCCACAAGTTCAATTTTGAATTGAAAAATTAGGGTTTAAACAAAATTAACCTCTAAATTTTGAAATTTGCAAGGAATTGAAACTTTTAAATGTAAATTTTAATTTGAAATAACAAACAAACTCAGATCCGAGAACATAAATCAGAATTAAAGATGATGGATTCACGTCGAGTTCACCAAAATGTGGTGGCGGGAAGAACGAGATCGGGTGACTAGGACATAATCTTACTTTTGCCAACACATTGGGAATACGAAAGAACCTAGGGAGATAGATCACTTTGGCTATTTCTTGTGAGAAAGAGAGAGCCAAGGATTACCTCTTAGGGTTTCTATTCCTCTTGTTGCAAATGATGAGAAAAACTAGGGTTTGAATGATCAAGTAGATTAGGAGATAAAGAATGAAGCATAAATGAACTTGAAATTGAATAAACTTGCATATCTAAAAATGAGATATTGAAATCATGAAAGGGGGAGGATTTTGGATGTGTACCTAATGCTACAAATTGAACCAAACTGACCAGGACCAAGGTGCCATGCCACTGTTGTGATTCTGTAAACAAGAGGCTGCAACTGAGACACTGCAAACCTGAGATCTTGAAGCTGCAACTTGCTAAAAATCACTGAAAAGAAGAGGGTACCATGGATCCATGCCACTATCTTGGGAAAGACCAAGGCGCCATGCCCTTTTCCTGGGAAGATTAGGGCAAATCTGATGATTCTGGGTGGTTCCTATGCCTTTTGCTAAGCTGAAAGAGCCTCCGGGTACCTGTTTCTGCACCTGTAACTGAAAAGGGAAGGTTTGGGTGGAAATGTAGGGTTTTTCCTTATTCAATCCCTATTTTGGTGGTTTCCACCTCCATAAATAGTCGATAATGTATTGAAAATGTGTGTGCTAGAACCTTGTGTGTATGCAAGATCCTAAAATGAAAGTAAACAATCTAGAGCAACCCTAAAGAGTAAACCCTAATTGCTTGTAATTGACAAAGTAAATTATCTAAATCAATGATGCAAATTGATCTAAAGCATGAATGTAAATATGCAAATTTATGTAAAGAAGCTCATACAAAGACATGAAAATAACATGAAATCATAACAATCCCCAAGGGAGAGATATTGCCACAAGGTCTCGTATTACTCTTCAATATCTTTAAGGCTCCTATTTGATGATTGATGCTTGATGAAATATTGTTGAATGTTTTTGAAGACTCCACATAGGCTTCTCTTTCACTACATAGAAGGCTCCTTATGCTCGCTCCAACAACATTTTCCTCTATTTTTTGTGATGCCTTCAAATGAAGAAAGAGAGCTCTTATGTATGAAACTCTAGATCTTAATTTTGACTTAATTCCACCTTTAGGACAATGAAGGAATTGAATTTCCCACCAATATTTTGGGGTTAAGCATTATAATATCATAGAATTGTGGTCCCGAAATTTTGGGAAAAAAGCTGGGGACTGTGGCGGGAACGCACATGGTCCAACCAACTTTTCACCAAATTTTTAGGGTCGTTAGATATGATGATATTAGAGAAAATCCCAAAGTTACAATTGATTTTGAGGTGTTTCGATATGCAAAATTGGGCCTTAAAGGTCGAAATAGGACATAAGTAGGGTTTATGATTAAATGATTTATTGGACGAACAAAATAAAAAGAGGCACACTTAGGGTAAAGGGCCCAATTTTATAATGTGAGGAGTGATGAAATAGGACACTAGATTTAATTTAATTAATTAATTAAATGAATAAAGTTAAATAATAATGCAAGATGCAAACACACTAAGGCGGGTGCTAACCTAAGTGTGAAATTGTACCACCCTAGGAAGGGTGTGCAATTTTTACACTACAACATCCAACATTGAATCCTTTCTAAAACAAACAATAACACCTCACCAACTTGTTAAATTGATTGCATTTATGATATATACACATGTCACGTGTCTTTCAAGTCATTCTGGCAGCTACATGCATCATACCTTCCACTTGTTACTCAAAGCACTACCCGCTAATAATGCAAAATTACAACCTTCAAAGTCACTCATGCTTATACCTTCTACTAAATCATTTATTGAATGTCTAGTTTTGATCTCTCAATGCACTGGGAAAGATTCGCCATATCTCCAAATATTTGTTGTTTCTGGTTTCGTACAATGCCTTCTATATATCTAGACCCTTCGCCATTCCCAGTTACAATAAAGGCATTTTTCATGAGGTGGTTTGATCTACAAAACAGGTCACAGTGGATTGTTGATAGTCATCAGAGGATTGGCATTGCAATTTTGTGTTGGGATAGTTCGAACAATTATCAAAATATAGGTTTTTGGTTTATCCCTTTGATTCCCGCTTTCTGTAATTTTGTGTTCATTTGGGTTTGTGGCTACTTCGGTATGGAGCATTATAGGAAGAATTTTAGAGTCTTTGTTAAGCTGAGGAGGGGATAATTTTCTCTTGGTGATCTGTTTGATGACCGTAAACTGAGAATTATTTTCAAATTATCTTGCTTTGGGAGACTTGATGCTATCAAAAATATAATTGGGAAAGGGATTTTATCACCCTCAGCACCAAGACTACTTTTCCCTTCCCAGTTATTGTCCATCTTTCTTTCAAATTGTTTGGATGGGTTGCAGTACTCTTTTCAGTTATTGAAGGCCATAGTTGATGATGTTGTTCAGAGAAGGTTTCCTAAGGCAAGGGGAACTGCTTAAATGTGTGCAAAAATATACTTTGGGTATAGGTAATGGATACATTTTGGGGATTTTCCCTAGACGGGACTTAAAGCACACCATTTTAGGTGACATTTTTCACGCATTTGTTCAAGGCCTATGTTATGATGACCCATATAGACTCTACGATGCTCTGCATACTCTTCGTCATGACATAGATGCAACAATAGTGAATGTACTCAAAGATAAGTTTTTTGCAATATACTTTTTGCTTTCTCATCCGCATGTTCATCAACTTCAACCAGTACTTGTTGGACCTCAACCTCTAACACCTACAACGAAAAGAAAGGGAGATGATCTTCTCAGTGACACCTCCTCTGCTACAAAACATCTTCGTCATTGAGTTTGAAAGTTTGTGCAAATTTATGAATGTTATGGGTTGTTTTGATAAACTTCTACCCAATTTTGTAATGTCCATTTTGGTTAAATTATCGAACCTTTAACAAATATTGTACATAGCATATGTGCCAAATGATAGCTACTGCAACTGTATTTGCACTAATAGCTTTGTAATAGCTTGTTTGATATATGTTGCTAGCTTCTTCACACACTTAGTTTTATATGTAAATTGCAAGTTTTTGCAATTTTGATTACTACCAATACTATAATTTTGGCTTCTGTAAAATTCTATTATACTTAATATAATTGCAGCCGAGGTATTTTAATTTTTTAAAAAACCACAAACAATAAACATTTGTCAGTTTTGAAAGGTTTGTGGAACACCATTGAGTGATCCAGAGTCAGACTAAGTGATGCTATCTTCAATCCGTCTCTGTGATATGGATGCAAGTTGGTCTCCAAAAAGATAAGATTAGAGGCATATGTTGCTCTCTACATCTGTACAAAATTAGGCCATCTGAGAGCTTTCCTCTAGCCCTAAACCACATTAGGGGCAACACAAGAATCAATGCATCCCTTTCTCTACTTAAGTCATATTTCTGGGACAAAATCTCTTACGCAATTCAAATCAAAGTTGTTTTAAATTGGAAAGGTGGGTATTTAAATTAGCTTGCAAAATTACTTTTATAAAAGATAACTATCCTTCATTCCAAATTACATCATATCAGTCATAAAAATGCCCAAGAATGTACAAGCAAAGAATGAGAAATCTATAAGAAGCTTTCCTTTGGAAATGAAATGTAGAAGACAAGGTGAATAGAAAAATTTCCCTTTTTCATGGAAAAATTTGTTTAAAGACAAGTCAATTAGTGGGGTTTCATAATTTAGAAGCAAGAAATTTAGCACTAGGTGCAACATTTGGCCTGAAACATTTTTGAAAAGTTAGATGTCAAATGGGGCAAAATAATGCAACCTAAATACTTAGATTCAAATGACCTAGAAAGAATCTTTATGATTGCAAATCTCTTATGGGAGCTCAAATATGTGGAGTTTTATTATAAATTGTTAAGAAGACATAATTCTTAAGTTATAATAGATTGTAAATAATGGGAGAATGCTCTCTTTTGGGAGGATTCTCAAAATGGGTATCCCTCTCTTGAAAAAATGAGTTGGTACAAGAAACAAAATGTTGCCTAAAACAAGTCTAGGGTAATAGAGTTAGAGAATATTTTGAAATATCTTCTAACATGCTCCAATCAAACATTATATAGAAAGATTTTGAGCATGTGATTTGTGTCCTAGGAAAAAGGAATTATTAACATCCTTATTCAAAAAAAGAATATTCTTCTTTCAAACTTTGATGATCAACTAATTTATGGTCCTTTTAAGTTAGATAATCAATGAGGGAAAATACAAAAGAACCTAATTAACTTCTTGTAAATAGGAAAAATATAGAATTCATCTCTTAATGGATTCATAAAAATAACAAAAATCTATATTGTATATTATAATGTTCAATGTATTGGGGAACAAGGTAAAAGGACAACAAAGGGATGATTAAACCAAGGAAAAATGAAAGGTAATGAGGCAAATGATGTCTAGCCATGGGCTAAGTAGCATGCAATATTTAAGTGGAAAATATTTAAAGAGAATTAGATAGACATATAAATAAAAGAGGTAGGGTTCAAAGATTCAAAGATACTTAAGTTCAACTTGGAGGCAACCCACATTATGGATCAAGCAATTGCAAGAAGAAGGTTGTAGGTTTGAAGTTGAGTTGTATAGAAGAAACCTTAGTAGATCATAAAGAACTCTTAAGACTTTGAACATTACAAATGGATATCGTAGATCTTTTAATCTTCAAAGGGTTTTATGTGCAACTATTATATAGCTAAATCTATGAAAGTCC
Source organism: Cryptomeria japonica (assembly GCF_030272615.1). Taxonomy (NCBI): domain Eukaryota; kingdom Viridiplantae; phylum Streptophyta; class Pinopsida; order Cupressales; family Cupressaceae; genus Cryptomeria; species Cryptomeria japonica. Next base: position 708,717,091 of record NC_081412.1, read on the forward strand.
TAAATACAAATGTATGCAACAGCTATGCAAATATATCATAATTGTATATCTTGTTGATTGCATGTCAACGACCACTCTATTTTTGTGTTGTTTGATCATTTATACAATAAAATATAATTACTTACTTAATATGTTGATCTCTACCTAGATAAATAGGTTGAATAGAATCTAAAGAAATTGCTCAATAATTTATAAGATACAAAATAATGATAAATTTAAATATACCTAAAACAAAAGGATTAGAAATGGTCAAAACTGTTTCCCATCTATACCATTCCCTTAGCCTAATACAAACAAGGTTGGGCATGGTTAAACCTGTCATACAAGATTAATTCTATCATGATTGAACTTGCAGCCTTAAGTCAAGAAAAAATAAGTTAAACATGCTAAGAGTGTAAGGTAAAAGTATTGTGGAGAAAGCAACGTGAGTGATCTTAGATCCTAATCACCCATCAACTTCTTTCATGTGTTATCACGCTCAGTGACAACAAAAGAATTGTGAAGGTAATAACATAAGGGATCATGAATCTGATCATGTAATGTCATGCTAAGTGACAGAGAATAGGTGATGATCCACAAGAGATTCAATTAATTTGTGTTTTCATAAATTTATATCCATACGTTGATTATGATATACAACAAGATGTCTTGGAAGAGATTTGGGAAAAAGTTGAAGTAAATAAAGTGCTACAATGAAAATCGAACCCCTAGATTGATTCACCTTTGTCCTCACGCTCCCTAGGAGCGATGTGCATGTCATTGAAATAAGTGTTGGATGTTGATGTTTACTGTGTACTGAATTTTTAACTACAAAACAAGGAACAAAAAAGTGTATGGAGGCTGAAATCTGTGTCAAGTATATAGTTTGCATTTGATCATTGTTTGAAGTGTTAATGGAGAGATGTTCTTTCGATATGTTCTTTGACAAAATGCCTCAACGAGATGTGGGGTTTTGTTGAATAGTCCTTGGAAACGTATAAGCAAATGCAGTTGGCACTTGTAAAAAGCGGGTTCCACTAAATTTGCAAGCATCCTTCCAACCTGTGTAAAACTAGGAGTTTTCAAACAGCGTATGGAAATTCACCAAATCATAATCAAAATAGGGTTTCTTTCTAATATCGTAGTTGTGAATGCCCTGGTGGACATGCATGCAAAATATGGAAGCATGCATAAGGAATCTGAACTTATCAATCATGCATTCAATCATGCCATATTTGGACCCTACTATCAGCTCCATGGTCCGTTTCACCATAGCGAACACCATAACGGTCATCATAGCAGCTGTAATAATGATCCTCGTCAAAACAGTGTCCACAACTATAAGATTCAGCTTCCACCGCCAAAATCAGTCTGACCATCTCCGAGAAATTGAGGAGCACTTTACCCTTGGCTTGGCACCAAGTTTCAAACTCAACATACCTCTTACAAAACGACACTACCACAGGTGTCATACGTATTCCTTCCAAATTCAGAGGATTCGAAGCCACAGCCACCACATCTGCAACGCTTCTGTAGTTTTACCTCTGCTCCATGGACAGTCGTTAGTCCACCTGCATTCTCACCATCATCACATTAGTTGCATTATCAATATCGCCAGGATTGGCGTGCGTTCCAAGGCCGAACAGAGCATCTTCTACTTCAATCATCTCGCGCATCACTGCTGGAATATCACCCATCATAGGGGGTCCGTGATCAGATACGCTGCCACATGGATGCAGAGAGTTTAGGATGGGCGCCACTGTGGCTTGAAGAACTGCGCACATCCACAACATCGCCTCGTCAGCTCTTAAATACCCATTCTGTGCATATCCTCCTACCGTTGCATTGACGTAATCATTAACAGACCCATCCAAAGCCATTTTGACTGCCATCTCCTCCTCTTCTTGCTCCTTCCACGCATTAGCTGACATGAGGTCTAAGCTGGTGATATCGAGAGTCTGGTTACCGTCGCATGGAGAGCAGTGCTCGTACTGTGCGTCGCCATCACACCTGTCGCATTCACGCAAGAAGCTCATCTCGATCGCGCGCTTGCATAGAAGAGCTTATTCATTAGAGCCTCCTCGAATAGTCACGCTGTTATTCAAATTTTGGTGGAAGATGGCATCGTCGACCTCAAGCAAAGTGAGATTGTGGTGGGTTCCGAAGGATTTTCCTTTCCCTTCAACTTCTGAAAGAGTAACCGAGGCAATGTTTTCTCCATTTTGTATTCCTTCTTTGTTGATAATCTGGAAGGATCTCACCTCACCTAGCACGGACTCCACGACGTTGTCGATTCGAGTCCCCTCTTGTTCCTCCTTCAACCAAGGAATCGCTTCAATCAGCAACATGTCATTAGTGGTGTCTACAATAAGTTCTTCTTGCTTTGGCTTATCTATGGGCATCGCCTCACACCGACAGAGTTTCAGCGCCTCAACGTCTCCAAGTCGGGCAACAAATTGGTCTTCCTGACCCTTTCCTTGGCCGATACACAAGCCGTTCTTGTCTCCTCTGTTAGGCACCACGAATCCTCCTCTGTCAAACCATGCTTCGCTGCAAACATATACTGTTGGACCTCACTGAAAGAAGAATGTCCAAGTCTATTGCCGTTGTCATTGTCATGAGAGTCATCCTCATCATCATGGGAGTGCCTTTCCATTTTTGCCAAGGTCATGCCATCTGTAGAGCTCTATGAAGCCACAAATAATCCCAGGTTCCTTTGCCCTGCTACCTTACTCCAATCTGGAGCCTCCTCATCCTGGGAGTCAACAACAGATTCAACTTGGGTCTCCAATAGCATACACTCTTCCTCTCGCAATCTCTAGAGTTCCTTCTCTTCAACAATGGCTTCTTTTTCACCATTTTTCCAGTCATCCCACAAATGTACATCGCACTTTGTTTTAGCCTTCACTTGCACAATTTTACCCTCCACTAAGTTTAAATTTGCAAGAAATTCTTCAATGACTGAATCTGCGTCTTCATCTTTTGGTTTCCTTTTAGCCTTCTTGAAAAACCAACAATTTCTTTTGATGTGGCCTTGCTTGCCACAATACCAGCAACTAGTTTTTCTATCTTCGAACTTCTACATCTTCTCTAGAATTTTCAATTCTCTATCTATCTACCTTTCCATCTCTACTCAAGCCAACCGTGGCTTTGATACCAATTGTAAAGATTTAAACGAGCAGAGAGTTGAAAACAAAACAATAGAAAAAAAAAACACACAACACAAGGTTCAACATGGTTCACCACTAAGTGGCTACGTCCACCAGAAATGCAGGGAATTATCTTATTAACCAAATATCCAATACACCCAGTACATAGATTGCACACATATATTTATATATTCATATTCAAGTATGAATCGAACAGTCTAGAGAAGTCGAATGGTCATGTGACCGTTGGGCTTCATATACCCAACACCACCATCCAATCGATACAATCAAATTGAATCTCCATAGAATAGATTGGTAAAGAAGAATACTTATCTAAAGAAGACTTAATGGTGCAAGGGCACCTCTTCAACAAGCCATTCATGGATCAGAGGATGAGGATTAGGATCATTTTGAATGTCTTTTGTTTGTGCATTTTCATGTTTTGAATAAGGACCCCACCTTGTAAACCAATGTCCCAAATTAGGCATCCTGATAAGCCAGTTTGGACAATTTGGTAAATAGGGGTAGGATGAAGTTTGTTTTGATGTTTTGTAGGATTTTAGGGTGTGTATATGGTGTTTGGTTGATCCAAGTTGTGTGGATCCCAAACTTGGTTTGGTTGACAACTTTTGTAACAAATGCAACATTTGAAAAATGCAACTTTTGCAAGCAAAAGTGCAACATTTTGACTTTCAATTGATGTAAGCCTTTCAACGGCTCCAACCTCTTCAAAATTTGGTTGGAAACCATTTGGAGAAGGTCTATATACCTTGTGGACATGATTCCCAAGGTTTGGGTGGTTGGTGATTGAAGTTTGAAAGCAGAATAAGACAAAAAAATTGAGTTTTTCCTTGAAATTCTGAACTTCTTGTGGTTATACATCATTGTATAGATTGATTCTGACAAAATTTTTCATGGAGCAATTAGAGGATTGAGTCACATTTTTTTTGGCAGTGGTTTGAGGTCTTGATCTTCTATGAGCAGTAATAACCCCTTGCTTTATTGACTGTAACCTAGAAAGCAAGGGTTTGGCTAGGGTTTTGACAAAAAATGGCCATATCTTGCATCTCCCCCATCTAGAAGTTCTTTCCTTTGGTGGAGTGCAAGATTGGTCAATGTAATTTAAATTTTTCATGGGTTTTTGCAGGGGAGGCTTCGCTGTGAAGAGTATGATGCAAATCTAGGTAGGCATCTCCATGTGACTACCTTGGAAAAATTAGGACAGTCATCCTAAAATATCATAACAGTGGATTCCAAGCATGAAACCTTGGAATTAGAGGTTATTTATGGTTCCCCACATGCTCATGAAGTTGTTTTTGTGGTTGAGAATCTAGAAATTGGAGTTGCTTTGTAAATTAGGCCTAATAGCCCTAATTAGGCCTCTCGGCTTCTAAAGGGTTCGGACCCTTAGATTGTAGATCTTTCCAATCCCTTTTGGGGATATGTGTAACTCCATAAAGGGTATCTATAATGGTGAATATGTTGCTAGCTTGAGTTCAATATTTTGGAGTTAAGGGCAAAATACCCGTTGTATAGGGCTACTAGCCAAGGGGGTAGGTTTCCAAATGAAGTATAGGGCATTGATGCCTAAGTCCAAAATCAATGTTTGTAATAGTTCCTAGGTGTCATGAATTGACCAAATCAAAAGCCTCAAAGAGCAAGAGTCATGGTGAGGCATGTTGGAGATGTTGAAGCCATTTACTCATCTTGAGTAGGTGCTAGTCTTGAGTAGTGGAGAGTAGTTCAAACCCTTAAGGTGTGGAGTCCTTTTTGTAGGATCCTTGCTATATTTTGAAGGGTCTAAACCAAGCCTTTTGGACCTGTCCTTAGGTGTGAGAAGGGCTCTGCATCACTTAAGAATCAATAATTGAATCTGATATTGAATCGAGGTCATGGTTCTTCATTTCGGTGAGAAGAGGTAAAGGGTAAGGCATGATGCCCAAGATTATATTTTAAAGGAGTGAAACCTATATGGTAATCAATATGTGGCTTCTATTTGGATAGAGCTTCATAGTCAGGGTATGCAAAATGGTTTGCTTAAATCACATACACTAAGCTTTGATTCCTAAGTTTAAAAGTGTTAAACATTCATAATTACACTTAGTATATTGCTTTTTGTGTGTGGTTTAAGGCTATGCAGAATGGTTAAGAAGAGTTATGTAATATGAGATTGTGGTCATATAAATCGAAATATGCTATGTTCCATAGAAAATGTTAGATGACATACCCATTAATTTCTCGCTCCTTTTTCAATTGTTGACCAACTCCTTCAAAATGTAATCTTCTAGTCCAAATCGATTTCCCATTCTATAAAAATTGATTGTATATATAAAGCACATCATGCATTTTCCCGACTACTCTCCCTCTGCTCTGATTTTCATGGACATAAATATACGAGAAGAAAACACTCCTATGATATTTTCCCCTCTCTCTACCAGAAAATAAGGAATAGATCCACACTTTGTATCCGATTCAAAAGCCTAACAAAATGACTATCATCTCGGAAGGAACTAAAAGTGTGAGAAAAAAAAAATGCTAGTCATTCCTCTCTGTAACTCCATGTTTTCCTCACTTCTTCCTCATCAAATTCATGTGAGGAAAGCTTTTTGTGAAGGTTGCAATCCATTTCTACATAACCCCTTGAGAGAAAATAATGTATAAAAGTATACATATAGGCAAATGCAAATATCAAAGACATATCACAAGATAACACAAGATATACACTAGAAAAACCCTCAGAGAGCCAAAAACCAAGCTTGAAAAGAATCCATGCTCAACATATTGTTCAACAATGGAACATTACAACAAACTTATAGAGTCTCCATGAACACCTATGAAACATCAAGACTCTCTAATGCATCATCCATATGTCCAAGATGTAAACACACATCTCATGCCATGCTTCACATATGAACTCCTCAGAAGAACACTCAATACAATGACAACCTAGCCAAAACACCCAACTAGCTAATGTCAAATCACTAAACATGTGCTTGCTTTTATAGGAATAAGTTAATACAATTGCGATCAATTGGTTTAGTAAAACTGTTAACCACACATTTAATACTGGGTATTAAGTTTCCACATTATTAAATATATTTTCCTATACTAAATGAAATACTTTTCCCATGTGTGACCCCCATAAAGTACCTAGCCCAATGTTACACTATACAACTTTACAAGTGACCCAAAATAGTTATTTAATGTCGCTAAACACATTAGCTAGGATGCACCACAAACAAATAATGATTTAATTACACAATTAAATTAAATCAATGCTATATGCAAGGTGTCCAAACTTAATCCTAACTATATATGTATCTAAGAAGATTTTTAAGTCTAATGCATTTACTTCTAGATGTTATTGTATGTAAATAAAATAATTTCACCTCCTTCATTCCTTGATTTTTACTTTATAATAAATCTATCAACTTATAATTTTGCATTGGTGTTACCGTTCCAACTCTTCACATTGCAAGTGCTAATATTAGAGTTGTTGGGATGTGCATATACTAGAATTGAGAATGGCCTAAGTGGTTAATTGGGTGAATTTGAATTGCGGGTAGTTTAAGTTGAAGTAAACCTAATTGCAACCTTCAACATTGTTGAGAAAGACCGATTGTGACAAGAATTTCTCAAGTCCTAAATTAGTTTACAATCAAACCCTAATAACTGTAATTCTATATATAGGGTTACAATTTTTTAAAAGGAATTCACATATTGATCTAAACTATTAATTTTTGTAAGCTTACACATGAGATTGTTTATGAATACTAATGGCTAAAGTTGTTTATATGGTCATCTAAAATCTCCCAACTAATGATTTGCAAGGCTCTTCTTAAGGACGAAACACCTATCAATAAAATTATATTTTTAAATCATGTATCGAAGTCATAGTTGAATCCTTGGTTAATTCATAAGCCTAGTCAACCTTAGCAACAATTTTTACATTAGTTTTGACAAAGTTTCTCACCAATTATAAGTACAAAGCTATAAATAATTGTTAAGTAAATAAAATAATTTTTAATATACCCTCAATCATGGGGTTTTAGAGATTAATATTTTGCCTAGCCCTAGAATAGATGTGAGGTGGATCCTTCTAGATGAGGAATGATACAAAATCAAATGTTATGTTGTAGCTAGAGGAAACTTGAGCCACACAAGGGTTGTCGACATCTCAAGAAATAGTGAAAGGAAACTAGTTAGTTTTATGGTAAAATAGCTTATAATAGGAACAAACAATGAAGTAGAATTTCATATTACCTTGTTAGGCCTTAGAATATGTAAACATTTTAAATATTAAAAAGGTGCATATATAGGGGGATTTTCTCATTATGATTAGCATATTATGAATACATCAAACTCCAAATTGGAAGCTTAACATTTTCATAAGGTAATGCAATAAATTCCTCGACACCCTTGACGACTTTAAGGTACACCACATGTTTAAAGAAATAAAGAGGATCACTAACAATCTTACAAATGTAGATATAAATGTGACTCCAATTTGTTAGTTTGCAAGCTCAAATATCATGTGACATAATATAGCCTTTGATCATGTCTCATCCTTCTTCATAGAAAGCACAATTAATTGTCCATAAATAAGGTTTTGGATGTTGTGGTGGTTAGGCCAAGTTTTCATCTAGACAATGAGAAATGGTCCCTCGTCAATCCATAATTCTCAAGCCCCTAGGTTCCTTTTATAATTAGGGCAGTGGATGAGAATAATGTCACTCATAAACACAAGACAAAGTGGAATATAAATTTCCTAAAGGAAATTATAGGTATCTCAACCCCTTAGAATGTAAACTAGCCTTTTGCTCTTGTCTCTAACAATTCATAGTAGGAAGGATCTTCTACCATTTTATAAGGATAGCCAGAATAGATAAAATCTATATTTTAGTTTATGTTTATAAGATGCATATGTAATATATTTGTTGGAACTACTTTCTCTTAAATAACTTCAAACATAATTTTCCAATTTGAATGCTAATAAGAGGATAGACTCTACTATATCATTTTTATCAATTAAAAATCTTTCAAAATAAAATAAACAATATACATAAAACAAGAGTTGTGTTACAGCTAGACTCGGACCTACCTATTTGTTAAAAACTAATGAGTTTTTTTTTTTGTTTTGAAAATAATAAAATGATTTCTTCTTGTTTAGATTTCATAAGGAGCTTAGTGATTGATGTAATGTAGTTTTTAGCTTGTCTAGTACCTCAGGCTAGTTGTCTTTTTGTTTGCTGTCATTTTTGTTTTGACATTGAAACAAACATACATATATTTTTACAATGAAAATGAAAGAAGACATTAGCTTAAAACTAGAAATTGCACCTTGGTGTGCAATAGGTACGTTGAAGAGGTGTGGAAGGTCAATTAAGGAATTTTTTGGTCTATTAGTTGCATAGTCTTGTATATTAAATGAGGTCAATTGGTAGTCTATTTAGCAAGTGATGTTGTTTGTGCAACAAAGGTCTTAATGAAGAAATGATATCTTCAAATCAACTATACATCCACTTCCAATGATCCAATTAGGAGTGAAATAAAACCTATGAATCAAGAAGATAATTAAGCTAATGTTATGTTCATTATAGGGAAAGAGGGAGAGATGGAGTGGGGAAGAGTGAGGGAGAGGGGTAAGGAGATAGAGATAAAAAAAGGTATAGATAAAGATGGAGATGGAGGAAAGGCATATGGAGAGAAGGAGAGAGGGAGAGAGGGAGAGAGATAAAGAGATGGGATGGGGATAGAAGAGATGCAAGAGATAAATATAGAGAGGTAGATATCTAGGGAGAGATAGAAATACAAATATAGAGATAGGAAGTGATATATAGATAGAAATAGAAGAAGTATGGAGAAATAGACATAAAGAGACAATGAGATATAGATATAGAGGTCTAAGAATAGTGAGAGGTATAGAGAGGGACAAAGAGGGAGAGACATAAATGAATAGACAGACACGTGTCTAGAGATAGAGGGAGTGGGAGGAAGATAGAGCAAGACAAAAAGGGAGACAAATAGATATAGATGTAGAGAGAGGTAGAGGGAGAGATAAAGATAGAGAGAGGTAGGAAGATAGAGAGAGAGAGAGAGAGAGAGAGAGAGAGAGAGAGAGAGAGAGAGATTAAACAAAAAAGATAGAAAGATATAGAGGATGAGGGAGAAGGAAAGGTAGATCTATATGGTGATATAGAGTGATAAAGAGTAATAAGAATCCATTGCCACTAGGCACATGTTATTTTTTTGATAGGGAGAGGGGGAGAGGAAGTGGCATGCATATAAAGAGGAAGAGATAGAAGGGGAAGAGATAAATATATAAGAAATGAAATATGATAAAATATAATATATAATCATTTATATTATTAAAATATTACATATAATAATAAATATAAATTAAGTTATATATTTAAAAAAATATAAAAAATATTTAACTATATAATATTATTATATCAAGATTTATTTATTTTTAAAATGGATCATGTTTATATCATATTATTTTATTTTATAATATTATAGTGGTTAACATAATTATATTTCTTAATCTAAATTTAAATTTTGAAAAGTATAAGAACATAAAATATTGATATTACAAACAATAAAAATATTAATTGAAAGATAAATTCAATATTAACAAATAATTTTTCATTATAAAATTAGACATAAATATACTTAAATTCTTAAATAAATTAAATTTGAAAAATTAAAAACTATAATTCAAGTAAAAGACTCAAAATAAAACAAACTATACTAAAACTAATAAAATTTTAATCTTAACTTTTACATAAAAAAATACAAATAAAATCATAGTAAAAAAGCTAAAAATAAAAGAAACATTTAAAAGGTTTTAAAATCATAATTTTATTTATGTATTTTTTTAATTATCTTTTGATATCATAGATAATGTCAAATACTATTAAAGTTTTTTTTAATTTTATAATCAATTCTTTATAAAAAAAAATTAAATATAATAATTAACTATCATACCTATATTTGAAAAAATCTAAGTAAAGATATACTGAGAGATATCAAATAATAATAAAGAGTTTGTGAGTAATGAGTTTGAAGTGAATTGTTTAAATCTTTGAAAGAAAAATCTAAAATGTATTGACAACACATATGAAATAATTGATAGCAATATAGATTTATATTGATGTGATAATTGTTTATGAAGAAAAATCAGAAGTCAATATCATACTTATTCCATCAATTACAAAATTTATAAAATATTATCAAAATTTAAAAATTTAAATCATCGAAACGATTTTATAAAATAAATGCATTACATATTGGATATATAGTCAAATAAAACTAAATATTGGACCTTGGTGATCGCTTCATCAACGAAGTGTTTTAACCGTGACACTACATGTTCAAAGACTTGTCTTGAAACTTATTTAATTTAGTTTCATTTAAATAATTTAATTTCATTTAATTTATTTAATGTATTTTTATTTAAGTTATTTACTTTAATTTGATTTAATTTAAAATAAAATTCACAAAATATTTTACTAATTTTTTTTTTTTTTGATCGGTAATAGGCCGAAGCCGTGATATTTTGAATTATTATTATTATTATTATGTTTGATTAGATTGACCCTAGACCTTCCCCATTTTTATGGAAGGCCAAGAGTCACAACTTATAATTCATTTTAGATGTCCTTATTGGGAGTTGAACTTGGGTCTCCACAGTGAGAACCCAATGTTTTAACCAGTTAAGCTCAACCCCTTGGACAGTATTTTACTAATTTTAATATATATTAATTTACTTTAGTTTATTTTAATTTACTTTTAATTATTTAATTTAATCTAGCTAATTTCAATTTATTTTTAATTATTTTATTTTATTTTATTTAATACAAAATCCACAAATTTAGTGGATCTCATTTATTTCATAGAGTATTTAGATTGTTTAAAATTTACCATCCAAATTTTTTTATTAAAGTAAAAATTAAAAGTAAAAATAATAGTAAAACTAATTGTAAATAGGAAGTGTCAATTTTAATCATAAAATTTTTTATTTAATTATTTTATTTAATTTATTTAAATTACTTTTATTTAATTTATTTAAATTACTTTTATTTAATTTATTTAAATTACTTTAATTTAAATTAAAACTAATTGTAATTATGATGAGTGTCAATTTTAATCATAGAGGGTTTTATTGAGGATATCTACCAATCTATTATGTGAATAAAATAAATACAATATAATGAGAGTATATATCTTTAATTTTGTTTTATTTTAATTTTCTAATTTACTATATAATTTTTTTTATATTTTTAATAGATTAATAACTGCATAGGGGCAAAACCCTTGTATTAATCAAAATTTGAAAAATACAAACCTGGTTCAGAAAGAGTCATAGGGGGAAAGAACCGAGAAGAAAACCCCCTACCATTGCTCCAAACAACGACCAAAAACCGCTGGCTTGGATCCTACATTGCTAGACAAAATCAATCAGATGAGAACAAAATGTTGGCTGTTATTATGCCTAATTTGGCGAAAGGCCTACAATCTTCTTAATAGTACAAAGAACTTGAGAAATGGAATACCAAAAAGAACTGACACACAGAGTCGAGGAGGTCACAACATTTCAAGACTCTTCAGAGCTTGAATTTGGGTCCTCGTCACCGGGAGCAGGACTAGCAACAACATCCAATATTACTGGGCAGTCATTCCTGCAAGTAGCATGAGCCAACAATTCTTCTTTTTTCCAGGGGTGGCGGACATCGTCTGGAAACCACTCTTCACCACGACCAAGACCCCAAGAGTTGTCATCGTCTATGTCACCATTGGCCAAAATACCAATGTCTCCTATGCCCGAAAGCCCTTCATCCTGAATATAGGTTCTTCTCCAAGCAGTCATGAAGCTGGGCAGTATTCCGGCAACCTTGAAAAGGAACTCAATATTTCTATTAATGTTAGGCCAGGAGGCCTCCAAGGCTTTGAAATCAAGAGAGGTTACTATCACCTCTTTCCTCACCTCCACACCATTTCCCAAACTCATATAATAATTTTGGGGAAAGGGCATTATGAGATTGTCGTCGACATTATCCAGAACGGCGTCAATTTCCCCAAGGAAGCGGTGCTTGAACACCATTTGATTGAGCAACTTCTCCCTTTGCTTGCTAGTCCCCATGTAGAGCAGCATCGCTAAAAAGAAAGCCAGAATGTCTGCATTGGCTCTATATCTTTGGTAAGCATTTAAGAATTCCTTCCGCAAAATTCTTTTTACACAGTGCAGAATCAAAGGGTGATTTGAGGAAAGAACCGATTGCAGACGCTTATCAAAAATTTTGCCTAGAAACACCATCTGACGACATGTTGCCTCCAACAATATCGGTGTATCCATTGTATAAACAACAAAGCAAGAAAGGGGAAGAGATTGATATGCTTAAATTAAGCAGGCCTTCCTTTATTTATCTCGATAGCTCATAAAGGTTGAGGAGCTCAAAGAGCTAGCTAAACTGTGCCAAATTATTTCGCACAAACAAAACACATCTTAAGAATGTTACCTTTATTTGCAATTTATTGCCTCTTTGATGTATGCCACTGTCCGACTTTATCATATCTAATAGTAATTATGGGCATTAGATTACCTTTCTGGCAACATCTACATCGGAATTAGAGTTAAGGACCCCGGTAAGATCATATTACCGGAATCATAAAAAATACTAGTAGGAGACAAATGCAAGAGACATGTGCAACCGACAGCATAGCCAACTGTTAGACCTCATAGCCGGGGGATACCCCTACTGGTAAGATCCAGAAGGAAACCACAAGCGAAGAAAAATCCCACACCCGATAAAAATTCACCCCCAATAAGTACTACAAACCGGTAGAGGCCAAGACCATCAAGGAAACAAAGTCATTTTATTCTTAGACCAAGATAGGTTGCATCACTTAAACCATATTAACCACCATAATCAAATATAGATGTGCCCTAACCGCATGTCCTGGATCAGGGCCTCTATCCGCACAAGGTGACTTGAGGAGAAAACCGATTGCAACCGCTTATCAGAAATTTTGCTAGATTATCTTTCTGACAGCATCTATTCCAACAGTGTAGTAAATGACCCCAATAAGACCATATTACCAGAGCATAATAAATACCGGTAAGAGACAAGTGCAAGAGACCTATGCAAATGAAAGCATCGCCAACCAGTAGAGACCACGTAGCCAGGTGGGATACCCCTACCAGTAGGAACCAAAAGGATACCATAATCAAAGAAAAACCCACACCCGATAAGAGATCGTCTCTCGTTAAGTACTACAAACCAGTAGAAACCAAGACCATCGGGGAAACAAACTGGGTTAGTCATCTGCTATGATAGGTTGCAGCACTTTAACCATATAAATTGCTATAATCAAAATTTATCTATGTCCTAGCCGTAAGCCCCGGATCAAGGCCTCCATCTACAATTGCCATCTTAGATAGTTTGTCTGCTTCCATATTACCTTCTCTATAGATATGGCTAATCCAAAATTCTTCAACGGTCTCAAGCAAATCCAACATTAGTCGAAGCCATAGGTTAAGATGCCAAATAGGGGTTTGGTTACTACGAACAACATTGATAACATTTAATGAATCACCTTCCAAATGGATTCTTTTTATCCCCAACTCAATTCCCAATTGCAAACCTCTTAATGCCGCTCAAAATTTAGCCTCATTGTTAGTGGCCATACCGATATCTTCTAAGATTTCCTTAATACAGATACCTTCATAATCTCTAATATTACATCCAATTCCACTCCGCCCTGGATTCCTTGCAGAGGCACCATCGAAGTTAATCTTATGCCACCCTAGATCTGGGATTTCCCATTTAACATCCAATCTTGGATTAACTAGTATCTTAGGGTTACCACTTCCAAAAAGCGGGGGGATGATCAAATTTGGGAATGCAAGCTTTAGCTTCCAATCCCAGTCAATGTATAGATTCTTTTTCAGTGATTTGGACTTAACCGATTCATTCAGGAGCTCAACTAGGTGATTCTCAATTTTCCCACAGAGGGCAATTTGGCCCATATCTTTATCCTAGAAAATTCTACGATTCCTCTCTTTCCAAATTTCCCAAATCAGCAATGAGGGAAGGATGACAAATAAGTCCCCAAATACCGCCTTGCATTTTGATTTAGGCCATAGTAGAAACCAATCATCCAAACCTTTCGGAAAAGGGCATGCAAGATTTAATTTGCCCATTAAATGCCACCAACAGTTGCTGGAGAATTTGCAGTGAAGCAGAAGGTGATCAATGGTCTCCTCTTGATTTCGACATAATACACATCTACTAGGCCCATTAATACCCAATTTAAGGAGTCTTTCACCAGTTAGAATCTTCCTCTAAAAATCCATCCAAGCAAAGGAACCTGCTTTAGGAAGTAGATGTATGTGCCAGAACAGATTAACCGACCAATCCTTCTTATCTACAACAACTTCTTTCAATTTATAGCCAAAACATACCTTATATTTACCATCAGACGAGCCACACCATCTAATGATGTCCTCATCCGGGGATGGATGAATGATTCAATCCCTTAGAATACCGACAAAAATATCTTTCTGATTTTGGACTAAGTCCAAGGGGTCTAGAGAATTACATACCCATCTGTCAATACCATTCTCCTTAACTGAATGACCATAATCACAGACATTGTGTCCCCAAAGCCGACATGTTTCTCTCATTATAGATTGAAGAGAAGGGTTATGACACAAGGCTTCTTCGCCACTCCAAGAATCTAGCCAAAAGGATGCATTCCTCCCATTTCTGACATCCCAAGTGACCTGATCGCTTATGATTTCTCTGCATTCCAGAATAAAATTCCAAATGGCCGAACCCCTAGGTGGGTTGATAATTGTGAGAATCCTTTTAGGCTCAAGTGAGTCCAAATATTTGTGTTTTAGGATTATTACCCACTTCTGATTACCACTTATACAAATTTCCCATACCAATTTTACTCCCATAGCCAAATTCATAATAAAAAATTGTCGAATTCCAGCACCCCTAGCATTTTTTGGTTGACTTATTTTATTCCAGGCAATTAGGGGAAATTTCCCTTTGTCATCTAACTCATTCCAAAGGAAATTCCTCATTATAGTAATTAACTCATCTTCTATGGCTGTCGGTAGTCTCAAGCAAGCCATGGAAAAAAATAGTATGGTAGAGAGGACTGATTTTATTATAGTAAGCTTACCGGCAGATGATAAGCACTTCCCTTTCCAATTTTAAAGCCTAGAATTACATTTCTCAATAAGATGCATCCAATAGCAAATCTTATTACTGCCAACGAAAAGAGGAGTCCCAAGGAATTTACTTGGAAAGTTTGCAACTCTTAAATTGAGGATTCTTGATAGAACACCTTGCATATTCGGCAAAGTGTTGATAAAGAAAACTTTTGACTTGTTTCAATTGATTTTTTGCCCTGAAGCCTTGCAATCGTCATTCGGGCAAGTATTTATAGTCCTTGCTTCTCTTCTACTAGAGACTCCAAATAGAATAGTATCATAAGCAATTGCAAGTGGGTTGAATGTTCAACTCTTGTAGCCACATTGACACCTAGCCAACGACCATTATGGTGAAGAGATTTAATCAACCGACCTAAGGCTTCAGCCATAATTATAGGGTGGGTGCAAGAAGTTGGGTCCCAATTCCGCTGAAGTCTGCGAGCAAAAAAGTTTGCTGCTAGAAACGAGTGCCCGTTTTTTAAGAAACGGGCACCCGTTTAGCTTCAGAGCCCCGACCCATAAAAGTAAAATGGGTGCTCATTTAGGATCGGACCCCGTAGAGAAATGGATGCACGATTTTTAGAAATGGGTACACGTTTCTAAAAACGGGTACCTGTTCTAAAAACAGGCACCCATTTCTAAAAACAGGCACACATTTCTTAAAGTGCTATAAATTTCAAAACGGGTGCCATTTTTTAAATTTTAAATAACGGGCGCCCGTTTCATAAAAGATGGAGTGAGAAACACAC
Source organism: Cryptomeria japonica (assembly GCF_030272615.1). Taxonomy (NCBI): domain Eukaryota; kingdom Viridiplantae; phylum Streptophyta; class Pinopsida; order Cupressales; family Cupressaceae; genus Cryptomeria; species Cryptomeria japonica. Next base: position 708,733,197 of record NC_081412.1, read on the forward strand.
CTATGCCTCATTTTTGGCCTCGGGTTAGTCTTGGTGGGACCAAGCCTATGCTTGGACCTCCAAAAAAATGGCTAAGGCACTGGAATACCAGATTTCTACCCTGCCGTAATTTTTTGAAGATCTTCCTCATCGTATTTTTTGATGAAACAAAAACCCATTAGAGTTCTCACTGTCCTAATTTCAAAAATGTAAATTTCATAATGATATGATTAGTTTTACTATTTTTACATTATTTATTAATCAAAAGTGGTACCTAAATGTAAAATAGTGAGGTTTAGTAAAACTTTAATAACTTTTTTGTTTTTAAGTTTTTTTGAAAACAAATTATATGACATCAATCTACATACCTTTCTTTTGAATATTTAAAAAAAAAAATAAAAATATGAAATTTTCATCAAATTATGGTGGTCATACACCAGATGTTTTGAAAATGTACTTTATAGTCAATTAAAAATTAATTAAAAAAATATATTCAATAAAAAAAAAAGAAAAAATATTCTCATCAATATTTGGTGTATTAGGTATCTTTTCCCAGAAGGATTTGCAAACATTCTTTTATTTACGTCAAAATATGGTGGTCGTACACATGTGTGGTATGGGCCTGAAACAGACATTTTGAAAAAGTGGTTTTTAAATATGCCTACTAAAAAGAAATTTCTACCATGTGGGTATTGAATTAAATTACATATTTGAAAATTAGACTCCGAGCTCTACATTTTCTATTACTAAAGTTTTTTCAAATCCAAACTCTAAGTACCTCAAATTTTGACATCAATCGACAAAAAAATCAAAAAAATAAGGAAAACACTTCCACTTTTTGCCCAAAAGTGGGACTCAACTTCTTGCACCCACCCTATAAACAAAAATTACGACATAGGATCCCCTTGGAAAATACCTCTCGTTGAAGGGAAGAAACCATGAGATGAACCATTAACCAAAACTGAGAATTTGGGTCTTGATAGATAATTCTTGACCCATGTGATCCATTCATTGCAGAAGCCAAATTTCGTCAATACTTCTACAAAAAAATCCATGTCCACCATATCATATGCTTTCATAATATCCAACTTTAAAATCATACAAGAATCTTTAGTTTTCCTTGCAGTGTGGAGTGTTTCATGAGCAGTGATGATGCCTTCAACAGTAGAGCGTCCAGGGGCAAAGCCACTTTGCTCATCTGAAATAATATGTTTTAGAAGAGGTTTCATTCTGTTGGCAATGATCTTTGTTACTATTTTGTAGACTTAATTGCATAATGAAATTGGTCTAAAATCACCCATTTGCTGAGGGTTTTTCTTTTTCAGGACTAAAGCTAGAAAGGTGTGATTAATAGCTCCCAACATAGTCATTCTTTTTCTGGATTCTTCTACCGCTAGGTGTAGGTCCTGGGCAATAATGTCCCAGAAATGCTGAAAGAAGGCCATAGGAAAACCATCAGGGCTTGGAGTCTTATCAGGAATCATCTGGAAGGTAACTTTCCCAACTTCATCTAAGTCAATGGGTTTGAAGTGCTCTTTATTGTGTCTTTCAGTGATTAAAGAAGGGATTGAGTCTAGAATTTTGTTTCTTACTTCCTGACCACTCTGGCATTTACCATTCATCAGAGATTCAAAATGTCTTACTACTTCCCAGGCAATATCCTCATAATCCCTGGCAATACTACACTCCAGCCTCACAATCTTTGATATTATGTTCCTGTTTCAGTTGGCAATAGCAAATCTGTGGAAGAACTTGGTATTTCTATCCCCATCCTTGAGCCAAATTTCTCTAGATTTCTACCTCCAGTAAATTTCTTCATGCCAAAGAAATTCATTTAGTTCAACCTTAAGAGAGCTCTCTCTTTTGAAAAGTTCTTCATTCATGCCTATCTTTATGACAAAACTGGTAATTTCCTCCAGCTCTGTTGTGACCCTGAGTTTCTCCTTATGGATGTTTTGGAATTGACTCAAGTTCCACTCTTTGATTTTTATCTTAATATACTTGAGTTCTTATTTAGCTTGAACAACCTCGAGTTATTTCCTAGTACCAGCTCATTCCACCATGCTGCTATCAATTCATGTAGTTCTGGCACTCTGAGCCACATCATCTCAAATTGGAAAGGGTTGCCACCCTTGGATTGTCCTATGGACACATTTAGGAAAATAGGGAAATGGTCTGATCCTACAAGGGGTAGAATAGTTGATTCAAGGATAAGATTTTGTTCAAGCCAATCACCGCCCACCAGAAACCGGTCTAGATGTTCTACAATGTTAGTGAAACTGGTTCTCCTATTTGTCCATGTGAAGGTTCCATTCTTCAGGGCAACATCCAATAGCTAATTCTTTTCTACAAATTCCTGGAAGTCTTTTTGAACTGTACCAATCCTCTGAATACCACCCTTCTTTTCATTACCTGCCAGCATAGCATTGAAGTCGCCTGCAAACACACAGTTGCCCTTAGAAATATTTTGGAATCTGTTTGATAGAAGTGCCCAAAGATCTCATTTTTCATTAGCAGCAGAGGGTCCGTAGACATTAAAGAGATTAAAACTCTCATTTTTGCATAAACTAGTGACCAGACAATGTTGCCAATATTTATCTTCTCCAAGGAGTGTGATTTTGACATTCACAGGATTCTAGATTATTCCCATACCACCAGAGGCCCCCTCGGATTGCCTCAATAGACCTTTCCATTGTTTCCATGTTTTCATTTTTTTTCTATCTCAGCCTGACTCCATTTAGTTTCCTGTAATACCCAAATATCTCCCTTATTCTCATCAATCTGGCGCTTAATTAAGCGCCATTTGTCAGGGGCATTAAGGCCCCTGACATTCAAGGATAGTAGCCTCATTGATCATGGGGAAGGGGGGTCCCCTTCCCTAAATTAAGTTTGGACTACCCACTAGCCACACCTACGATTTTCAACATTGTTTTCCTTGATTTGCGCCCCCTTTTGCCCTTTGGTTTAAATTTTGGAGCATTAATATATGAAGCAGTCTTAACAAAACCTTTCATAGTATTATCCATTATTAGGTTGGCAACTGGTTCAAAATCTTATTCCCATTCCAAGGCAAAGGAAATAATTTCTCCTTCTTCCAAGTCAGTGGTGATGCCTTTCTTGCCCAAAACACCAGAGGCGTTTGGATCAACTGGCAGAGGGGGAATATTCTCATCCTCCGTCACCTTAAATTCATAGACCTTAGTGGATTTAGAGGAAAGAGAAGTTGTGAGCTTTGTTGCAATATCATTTTGAAGGGATTTAGCATCTTCCAATAGATTTAGTAGAGCTTGAGCACTATCACTGTTGTCAATATGGATTTGTTGCTAGTTAGATACAACGAGGGGAGAATTATCAATAGGATTATTAATTTCCACCTCCTTCATACTGGCCACTGAGGATTGTTCTACATCATTTGTTCCTAGTATTTCTGTATTTTCCTTATATGATTTCACATCAGTCGACTTAGTTTGCACACAAGCATAACTTCTTAAGATAGAGGCCGAAACTTCACATTCAAGACCAATAGGTTCCCTTGATAAGCATTTGGGGCAAAGATGCAACTGATCTTCTCTGTCGATCCTTTGAATCCATAACTTGTTGAATAATTTTGACTTCTTCTGGGATTCTGGAAATTTGGTCGGTATTACTGCATATCCTGATAAAACTACCCCAAACCCTATCCTCCAAAATGTCATTGATAGATACAAAAGTGCCAAGTTCTTTGCAAATGTCTTTAATAATCTCAATGCACCAATAGTCCGATGGGCAGTTGTATAGCCTTAACCAGACTGTGCTTTCTGGTAAGGTATGAAACCGGGGATTGAAATTAGGTATCCAATCAATAATATGCACTCCAATCCCATCACGAGTATAAGGACCTTTATTTTTAGCATTCCATATGTCCTCTTTTTTTCATAAACTCAATCAGATAGTAATCATTTAGAAGAACATTAAAGTTAATGTCCTCCCCCCATTGCGATCTACACCATTTCTCAAAATTTCCCCTTAACCATTTACCTCCACCCCATTTAGTAAAAAAACAGTAATCTTGAAGATTTGACCTAGCCAAATTGATCTTGTTATCATCCAAAATAACAGTGGGTCTTGAGATTTTCCTTACCGGTTTGTGAATGTCTAGATAAATCGATGGTTGGTACCTTCGCCAGGGTTCATTTTGCCCCACTCAATCCAAGTTAGATCGTTGGTTTCTGACCGGAGCAATGGACCGCCAAACCTCTGCACGATCGGCTCACGAAGTTCTTTCTTGCCTAAACCACCCATTCCAAAACTTTTTAGGGTCATTACCCGGTGGAGGGTTGAAACCTTGCCTATGGCAATTAAGGATGTTAAATCTTTATGTCTCCAATATAGAGGGATTAGGATTTAATAATGAATTCCAATTGCGGTGCCAACTCAGTAGCAGGAAGCTTCGCATTGCGAAACCAACCATCATTGCTCCATGAAAAGCCATTCTTCTTCCATGCTTGCAAGTTTATTGGCTTGAGGTTACTGTTTGTGTAGGGATGACTAATATCTATTTTCCTTTGAGGTCTTAGATCCTTATATCTTCTCTGCATGGGATTAGGTACATCCACCTTCCATGGTCGGCCTAGGATCTAATCTTTCCTTGCTGATGACTCAAGAGTTGGTCGCTAGCCGATAGTCTAGCTCCTCACAGCTTCGATGGGAAAGGCTTCGTCAGCTTCGTCGCTCCATGATCTAATCTTCCCCTGACCTCCCTTGCCTTGGATTGGAGCCACAACCACCTGCTCGCCGGTTAGGAGCCTGTTGTTGCCGCTGCCTTTGCTGAATTTGCCACCTTCGCTCGCCATAGGAAAGAATAATTATATTAATTTACTATATAAATTTAACTATTATATCTGATTGCAATATTTTTGTAGTAAAAAAATCCATTTATTTTATAAATAAGAATTTGAAAATATACAAAATTAGTTGAAGGTGAAGGCTCAATTTGAGGCCTAGGGTAATGTGGAGCCCATTAAACTAATTATTTGCAAATTGAATCGCCAATTTTTTTTCTTTAAAAATTAAAAAAACCACTAGCATAATTACAAGCTACCATTTAAAAAAAGATAAAAATAAATTTGAAAAATAAATTGATTTTAAACTATAACATATCTATGTTTTTATGTTTAGTGCACATATTTCAATGAAAGTTAATTGCAAAAAGATGCATTGAAAACATAAGTCTCTTCTTAATAAAGACTAAAAAGAAAAATGATATTAATAAGTAAATTATTTTCAATTATAAAATAAATGTTTACAAAACAAAATTAATATTGCCTATAGATAGAGAGGACTAATAATATTTTACCACAATCACATAAAAAATATTTAGAACTAATATTTATTTTTAAAAAAGTGATTGAATAAATTAATAAACTAGTCAGCAGATCTAAAACCAAAATTAAAATTTGAATTACGTGGTATTTATAAAAGACCTGCTATAAGAAAAAAAAAATATGATCAATCTCACTTTCAGAAGACGCTCATCTACCATAAATTCTAAAGTGGAAAATTCGGACTTACTTCCAATGGGATCTCTGTTTCATTGTCTTCCAGATGAAATTGGGTGGGAATGTCTGGTGAGGGTGGAATTGAACTCTCATCACAATCTCAGGTGTGTCTGCAAAAGCTGGAACGCCGCATTGAAAAACCCCCACTTTTATCAAGAAAGAAAAAGATTGAAGCGAGGAGGGCTTTCCCCGGAGCCCCAAAAGACGCAGGGGAAGAAAGCCCGAACTACAGAGGAAGGATAGTCTGGAAAAACAAAGAACGTAGAGGTAGGCTTGACTGAAGTACTGAGTTTGTTAACTATCCCTCTTAGGGGAGACTTAAGGAAAAACAAAGAACGTAGAGGTAGGCTTGACTGAAGTACTGAGTTTGTTAAGTATCCCTCTTAGGGGAGACTTAACTAACGAAGACGAAGTCAAGCGGGGGGAGGACCTGACCTGATGGCTTAAGGGAAGGGACCCTCCCAAGAAGGGCCCTTACCTGAAGACGAAGGGCAGAAGGAGTGAATTGATTTCCTTCCTCTCCTGCCTCTGTAGTTCGGGCTTTCTTCCCCTGCGCCTTTCCGAGCAACGGATTTGTGTGCTCCAGTACATGGAGCTGCAAAACTTTACCGCCCATTCCCGCAGAAATTGATGGCTTACCTGCCTGCTATTTCATGAAACAAAAACTGGTTTTGATCACAGATATGTTTGATGACTCGACAGGAATTTGTGTGTGGCTGTACGATTTTCCTTGTTCTAAATGGCGTCAGGGTGCTAAAACACCATTGGATTTGGGGGGTGAATTTGCCTCCACAGCGGATGAGGACGGGACTAAATTACATTGGTGGAGGGTTTTGTAGGGCTTCAGTTTACAATGTGGAGGAGGACAAGTGGGATGTTCTGCCCGACATGAACACCAACATGGAGTACTTTACAGGTGCTTTTGCCGACGGCAAGTTTCATGTAATGGGAACTTCTAGTAGGTTTGAGGTTTTTGATTCGGACACGGGGAGCTGGACATGAATGGAGGATAGATTCAAAAATTGGCGTGATTTCGTAACTGCATTTGGGCGCTTGCATTACTTGTCTGTTAGTGGATTGATTGAATATGACTATAGCCAAGATTGGCCGAACATTGTAGGGAGTTTTCCAACGGAGGATTGGGGCTGTTCCATTAACTTCGCTGGGTTGGTTAGCAATAAAATCTTTGTGGGCATTTATTATCCCTTTGAAGGTGAAGGTTTTTATATGCTCGCACCTCCAAGTGAGACATAAGGAACATGCAAGTTGATTGGCATTGAGAGACCATTGGGCCTCCAGGGTTCTGTTTTATCTGCTGCTACCTTGGATCTGTAACATCTTCCATCAGTATTTGTGCTAAATTTTGATATTGTAGCCTCTCAAACTGAGGCTTCTAATCTCGCCTGGTGTAGAATATTATTTACTTCCACTTAGGTTTAGGAAATTCATATTTTTTTGGTTTGGATTCATGAGAAATCTTGTTATCCATATTGGTTACAGGCTAATCTTGTAACTGTTTTGCACTTTTTATTTGTATTATTTCTCTGATTAATCATGTTATTCTCATTTTGGGTTTCTTCTTCTACTTTCCTAAGAATTATCGTTTTAACCATCTGGGTTGCTGAGAAATCATACAGCTTCAGCGTCACTTTGCTAGTTGGAGATCCATCTCTCTGGATTTGGGTCCCCCTTTGTATTTGTCCTTTTCAATCTTGTTTTCTAGATAAGATGATTGAAACATCTTGTACTTACTTTGGATTGAAACATTAAGAACCAGCGCTCTGTTACATTGGGTCTTCCCAAACAGTAGAAAAGATTTGGTTTTGGAAATTGAACTAAGTAGTATACTTACTATTTTTTTTGTTTGCTCAGTGATGAATCCCCATGGTCAGTGGAAAGAGAGACTGTTCAGAGTCTTCAGACTATTGATTGTTAAAGAGAAGTTAATTATATTGGGATATGTGCAAACGGAAAACATCTAAATTCTTTGGGAAGTCCAAACAACTATGATTTTAAAAATGATGATGTGAGTAGTCAATTAAACAACATCCAAGTTTGAATTTCTGTCATCTCTATTTTTGACATGTTGCTAATAATTATAGCCAACTTTACATCATAATTAAGTTAAATGATTTATAGGGAGAGCATCTAGTAGTTAAACCCGTTTCAATTCTTGTGATAGAAGTTGATTTAATATTCATATTTGTTGGCTTGATATTCATATTTGCTGATTTAATGTCCATTTTTTTGACAACATTGCACTAATAGTTGTGACTTTAAAATTGTTATTGCTGATGATGACTACCAATAATAGAATAAAATGTATCATTAGTTGTAAAAAGCAACAAATCATATGATGCCACATCAGCTGTACAAGTATTGGGGCTCCTTTTGCATGACTATTGGTCTCACTTTATTTTGGACTGTTTTAGACACTTTGGCAAAAAGTATGCTGATGTGGCATCATATTAGATGATGTGACCCTGAAAATGTTAGTTATAAGCAGTGGACTTACTAAGTAAGCTGCTGTAAAAAAATTGGGATGATTTGAAATTTTCACGTAAGTTTTGAGAAGCACGAAGTTAGGATGCACAACTACTGAATCCTTTCCCTTATTCAATTTACAATTTTTCATATCATGCTTTTCTTGATAAAAAATAACTCGAGATTTTAAGACTTGAATGCTCAGATCAGATTATTTTTTCAATTGCAAATTGATTGCTAAAAAGATTCAAATTACATAACCTAGTTACAATAATATTAGTGACCATGTTCGCTTTTAAGTGAGACTAATCCAGGCTATCTCAAAAACATGTATAAAAGTTCTGATTCAAAAACATCATATAAAAGTATTATAACAGCATCTTACTCAAAGATATAGATATTCAGTATTATGACAGCATCATAACCTATTAACAACATGTCAGGTAAAAACAATTCTGATACTAAATGAGGATAGATATTATTCTTCCTCGCTTTCCTCTTGCTGCTCATTTCCATTTCCTTATTCCTGATTCTCCTTTTCTTCATCACTGGCTTTCTCCTTACCCTTGTCCTCGTCCTCCTTTTTGGGTTTGGTTCTTCTGATCTGGAAAGAGTCAAATTCTGCACCAATTGGAAGGGGATAATCCTTTTCCCAGCTTGAGTTGTCAAAATTTTGAAAAGAGTAAAATACTGCAGCAATTAGAAGGGGATATCCTTTCTCGGCTTGTTTAAACCTTTGACAGTCCATAAGCACTTTAGTCCAACAATGTTTACGAGCCTAGATTTGAATGAGGTGGTTTAATTAATTAAATAATTTTATTTAATTAATTAGTGAAAGATATAATGTAGAATTTAAGATGTTGATTGATGGAAGTACGATGATGAGAAGTTTTTTTTTTATCAGTAAAGGTAGGGTCAGATTTATATTAATTATCCAAAAATACAGTGTTGACATGACTACTAGATAATTATCAAAATTCTTGCTGGGAGCATCTGTGAGCCTTCTGAAAATTCAAGAAGGAGAGCAACCAGACAAGCAGACCATTCTAAACATATAGTGTCCTTCCAAACCTAACATATACAGTCTTAAGATCATTAAAAACTATAAGAGTCTGAGTGGCAAATTCTCTAATACCAAATTAACAGAGATTTTACTTGTTAAAGCCAAAATTACTCACTCGAGAGTCTAAAACAGTTAAAAAACTTTAAACAGATCTCAATAAGGAACCTAGCTCGCAGTTTCATTGGTGGCTTCAGATTGAGGAGTCGCATTTCTCGCTCTCCCACGGCCTCTGCTTAGGGGACGACCATGACCACGACGACCCGTGCTAGAACCACCCCTGCATGCCTGCTCCGCCTGAGGATTCTCATCTTCTGCTTTCATAAGCAGAAGGTCGTTGAGTCTAGCAAATTGGATAAGGTCATCCTCTCTGCCCCGGTCTTTTGAATTTTCCCCCAAAAACCGCCATTTAAGGTAACCAAGGCCTACTCTGGCAAACACTCTGTGTCTATCTAGATCCTTTCCTTTCAAATCCAGCAAAAAAAGGTAGTAGTTGATTAGCTTACCATGAGCATTAAATAGAATTTTGTTGCCTGGACGAGGAGCCCCTGAGTCACGGATAGCCTTGTTTAGGATTTCTTAAAGCTCTTGGAGAACCTCTTCTGGGAATAGCTTCTTCGCAAGGCTCCAAACTGCTTGCTTTGCAAGTTTTAAATCCATCAAAGAAGCAACAAACCTGGAGGAAATACTAGTGTTATCCTGAGGATACTCGTCTTTGTTCAGATGCCCACTACCCAAAATCATGTTGACTACCAATATAACAGGGAATTCCGAATGGAGAAGGAGGCGCTCCAGCCTCAAGTCTGTTATCTTCCTGAAAGAGACTTGACGCGTCGAGGCCAAGAGGGAGATTGGAGTAGCTGCACCAAAACAGGAGGTGGGCCTAGGGTAGATGCTCATTATAAACCCAAAAGGAGGCTCTATCGACATGATTAGCAAATGCAGGCTATCAGACAAGAAATGAAATGAAAAAATAGAGCTTTGGGATAAAACTAGCAAGAGATTGATAACGACTTGTAGAAGGCATTATGGAGAAAAAGACAGGCACACTCTTTTACGCCAAATTATAAGGGGCAGAATTGCATTTAATTCACCAACTAAGATGGCAGAGGATGTTTGTCCCCGACATGCCAAATCTGTCGTTCGGGCTACGCAAGCCTTAATTAGATTTGACAGCTTTGCCAGCTAGGTCTTGAAAAGTGGTTCAGGGAAGGCTTAGCTCAAAACTGCGATTTGAGTGACATCACTAAATCTGGACCCACTCTACCCAAAAAAAGTTAAGTTTGAATTTTAAATGGGAGGTAGTCGTTTCCCTAGACCACCAAAGATGAAATTTAATGTTTGCATTGCAAAGGGAAGTATTTTCACTAGCTTTCGCGCCTCTCTGAAAATGTCTCTTGCATTTGAGCTTGGTATGCTTTAGAGGCTTTACCTGTCAATTAACATGATTTGCTAGGCCAATAGGCAGATTTCCCTAATCCCACCTGTAGATGTAGGTTCCTTGGGCAGCAATTTTGGAAAGAGCGTCTGCCTCTGAGTTTGCTTCTCTATAGATGTGCTTTGCTTCATAATGTTCAATTTTATCCAAGCTTGCTATTATATTGTCTAAGATTCCCTGCAATCTCCAATTTGGAGTTTTTTTCATCTTAATTGCATTTATCGCTATCTCTGAATCACCCTCCACTAAAATGTTTTTTAAACCATGCTTTATGCAATATATCAATCCAAATTGCAATGCTTTGAATTATGCTATATTATTTGTGTCCGGAGGAATTGGCTTTGCCATTTTCCCTAGAATTGATCCTATGTGATAAGTTAAAATGTGGAAGTGAATACATTTTTTTACAAAAATATGTTGTGTGTCTCAATGGGCAAGACTAAAGACAATCTTCAATCATTTTGATGGAATATTTACCCATAAAATAAAGATATTGTTGTGCATGAGGCATCTATGCATGTTGCTTTTTGTTTTGTTTTGTTAGGTTTCCATGTCTAGAATGAAAATACACCTCAATAGTTTTCTTTGAACATTTTTAAAAAACAAAATCTTTATTGCATTCAATGACTGTCCACAAACTAACATCAAACAATAGTGCAAACAACAAATTTATTTTCATTTTAAAATTTGCTTCTAAGGTTCTGCTTATTCTTCATCTTGGTTTAGAAGATCAAAATTCATTGAGCACAAGATATGAACATACAAGCTGAAGTTCTAAATAATGCAAGTACTACTTGAACTTGAGAATGGAACCACATGTGAAAATTTACTGAGAATGTATGTGAATTTCTTTTCGTAAATTTATGTAGCTGATGAACCATTTTTCTTCAGAATTGGGAATGTATTATATAAGAAAACCATTTTTAAAATGAAGTAGTTCAATTTTTGTAAATTATTACCAACATAGTTTTTTTTTAATAACAATGAAATTGATGTTTCCCTCTAAAGACATTCTTCTAGCTTTGAATCTTGTTTTTTGAAAAAAAAAAAAGGGTTGAAATAAGGAAAAGGGCAGAGGTCTCCTTGATTATCATCAGTGATCTATTTAATTGGTAACAACCCTGTTTGAGAAGAACTTGACCTACAAAGAAAGTTATCATGCTACAATTTATAAACTTGAGTCAGCATGTAATATTTAGGATAGAAATGTGTTTTATATACAAATAGTAAACAATTTCGAAATTCAGAATCACATGCTTATTTGCTAGCTTGATGTGTTTATTATTACTCACTTAAGAATATTTATTCAAAAATTGTCTTTTAAGTCTAATTTTTAAGTAATTGTTGGATTCATCTTTGTTTGTTGAATCTTTCAACATTTCTTTGTATTCTTTCTTTGAATTGATTGAAGGTAGTGCAAGCAACTTCATCATGATGACTTTAGATGGTAGTTTGAAAGAAAATATACCAAGAATAACTAATTTATATAGAAAAAATGAATCAAACTTCCTACATAACATCTATCACCCTTGTCCTATAGGTAACCCCTTTTGCAATTATAGTAGGTTGCATCATCTCTGCTATGGTCACCCCTTTCGTGTCCTCTTCCTCAACTCTCATAAGTAACTTTTGGACAATTTTATTATAAACATGAAGGTGAGAAATTCATAATAAAGTATTTGATATTCCTAAAAAGAATTCCAGGTGAATGATTGTTTTAGACGGTTAGGAGACCTTTCATCTATTTTGTGAATTCCTTCTTGAAAATTTCATCTATTCTATGAATTCCTTCTTGTTTCTTTATTTAATGATCTCCAAACCTAATTTGCCAGGGCCCCTGTGTCTTAATCTTATTCTTTTAGTTGTTTGTTTCGATCTCCTTCCTAACAACACTTTCACAACAACTGACCCTAGGAGCATCTGAATCCAAGACAAATGTAGATGGTATCAACCAATGTATTGCAGCTTCATACTCTTCTATACTCCTGTTGTGATGTATTCACACATCGCCCCATTGCAAATGGGGACCCCTAATTTTTTTTGCTTTCTGGGGTTTGCTTTCTAGTTTTTTAGGGTTTGTCTGTTAGCCTTTGCATTTTAAGTGTTGCTAGAGGGATCAATGGATAGCAGGCTCTGCTCGAGCTAAGATGAGTCAGTAGATGGGTTTCTTTCCAGGTCTTCTTTAAGCTTGGTTTTGCTGGTGGTGTCTAGTTTGAGTTCGAGGAAGTCGGTGAGTGGATGAGCAAATTTGGCTAAGACAGGGAAGGGATGCATCAAGGATCTAGCCTAGAACAAAGTCAAGCCAATTTGAGGGTGAATCGAGCCAAGAATGTACATTTCGCTCGCTCCTGACCCTTCCAAAAGGTCCAGAGCGAAATTCATATTTCCTCTATTTTGCTTCTTAGCTTGACCAAGTTAGGAACTTCTAAGGCATGGCTTGGTAGGTTTTGATACATATTTGCCTTGAAGAGGAATTTTTGGACCTCAAATGAGGATTTCGCTCCTGACCCTTCCAAAGGGTCCAGAGCGAAATCCTCCCTTTTTCCCTTCCTTTGGCCTTAAAACCTAGTCTGACCTTGCTTGGACCCAATTGAGTGATGGAATATCTTGATAGTGAAAGAAGGAAGTTGATTTGATCAAGTTTGGTGGAGAATGAAGTGAAACTAAGTGAGAAGCTAGCCAAGAGTGGGAATTTCGCTCCTGACCCTTCCAGAGGGTCCAGATCGAAATTCTTGAAAAATCTCATTTTTCCCTTGGCTAAAGTCAGGATCTTGATGGAGATGCGTGAAGAAGGATCTATGTTTGCCTCTCAAAGAGAATTGGGGTTGAAAAGGTCGAGAGTCAAGCCCAAAACATGATTTTCGCTCCTGACCCTTCCAAAGGGTCCAAAGCGAAAATCTTGGTAGCTCTCATTTCCTTCCCAATTTTGGCTAAGTGTTGGTTTCTAGGGCATGTTGGGGGATGAATTGGTATGTTCTTGCCTTGAGATGGAGTTGATTGATTTTGAAGAACAAGATTTTGCCCTAAAGGAGAATTTCGCTCCTAACCCTTCCAAAGGGTCCAGAGTGAAATTCATCATAAACTTCATTTGCTACCTTGTTTGACCTTGAAACCTTCTTCCTCAGGTGGAAAATGATCTAAGTTTGCTTCTTGAAGTGGTTTGAAGTTTGAAAAGTGAGTAATCTAGCCTAGAATGAGATTTTCGCTCCTGACCCTTCCAAAGGGTCCAAAGCGAAAATCCTCTTAAAGCTCATTTCCTCCTAAGTTTGACCAAATTTTGATTTGCAGGGCATCTTGAAGGGAAGGATGGACATCTTCTGGCCTTTGGAAATGTTTGAAAGCATTGAAATGTAAAGGATTTTGGACCAAAACAAGATTTTCGCTCCTGACCCTTCCAAAGGGTCTAGAGCAAAAATCTTAAAATCACCTTTTCTCCTTGCAAAATCAAGTCAAACTTGCATTGGATGTGAGAGGAGAAGTGTTTTCTATCCTTTTGAGGTGAATTCAACTTGAAATGATGGAGGAATAAGCCTAAATTAAGAAATTCACTCCTGACCCTTCCAAAGGGTCCAGAGCGAATTTTCTCTAAATCACCTTTTTTCCCAATTTCGTGCCAAGCCAAGTGCTGACTAGGGCGAGTTTTGATGGGAGAGGTCCTCAGGAATGACTTTTACTTAGCAATGATTATCAAACTTGAAGGAATTGAGCCAAAAAGTGATTTTCGCTCCTGACCCTTCCAAAGGGTCCAGAGCGAAAATCTTAAAACCACCTATTTTCCTTGCAAGTCTAGTCAAACGTTAGGTTTTCATGGCTTGGATGGGTGCGAGGAGACATGATCTTGCCTTTTGAAGTTAATTGGTGTTGAAAAATGATGGAAATTAGCCCAAACCAAGGATTTCGCTCCTGACCCTTCCAAAGGGTCCAGAGCGAAAATCTTAGGATCACCTACTTTCTTTGCAAGACAAGTCAAAATTTTGATTTTTATGGCCTAGTTAGGAGTAAGGCAATGTGTCCTTAGTCTTGGAGGTGATTTAAAGTTGAAATGATGTAGGAATGAGCCTAAAACAATATTTTCGCTCTTGATCCTTCCAAAGGGTCCAGAGCAAAAATCCTAAAACCCATCATTTTCTCCAAAATTTGTGCCAAGCCAAGCCTAGACCTAGGTAAGATAAGCCCTTAAGATTTCCCTTGAATGGATTTTGGCCACCAAAAATGTAGATTTTGAGCTAAGACAAGGATTTCGCTCTTGACCCTTCCAAAGGGTCCAGAGCGAAATCCTAGAGAGGTCCTGTCCCTGGCCATGATTTTGAGCGAATTTTCCCTTTTAGGCCTTCCAGGGATCATGCAAATGTTGTCAAGTTGAAAGATAGATCCAATTGAGGGAGTCAAGGGGAGACAAAGTTAGAAAAATGGAATTGAGTGAGGGAAGACAACCTAGGAATGAAAATCGCTCCTGACCCTTCCAAAGGGTCCAAAGCGAAAAACACTAAAACCATCCTTTTCTTTAAATTTTGTGCTAAGTTAGGCCTAGACTAGGGTGAGAAAAACTATTTGGAATGCCTTGGAAAGATGTTTGACCTTCAAAAGTGTGAATTTTGAGCCAAAATGAGAATTTCGCTCCCGACCCTTCCAAAGGGTCCAGAGCGAAATTCTGGATAGGTCCTGTCCTTGAGGAGAACCTTGAGCAAACTTCATTTTGATGTCTTCTTGTTGATGGTTTAAGGTATAAAATGGTATGTTAGAATAAATATATTTTGTGTCCTTAATCATCTTATGGTTTGTCTTGTAGATGAAAGAAGACCAGGCCAAGACAAGGATGACCTTCTCCAATCCAGCATCATCAGGGACGACATCTTCCAATCCAACATTCCAAGGAAAGGTACATCATCCATCTTGCACATCAAAGACAAAGGAGGTCAGAGCGAGGGTCCGTTGGAGAAGCAGACAGTTTCAGAAGAGTTAACTAAAGTTAGCTTCTCAGCATCATCAAATTGAACATCAACCAAGCTACAAGTGTCACGCAAGGGGTGTCCCAATCATCACTCCTCCATGTCGGATTGGTCTACCTCAGTGTGTCCAGATTCAATGTACCTGGCTCATCAAAATGGCACAAACTTCAATGTACCTACCCTGGTTATCCATTGGTCGATTATTCCAGAGAAGACATGTGTCCAAATAATGCAATTATTTCATTGGTTAGAATTGAGTTTGTTGTAACAAACCCTAATTAGGGTTTTTATTGTAAAATCTCAGCCATTGATCTCAAGTTGATCTGAGCCATTGAATTGTATTGAGGACACTATATAAGCCCTGGCTCCTCATTTGTAAAAGGCTAATAGACAATAAGGAGAAAATAGTTGATAGTCTATGAATGGGTAGTAGAATAGCAATTAGAGTAGACTAGGAAGAGAAGACAAGACATTGTTGCCTCAATTGTAAAGACTTCTTTTTCATTGAAGATATGGTGAAATATGTCGTTTTGTTGCAATATGCATGGTCTCTTGTTGAATCTTCATTTTAGATGATAGATAATTAAATTGAATGAAAGAATTTGTTGAATGCACCTGTGTGGAATCTTTCTAATCCATACCACTAGCCTCTTACTGATTGTAAGTGCGCCCTACATGGTCAACTGGCATAAAATGAGCTTAATCTCAAGTCGTTACATGTCTATTGTTCATACATTAACTTGAAAGATGATCAGTATCTGATGGTGTTCGATTTGAATATATTTGAAGCATCCCCCAAAAGATCACATTGAGTTGGTGTTTAATTGTTCAACTTGATGGTGAGACCCAGCCCGCTAGGACTCCACCTAGTCGTTCATCCATCTTCTCGCATTCTAGGTAGTAGAGTAGACTTCTTGAACCCTGCATCTTTTTCCATTTGTTTGTCTTCCAGTTAGTTAATAGGACCTGTGATTCTAGCAAATTAGACGTTTAGGTCATCAAGTGTAAGTCCCCTTGTGATTCCAGCAAAATCACATCATACCACAGAGAGCTTATCCACAAGTAGAGAACCTACATACAAGAACCTTGGAGTTACTCCGACTGATCCTTCGGGCGAGATCTTCAGTAGTTGGGAACTTTGTTCAAGAGAGGATAAGATACTTCGGTATTTTATTCTGTGTTTGGTCGTGTACAAAATACACATCAACAGAATTGGCGCTAGAAGGAGGGCATGATCACAATGAATGCCTAAACAGCTAGACTTTAGATTCTATCAATTCATGTTTGCGGGAGTAATCTTAAAGACTTTTTTTTTCACCCTCCTTTGCGCTCAACAGAATTGGCGCTAGAAAGAGGGTTGATCATTGTCAAGCTGCGATCAGTGGAACTTATCAGGTCATATTTAGAGAAGATATCCATAGCTTTTTACCCTCTTCACACTCAACAAAATTAAAGAAGAAGAAAGGTGAGTGAATGCGAACTCTTGAATCCAAGGAAGATCAGTGGAAAGTCATCTTCAACACTCGATAGAGGTGGTACAAAGAAAGGAGGTGATCGCTGGATCGTCAGTTGGACTTGTGAAAACAAGGGAGCAAGCTAGAACCAGTTGAACGTTCAAGTTGAATATGAGATATTCAAGATCTCCCTTATTCCAGAAAATCCAAAAAAAGTGAAAAATAGAAAATCCAAAAAAAAAAAAGTGAAAAAGTGAAATCCCAAAAAAAAATTAAAAAATCAAAAGGAAAAGATTTCTCAATGGAGCGGCAACAGTTTCACAAGGAGCAACAAGTTGATTTTCCTCAGCTTTGGTGGAGATTAGATACACAACTTTATCCACGCAGATTGTCCGAGTTTGCAAGACCAGGGCAGTGTCGAGTCCATGAGACAGAGGAACATGATGAAATGCATTGCTTGAAGTACTTATCAAGGATGGAATCAATAGCGCAGGGAAAAATATTCTTTTGGGATGTCCCCAAGCCAGAAACAGAAGAAGGCAACTTCAGTGTCCCAGAGAGCAAGGATCCTCTTCTAAGCTTCTTCTGGATGATTGAGAGTCAGCGCATTTTGAATGGTGAAATGCGTTTAGAAAAAATATTGCTACCATTGTGGTGTAGAATTCATAGTGCACCTCATTCCGAGTTTACTTACTCAGTATGTGAAATGGCCATCAATCAAGTTAGAAATCAATTTGGGATGCCAATTTTGTCTGAGGAAGGGTGCATCATGAACAAATCTTGGGGTGCACATCTCACAACTGAATTCAGGAGGACCTATGACCAAGACATCATCCCAGCATCTGATGGTGAGAAGGACCAGTTGTAGGTTGACGATACAAATACACCTGATGATCAATGTATAGATAGCTCGCCATGCCTTGCACTTGAAAAGGAATACCATGAAACAAAAGTTGAAGAATCAGTTGAGAATACTCAAGCAGTGATAAAGGAAGATCCAGGAGTTGAGCAAGCAATTAAAGGAGAAGATAATTCATTCCTTGAAGAATTCTCGTTTATGCTACAAAAGGGGATCCTTGAGATTGAATTGCAGGAGGTTTCAAATAGCATTCTTAAAGAGGACAATCAAGTTGATATATTGAATGAAGAATTACAGATCATCATAAGTGAGCCTAAGTATGAAGAACAATTCGAAAGGGTGCTTAAAGATTTCCTCACTCTCATGATATTTGAGGAGGCACTGAAAGGTCTCAAGGAAGAAGTAAAAATGGAATCACGGTCAAAATTTGCTCAAGACAATCAAGTTACTATGAGTGATATGATCCATCATCAACTCCGACCTCCCGAGACTATGCTTGAAGAAGAAATGCCACCAGAAATTATATTTGATCAACTAGAGGAGATCTTTGAAAATCAATCCCTCAAGGAGACTCTCATTTTTGAGGATATACTCACAAAATTTCATGAAGATGCCTAGTTTATGCAAGATATCTCAGTGAAAACAGAGAATCTTGAGCTATTCAAAGGGGCGCTAAGCTTGTTTCAAGAGGACTTTCCAAATCAAGGTCAACACATTGTGGATGCTCATGGAATAGTTCATCATCAATGGCGACCTCCTGAAGCAGCTGGTAATCTTGCTTCGAATAATGCTATTCCATCTAAGCATGAACAATGCTAGGTTGCCTCTTTCCTTAATCCTAGCCTTGAAAGTTATTATGATTTTGATTATGGGGATTTTGGGAAAACAACTTGCATCTGGATTGATCATGGTCCTAACGAATTTCCTAGGTTGATCATTTTGAGTGAAAACTTGCTTGAGTATGAGAGATGCATGGTGAGACCTTGATTTTCTGTGTTTAAAAATGAATTTGCTCGACTGAGAACCATCACGTTTGCCATGCTCCTATTGCACAACCTGAGAAATCATGTGAAGTCATGTATATATTTTGCTTCTTTGAGTCGTGTTGAGTCTGGGAGTCTTGTATATAGGTTTGGAGTAAGTTTTCTTTCTATGTCTTTAGTTAGAAGTTGTTTGAGCCTTGTTCTTAATTTGCCTTGAGTCATTTGACTCATGATCTAGTGTGGCTCAGGTAGTTTAGTTGTTTGCTTTCTTTAGATAGTTTGCTTTTGGTGTGCACTTTAGCTTAGTTTGCCTTGGGTCAGTCTGTCGGTCGTTTGCTTTAGTTTAGGTGTCTTGAGTGGGAGCCTCCATCTTGTGAGAAAGGCGTCTGTGTTGTTGCTCACATACTGGCAATATCTTGGATCTTATGTTAGACTCATTTCTTAGATATCTATTCATGAAGCGCTCAGAATCCAAGGTTGTTCCTCTCCAACTTTATCATCTGATCGGGACTTGTGCTTGACTTGGAAGGGAATCATTTTTTCTGTATCTTGATGCCGACATCTATTGATTACTATATCATCACACATTAATAGACTCCGAGTCATTATGGTTTTCAGGCAAAGGTGTGATTGGTGAAAAATCTAAAATCTGACTTCAGTGCCACCACAATCCTCAAACCCTAGTAAGCTTCACTGCTTACGAGCCAAAGGAATTGATGGAATGAAGAAGCAATATCAAAAGGAAAAAATGAGAAAATGAAAGAAAAAAAATCAAGAAAAAAAATGAAATGAAAAGAAATACCAAAATTGGCTAACGGGGATATATGAATAACTCCATCGGGGCTATGGACGCTTGGCTGGCAATGGAGCAATGTTCATGAGCTTGCGGCGATAACCTCGTCGGGACTATGGACGTTTGACTGGCAACGAGGCTCTATCCAAGATGCTTTTTAAGGATCAGATAAACTACGTAGCTAATCATAGGGGAACCCAGAGATCATTATTGTCTTGTCGAGAGGAATGAATACACTTGCACACACATGCATAATGAAAGACTAAGCATTTTGATCTAGTTAGGGATTTTTCTTCTACTTTGAGTGCATTTTCTAATCTCCTAATAAGTTGGGTTGAATTTTCCAGAGGTTCTAAGTGTCAATTGAGCCTTTATTTTTGAAATGTTTAGGAACATTTATTCAAGGTGGCGCTAGATGTTGTGACGTATTCACAAATCGCCCCATTGCAAATGGGGACCCCTACTTTCTTTTTCTTTTTGGGGTTTGCTTTCTAGTTTTTAGGGTTTATCTATTAGCCTTTGCATTTTGAGTGTTGCCAGAGGGATCAATGGATAGCAGGCTCTGCTCAAGCTAAGATGAGTCAGTAGATGGGTTTCTTTCCAGGTCTTCTTTAAGCTTGGTTTTGTTGGTGGTGTCCAGTTTGAGTTCGAGGAAGTCAGTGAGTGGTTGAGCAAATTTGGCTAAGACAGGGAAGGAATGAATCAAGGATCTGGCGTAGAACAAAGTCAAGCCAATTTGAGGGTGAATCGAGCCAAGAATGTAAATTTCGCTTCTGACCCTTCCAAAGGGTCCAGAGCGAAATTCATATTTCCTCTCTTTTGCTCTTAGCTTGACCAAGTTAGGAACCTCTAAGGCATGGTTTGGTAGGTTTTGATACATATTTTCCTTGAAGAGGAATTTTTGGACCTCAAGATGATAAAAGCTAGCCTCAAATGAGGATTTCGCTCCTGACCCTTCCAAAGGGTCCAAAGCGAAATCCTCCCATTTTCCCTTCCTTTGGCCTTAAAACCTAGTCTGACCTTGCTTCGACCCAGTTGAGTGATGGAATATCTTGATAGTGAAAGAAGGAAGTTGATTTGATCAAGTTTGGTGGAGAATGAAGTGAACCTAAGTGAGAAGCTAGCCAAGAGTGGAAATTTCGCTCCTAACCCTTCCAGAGGGTCCAAAGCGAAATTCTTGAAAACTCTCA
This sequence comes from Cryptomeria japonica, assembly GCF_030272615.1. Lineage (NCBI taxonomy): Eukaryota > Viridiplantae > Streptophyta > Pinopsida > Cupressales > Cupressaceae > Cryptomeria > Cryptomeria japonica. Next base: position 708,753,923 of record NC_081412.1, read on the forward strand.
TTTTTCCCTTGGCTAAAGTTAGGATCTTCATGGAGATGCATGAAGAAGGATCTATGTTTGCCTCTCAAGAGAATTGGGGTTGAAAAGGTCAAGAGTCAAGCCCAAAACATGATTTTCACTCCTGACCCTTCCAAACGGTCTAGAGCGAAAATCTTGGTAGCTCTCATTTCCTTCCCAATTTTGGCTAGAACGAAAATCTTGGTAGCTCTCATTTCCTTCCCAATTTTGGCTAAGTGTTGGTTTATAGGGCATGTTGGGGGATGAATTGGTATGTTCTTGCCTTGAGATGGAGTTGATTGATTTTGAAGAACAAGATTTTGGCCTAAAGGAGAATTTCACTCCTGACCCTTCCAAAGGGTCCAGAGCGAAATTCATCATAAATTTCATTTGCTACCTTGTTTGACCTTGAAACCTTCTTCCTCAAGTGGAAAATGATCTAAGTTTACTTCTTGAAGTGGTTTGAAGTTTGAAAAGTGAGTAATCTAGCCTAGAATGAGATTTTCGCGTTCGCTACTAACCCTTCCAAAGGGTCCAGAGCGAAAATCCTCTTAAAGCTCATTTCTTCCTAAGTTTGACCAAATTTTGATTTGCAGGGCATCTTGAAGGGAAGGATGGACATCTTGTGGCCTTTGGAAATGTTTGAAAGCATTGAAATGTAAAGGATTTTGGACCAAAACAAGATTTTCACTCCTGACCCTTCCAAAGGGTCCAAAGCGAAAATCTTAAAATCACCTTTTCTCCTTTCAAAATCAAGTCAAACTTGGGTTGGATGTGAGAGGAGAAGTGTTTTCTAGCCTTTTGAGGTGAATTCAACTTGAAATGATAGAGGAATAAGCCTAAATTAAGAAATTCGCTCCTAACCCTTCCAAAGGGTCCAGAGCGAATTTTCTCTAAATCACCTTTTTTCCCAATTTTATGCCAAGCCAAGTGTTGACTAGGGTGAGTTTTGATGGGAGAGGTCCTTAGGAATGACTTTGACTTAGCAATGATTATCAAACTTGAAGGAATTGAGCCAAAAAGTGATTTTCACTCCTGACCTTTCCAAAGGCTCCAGAGCGAAAATCTTAAAACCACCTATTTTACTTGCAAGTCTAGTCAAACGTTAGGTTTTCAAGGCTTGGATAGGTGGGAGGAGACATGTTCTTACCTTTTGAAGTTAATTGGTGTTGAAAAATGATGGAAATTAGCCCAAACCAAGGATTTCGCTCCTGACCCTTCCAAAGGGTCTAGAGCGAAAATCTTAGGATCACCTACTTTCTTTGCAAGACAAGTCAAAATTTTGATTTTTATGGCCTAGTTAGGAGTGAGGCAATGTGTCCTTAGTCTTGGAGGTGAATTCAGGTTGAAATGATGGAGGAATGAGCCTAAAACAATATTTTTGCTCCTAACCCTTCTAAAGGGTCCAGAGCGAAAATCCTAAAACCCATCATTTTCTCCAAAATTTGTGCCAAGCCAAGCCTAGACCTAGGTAAGATAAGCCCTTAAGATTGCCCTTGAATGGATTTTGGCCACCAAAAATGTAGATTTTGAGCTAAGACAAGGATTTCTCTCCTGACCCTTCCAACGGGTCTAGAGTGAAATCCTAGAGAGGTCATGTTCATGGCCATGATTTTGAGTGAATTTTCCCTTTTAGGCCTTCCGGGGATCAAGCAAATGTTGTCAAGTTGAAAGATAGATCCAATTGAGGGAGTCAAGGGGAGACAAAGTGAGAAGAATGGAATTGAGTGAGGGAAGACAAGCTAGGAATGAAAATCGCTCCTGACCCTTCCAAAGGGTCCAGAGTGAAAAACACTAAAACCGTCCTTTCCTTTAAATTTTGTGCTAAGTCAGGTCTAGACTAGGGTGAGAAAAACTATTTGGAATGCCTTGGAAAGATGTTTGACTTTCAAAAGTGTGAATTTTGAGCTAAAATGAGAATTTCGCTCCTGACCCTTCCAAAGGGTCCAGAGCGAAATTTTGGATAGGTCCTGTCCCTAGGGAGAACCTTGAGCAAACTTCATTTTGATGTCTTCTTGTTGATGGTTTAAGGTATAAAATGCTATGTTAGAATAAATATATTTGTGTCCTTAATCATCTTATGGTTTGTCTCGCAGATGAAAGAAGACCAGGCCAAGACAAGGACGACCTTCTCCAGTCCAGCATCATTAGGGACGACATCTTCCAATCCAACATTCCAAGGAAAGGTACATCATCCATCCTGCACGTCAAAGACAAAGGAGGTCAAAGCGAGGGTTTGTTGGAGAAGCAGACAGTTTTAGAAGAGTTAACTAAAGTTAGCTTCTCAGCATCATCAAATTGAACATCAACCAAGTTACAAGTGTCAGGCAAGGTGGCATCTCAGTCATCACTCCTCCATGTCGGATTGGTCTACCTCAGCGTGTCCAGATTCAATGTACCTGGCTCATCAAAATGGCACAAACTTCGATGTACCTACCCTGGTTATCCATTGGTCGATTATTCCAGAGAAGACATGTATCCAAATAATGCAATTATTTCATTGGTCAGAATTGAGTTTGTTGTAACAAACCCTAATTAGGGTTTTTATTGTAAAATCTTGGCCATTGATCTCAAGTTGATATGAGCCATTGAATTGTATTGAGGGCACTATATAAGCCCTGGCTCCTCATTTGTAAAAGGCTGATAGACAATAAGGAGAAAATAGTTGATAGTCTGTGAATGGGTAGTAGAATAGCAATTAGAGTAGACTAGGAAGAGAAGACAAGACATTGTTGCCTCAATTGTAAAGACTTCTTTTTCATTGAAGATATGGTGAAATATGTCGTTTTGTTGCAATATGCATGGTCTCTTGTTGAATCTTCATTTTAGATGATAGATAATTAAATTGAATGAAAGAAGTTGTTGAATGCACCTGTGTGGAATTTGTCTAATCCATACCACTAGCCTCTTACTGATTGTAAGTGCGCCCTGCGTGGTCAACTGGCATAAAATGAGCTTAATCTCAAGTCGTTACACGTCTATTGTTCATGCATTAACTTGAAAGATGATCAGTATCTGATGGTGTTCGATTTGAATATATTTGAAGCATCCCCCAGAATATCACACTGAGTTGGTGTTTAATTGTTCAACTTGATGGTGAGACCCAGCCCAATAGGACTCCTCCTAGTCGTTCATCCATCTTCTCGCATTCTAGGTAGTAGAGTCAGAGAGTTTATCCACGAGTAGAGAACCTACATACAAGAACCTTGGAGTTACTCCGACTGATCCTTCGGGCAAGATCTTCAGCAGTCGGGAACTTTGTTCAAGAGAGGATAAGATACTTCGGTATTTTATTCTATGTTTGGTCATGTACAAAATACACATCAACAACTCCCTATAATTTGTAGATTGTCATGCATAAGGTGCCAATTAGGCTAAAGAACCTGAAATGTGGGATAATGCACCAAACTTTGTATAAAAATGAAGCAGATTTTTGCAAAGCATGTAATAGCCATATAATCAAGGGTAAATGTCTCCAAGCTAGTGAAAGACTATGTCCATGGCCTCCAGTTGAACTAGCAATGAGGTTCTTTCCACACAGCACTAGCAGGTGAGGTGATGTAGATTTTTTCTCAGAACCTACAAATAAACAACCTCTGCTCTGTATAACAGAGAAAATCAGCACTGAAGAGCAGATAGAAAACCATAACTTAAAACATGCTTTGTATTCATTATTCAAAATTGATAAATTGCATCTGTAAAAGCTGGCCAAACCCGTCTGATTCTAAGTCCCTTTTTATTTAAAAATATACCCTGAAATCACCATTTTAACAGAGATTCAACTCGTAAGTTATCTCCAATAGAGACTGCAAGGAGCAGCAGTCTTCACATTTGAAATAATCAGTCCCTAAATTACTTCCTACGGAGACTACAACACTCTTTTAACAGGAAGTTCACTCCTACATAGACTACCTCAGTAACCATTAAGGAAATCCACCCCCAACCTAATTCCTACGTAGACTGCTGAGCAACAGCAGTTAAGGAATAGTTTGCATCATGAGGTCCTCATGAAAGGGGGTGGGTTGTATTAATTTATGTTCATAGGGAAAGATCCAGTAAAGTTCTTGTGCCAATGACATGACAAGCTCTCCAGATATTGTGTACATGCGTCCAACATTGAGTCCTTTCCAACACAAACAATAATCATTCATCAGTTTTGAAAGGCTTGTGGAACTACATTGAGTGATCAAGACTAAGTGATGATATCTTTAATCTGTCTCTGTGATGTGGATTTACGCTGGTCTCCAAAAAGATAAGATCAGAGGCATACGCTGCTACACATCTGTGCAAAGCTAGGCTATCTGAGAGCTTTCCTCTAGCCCTGAACCAAATTAAGAGCAACACAAGCTTCAATGTATCCCTTTCTTAGTCATCTTTCTGGGGCAAAATCTCTTACGCAATTCGAAAAAAGTTGCTTTAAATTGGAAAGGTAGGTATTTAACGTTAGCTTGCAAAATTACTTGATAAAAGCTATACTATCCTCCATTCCAAATTCCATCATATCAGTCATAAAAATGACTAATAGTGTACAGGCAAAGAATGTGAAAACTATAAGAAGCTTTCCTTTGGAAAGGAAATGTAGAAGATAAGGTGAACAGAAAGATTTCCCTTTTTCATGTAAAAATTGGTATAAAGACAAGTCAATTAATGGGGTTGGTATTTATAATTTAGAAGCAAGAAATTTAACACTAGGTGTAAAATTTGGTTTTGAACATTTTTGAAAGGCCAGATGCCAAATGGGGCAAAATAATGCAACCGAGATACAAATGACCTAGAAAGAATCTTTATGATTGTAAATCTCTTGCGAGAGCTCAAAGGTGTGGAATTTTATTATAAATTACTAAAGTTGTCATTCTTTTAACTTATCTTAGATTGTAAACAATGGGGAATGCTTTGTTTTGGGAGGATTTTTGGAATGGGTAGCCCCTCTTGAAAAAATAAGTTGCTACAAGAAACAAAATGTTGCCTAAAACAAGTCTACGGTAATAGGGTTAGAGAATATTTTGAAAAATCTTATAATTGATTCCAATCAAACATTATATAGAAAGATTTTGAGCACCTGATTTTTTCTTAAGAAAAAGCAGTTATTAACTTCAAAAAAGGAATATTCTTCTTTCAGATTTTGATGATCAACTAATTTTTGTGCCTTTGAAGTTAGATGATTAACTAGGGAAAATACAAAAGACCTTAATTAACTGACCTTAAATAGGAAAAATATAGAATTCATCTCTTAATAGATACATTAAAATAACAACAATCTATATTGTATATTATAATGAACAATGTATTGGAGAACAAGGTAAAAGGACAACAAAGGGATGATAAGCCAAGGAAAAATGAAAGGTAGTGAGGCAAATGATGCCTACCCATGGAGTAAGTAGCATGCAATATTTAAGTGGGAAACATATAAAGAGAATTAGATAGGCATATAAATAAAAGAGGTAAGGTTCAAAGATATTTAAGTTCAACTTGTAGGGAACCCACCACTATGGATCAAACAATTGTGAGAAGAAGGTTGTAGGTTTGAAGTTGAGTTGTATAGAAGAAATCTTAGTAGATCGTAAAGAACTCTAAGGACTTTGTAACATTACAAATTAATATCCTATCCTTTAATTTTCAAAGGTCTTTATATGCAACTTTTATATAGCTAAATCTATGCAATAGAAGCACAAATACATCATAATTATATATCTTATTGATTGTATGTTAACGACCACTCTATCTTTGTGCTGTTTGATAATCTATACAATAAAATATAATTATTTAGTCAATTTGTTGAGCTCTATCTATATCTAGATAAATAAGTTAAATAGAATCTAAAGAAATTGCTCAATAATTTATAAGGTATAAAAATAATGACAAATTTAAATAGATCTAGAAAGAAGAAATTAGAACCACAAACATATAATTGAAGAACAATATCTAAAAATTCTTGATTTGAAATGATCAAAACTGTTTCCCATCTGTACCATTTCCTTAGCCTAATACAAACAAGTTTGGGCATGGTGAAACCTGTCATACAAGATAAATTCAATCATGATTGAACTTGTCAGCCTTAAGCCAAGAAAAAATAAGTTAAACATGCTAAGAGTATAAGGGAAAAGTATTATGGAGATAGTAACGTAAGTGATCTTAGATCCCAATCACCCATCAACCTCTTTCATGTGTTGTCACGCTAAGTGACTAGGAAAAGAATTGTGAAGGTAGTAACCTCAGAGATCTTAGATCTGATCGTGTGCTGTCATACTAAGTGACAGAGAGTAGGTGATGACACACAGCAGATTCAATTAATTTGTGTTTTCATAAATCTGTATCCATACGTTGATTATGATAGACAACAAGATGTCTTGGAAGAGATTTGGGAAAAAGTTGAAGTGAATGAGGAGATTGGAATAAAATAAGTGGTACAATGAAAAGCAAATGCCTAGATTGACTCACCTTTGTCCTCATTCTCCCTAGGATAGGGACTAGGGAGATAGATTTGCATGTCAATGAAATAAGTAATGGATGCTGATGCTTACTGTATACCTGTAAATTTCTAACTACAAAACAAGGAACGAAAAATGTATGGAAGCTGTATATAATTTGCATTTGATAATTGTTTGAATTGTTAAGGGAGATATGTTTTGTAGATATGTTAGTAGTGTAGATTTTATAAAGTAAATTTATGATATTAGTATGAAGTTTTTAGATTTGTTCAATGTTATTTTTAAATATTTTATGACGTCTACATTTTATTTTCTTTTATTTTTTTCATTTGTTTTCATTTGTGTGATTGCTTCTATTGTGATCTTTGGGCTGGCTGTTGGGATTTTTTTTCCATACCTACAGGATGTTGCACTGGTATGATCTCTCTGTACAATTATTGTGTTACTGAAGAGATGTTATTGACGTTTCCCTGGGGGATGGACATATTTGTCAACTGTCAATTTTGTGACGATTGCCTATCATACTCTGAATGCTATCAGATTTGATCATTGTGTGACTTTATCTGTATGTGATCTTCTAATTGTACCCATTTTTAATCTGTTGTAATTTTTTCATGTCATGTTTTGTGATGAGTGATATCTTTATTGTACTCACAAGTTACATTACTATGTATATTAGAATCTACATTGCAAGTGCATTCTATAGTGTGGATTTTGAATGCCCAATTCATTGTTGCCCTTTCTTCTGCATTAGATTGTTCTTAGCTAGGTTAATGATGTCCTTAGTCATGCCCACTTTTGTAAATGGTCATTAAAGAGAGAATGTATACCTTTAAATGTAGGTTTTCTATGTTTTGTCCAAAGAATGTTCTTTATAGATACATATGGTTCCTCATCGTAAGATCTAACATTGATCCAAGCCATACTGACGTAGGGTATGCGATGTATGTGGGATAAGAGAGGGTTTTTTTTTTTGTTTTTGTTTTTTTGCATATATCTAGCGTGTTAGAGATATGAGTGAAGTTGGAAGTCAAGTAGAGTTTAAGCTTTAGTGTCAATAAAAAATCAGCTCATCATCATGTGAATCAATTTCAAATGGTTGAAGGATATCTATAGGATTTGAATGGGTTTGAATTTTTTGTTTTGGGGTAGAGTATGGGAAGTGTGTGGGATGAGAGAGGAGGGTTTCTTGTGTTTTTCATACGTTTAATGTGTTATATATGACTGAGGCTGGAAGTCAAGCAAAGTTTAGCTTTAATGTCAATAGAAAATCAGTTCATCATTATGTGAATCAATTTCAAATGGTTGAAGGGTATCAGTAAGATCTGGATGAGTTTCAATTTTCCTCTCTCCTTATGATTTAAGGAGAGAGGGAGATGGAGATGGAGATTGCAATATTTTTTTAGTTATAAGGATGTGTTAGGTATTGGTTGTGTATTTATATTTGAATAAATGATTTATTTAATTTATGATATACAATATCTTGTCTTTGTGGGAGAATTTGCTTAGTTATAATTGGTGGTATTTAGTGCCTTCATTTAGTGTATTCATGGTCTTACCAAGAGAATATTATGTTGTAATGAATAGTCTAAGGCTATAGCCTTTAATTAGATAATTGTGAGACTAGAACATATTAGTAATCATGTAGACTTTTGGCATGTCATAAATTCACTTGTCTCGTCACAAATTCTATGTGGATGAATACAAATGAATTTAAGATCACTGTGAGTATATGCAATTTTCTTAATGAAATCATTGAGGCTAGACTGGTTTAGTGCCTTCATTGGGAAGTTATTTATACATGTACCTATAAATAAGGAACCCCTCATCTTTAAATATGATCTCATTAGGGAAATTTTCATTAGATGGAAAGCTACAACATAGTTGGAATTATATATTGTGTCAGTTTATATAGAGTTAGACAATATTTTCCTCTACATCCATGGAATATTAGGTTATGGTAATTTGACCAAATGTAGTGTATGGTGGACTAGTCATTTCAAGGATATAGTGAATGATGTGACATATCAATAAGAGAGATGTTTTTATATGCTCCCATAAGGATTTATTGCTTGTTCATCAATAATGCTAAATAATCCATACTTGTATTGTTGTTTAGCTTGTCAAGTGAAGGGTAAGTGTTTATGGATATTATGAGGAGATTATCTAGTATGGTCAAGATTAGGAAATGGTTTATGTATGTGGTCTTGAAGTTGGGGTGGAAATGAGATAGTTTTTGTTAGCATAATAATACATTAGCATCAAACTAATCCTTCTTTCTATTACATGATTATTTTGTTTTGCTACCTGTCTCCTCATTGTTTCTCAATAGTACGTAGTGTATATATATTTTGATGTTGTGAATGAATAAGACATCAAGTTCTTCTTATGCATCTTTACTTTACAATTTTAAGTATTTGATTCTCTATGTTGTGATAAATTTTGGTTGTAATGTGTCCAGTAGTATATTTTCCTCATCCAAGTCCTTTGGATTAGTGGTGATTAACCTTCTTTAAATTTTAGCATAGAGATATTTTGTGTCCAATATAAGAAACATTTCTTATCTCTAACATTTCTAGTATATTCCTAGACACTTTAGACATCATCATACTCAAGATATAACCTCTTAATCTTTTGATTAATATTGTGCCCAATTGCATGTAAAATTCTGTGAAACTGCTCTTTGACCTCGTTGCATCTCGTAACGATTAGAATTTTCTTCTTTTTATCTAAGCAAATCAAATGATTTTCCCATCATAAACAAGCACACCCTTAAATTTTGACACATGCAAAAGAATCTTTTTTGCCTCACTTAAATAATGCAAACTAAAGTATAGCCTCATTTTCTTAATCCATACATCTAATATTTATAATTTTCTTACCCTTTAAAATATTTTACATCTACTTTCATTTCAATTCTAAATAGATCGTCTCATAGACTATAAAAAGATCAATTTCCATATATACAATGAATTCAAGGTCATCCTCTTAGCATGTTTAATAATTTAGTCAATATGTTGATGTCCTCAAATACAAATCTATGCAATAGAAATGCAAATACATTATCATTATATATTATCTTGTTAATTGTATATTAATGACCATTCTATCTTTGTGTTGTTTGATAAGCTATACAATAAAATAAAATAATTTAGTCAATATGTTGATCTCTACTTAGATAAATAAGTTAAATAGAATCAAAAGAAATTACTCAACCATATATAAGATATAAGAACTAGGACAAGTTTAAATATACCTAAATAAAAGAGAATAGAAGCGTAAAGAAAAGTTAAAGACCAATATCTAAAATTATTAATTTGGAATGGTTAAAAGTTATGGATATTATTAGGAGCTTATATCAATGTATGGTGGAGATTAAGAAATAGTTTATGTGTGTAGTCTTGAAGATTGGATGGAAAATAGTTTTAGGTATTCGATTATCTGTTTTGTGATAAATTTTGGTTGTAATGTGTCTAGTAGTTTATTTTTCTCATTCAAGTCCTTTGGATTAGTGGTGATTAACCTTCTTTGAATTTTAGCATGAAGATCTCTAAGGTATTTTGTTATAATATATTTGTATATTTTGTGTCTAATATAAGCAACATTGCTTATCTGGGTGCACAAGTCACCAACCCCTTTTTTGTAAAGGAGGAGAGTCGGGCGACTTGGAAGAGGAAGAGTTTTTCCTTTTTAAAGTTTACCATTGGAGATCTTAAAGGATGAAATAGAGTATTTAAAGGAAACTCAATATGGACGAAGATTGGAGGCTCTGTAGCCAAAGGCTTTGCATCTGATGTGGACAACGTGCGAGGGTTCCAATCAAACATTATATAGAAAATATTTTGAGCACGTGATTTTGAAAAATCTTATAATTGGTTCCAATCAAACATTATATAGAAATATTTTGAGCACGTGATTTTTTCTTAAGAAAAACGAGTTATTAACTTCAAAAAAGGAATATTCTTCTTTCAGATTTTGATGATCAACTAATTTGTGCGCCTTCTAAGTTAGATGATTAACTAGGGAAAATACAAAAGACCCTAATTAACTGACCCTAAATAGGAAAAATATAGAATTCATCTCTTAATAGATACATTAAAATAACAACAATCTATATTGTATATTATAATGAACAATGTGTTGGAGAACAAGGTAAAAGGACAACAAAGGGATGATAAGCCAAGGAAAAATGAAAGGTAATGAGGCAAATGATGCCTACCCATGGGCTAAGTAGCATGCAATATTTAAGTGGAAAACATATAAAGAGAATTAGATAGGCATATAAATAAAAGAGGTGGGATTGAAAGATATTTAAGTTCAACTTGTAGGGAACCCACCACTATGGATCAAGCAATTGTGAGAAGAAGGTTGTAGGTTTGAAGTTGAGTTGTATAGAAGAAACCTTGGTAGATCATAAAGAACTCTAAGGACTTTGTAACATTACAAATGAATATCATATCCTTTAATTTTCAAAGGTCTTTATCTGCAACTTTTAATTCAGCTAAATCTATGAAGGTCCTCAAATACAAATCTATGCAATAGAAGCGCAAATACATCTTAATTATATATCTTGTTGATTGTATGTTAACGACCAATCTATCTTTATGTTGTTTGATAATCTATACAATAAAATACAATTATTTACTTAATATGTCGATCTCTATCTAGATAGATAGGTTGAATAGAATCTAAAGAAATCGTTCAATAATTTATAAGATATAAGAATAATGACAAATTTAAATATACCTAGAAAGAAAGGATTAGAACCACAAACATATAATTGAAAAACAATATCTAAAAATTCTTGATTTGAAATGATCAAAACTGTTTCCCATCTGTACCATTTCCTTAGCCTAATACAAACAAGGTTGGGCATGGTGAAACCTGTCATACAAGATAAATTCAATCATGATTGAACTTGTCAGCCTTGCCAAGAAAAAATAAGTTAAACATGCTAAGAGTATAAGGGGAAAGTATTATGGAGATAGTAACGTAAGTGATCTTAGATCCCAATCACCCATCAACCTCTTTCATGTGTTGTCACGCTAGGTGTCTAGGAAAAGAATTGTGAAGGTAGTAACCTTAGAGATCTTAGATCTGATCGTGTGTTGTCATGCTAAGTGACAGAGAGTAGGTGATGACACACAACAGATTCAATTAATTTGTGTTTTCATAAATCTGTATCCATACGTTGATTATGATATACAACAAGATGTCTTGGAAGAGATTTGGGAAAAAGTTGAAGTGAATGAGGAGATTGGAATGAAAAAAGTGGTACAATGAAAAGCAAATGCCTAGATTGACTCACCTTTGTCCTCATTCTCCCTAGGATAGGGACTAGGGACTAGGGAGATAGATTTGCATGCCATTGAAATAAGTAATGGATGTTGATGCTTACTGTATACCTGTAAATTTCTAACTACAAAACAAGGAACGACGAATGTATGGAGGCTGAAATCTGTGTAAGTATATAATTTGCATTTGATCATTGTTTGAAGTGTTAAGGGAGATATGTTTTGCAGATATGTTAGTAGTGTAGATTTTATAAAGTAATTTATGATATTAGTATGAAGTTTTTAGATTTGTTCATGTAGATTTTTTTTAATATATATTTAAATATGTTATTTTTCAAAATTTTATGACTATTTTGCATTTTATTTTTCTATTATTTTTTTTCATGTGCTTTCATTTGTGTGATTGTTTCTATTGTGATCTTTGGGCTAGGCGCTGTTGGGATTTTTTTTTCCATACCTAAAGGATGTTGCACTGGTATGATCTCTCTGTACAATTATTGTGTTACTAAAAGAGATGTTAAAGACGTTTTTCTGGGGGATGGGCATATTTGTGCTATCATACTCTGACTTTATCTGTATGCGATGTTCTAATTATACCCATTTTTAATTTGTTGTAATTTTTTCATGTCATGTTTTGTGATGAGTGATATCTTTATTGTACTCACAAGTTACATTACAATGTATATCAGAATCTACATTGCAAGTGCATTCTATAATGTGGATTTCGAATGCCAAATTCATTGTTGCCCTTTCTTCTGCATTAGATTGTTCTTAGCTAGGTTAATGATGTCCTTAGTCATGCCCACTTTTGTAAATGATCATTAAAGAGAGAATTTATACCTTTAAATGTAGTTTTTCTATGTTGTGTTCAAATGTTTTGTCCAGAGAGAAGGTTATCTAAAATTTCTATTATATTCCTAGACACTTTAAACATCATTCTAGTCAGGATATAACCACTTAATCTTTTGATTAATATTTTGTACAATTGCATGTTAAATTCTATGCAACTACTCTCTGACATCACTGCATCTAGTAACAATAGGATTTTTCTTCTTTTTATTTAAGCAAATCAAATGACTTTACCATCATAAAAAAGCACACCCTTAAATTTTGACACATGCAAAAGAATCTAATTTGCCTCACTTAAATAATACAAACTAAAGTATACCCCCATTTTCTTAATCCATACATCTAATATTTATAATTTTCTTACCCTTCGAAATATTTTACATCTACTTTCATTTCAATTCTAAATCGACCGTCTCATAGATTATAAAAAGATCCATTTCCATATATACAATGGATTCCAGGTCATCCTCTTAGCATGTTTAACTTAAGATAAAATAATTTAGTCAATATGTTGATGTCCTCAAATACAAATCTATGCAACAGAAATGCAAATACATTATAATTATATATTATCTTATTAATTGTATATTAATGACCATTCTATCTTTGTGTTGTTTGATAATCTATGCAATAAAATAAAATAATTTAATCAATATGTCGACCTCTACTTAGATAAATAAGTTAAATAGAATCCAAAGAAATTATTCAATGATATATAAGATATAAGAACAATGACAAGTTTAAATATACCTAAATAAAAGAGAATAGAAGCGTAAAGAAAAGTTAAAGCAAAATATCTAAAATTCTTGATTTGGAATGGTTAAAACTGTTTCCCATTTATACCATTTCCTTAGCCTAATACAAACAAGGTTGGGCATGGTTAAACCTATCATACAAGATGAGTTCCATCATGATTGAACTTGACAGCCTTAAGAGAAAATAAGTTAAACATGCTAAAGCCCCCTTGGAATAGTAGGGCCTTCCGGAGCTAGATTAGTTCTGATTGCCGGGTAACCGGGGGTGAAGGATGGAGGTAACCGAATTCAATCGATCTCTATACCGAGGGAGTTGACGACGACTGGAGCATTAACATCATCAAATGGCACGAGAGGAACTGCTTTAATAAGGCGGCATTACCGTTGGGAGGCAATAGGATATCTGGCCGGGTGGGAGGCGTCAAGTTAGAGTTGATTCCCGAGAAGGATAAGAGATATCAAAGGGCATCTCTGAGGGAACAGAATTGTGGAAATAGTGACATAAGTGATCTTAGATCCTCATCACCATCAACCTCTTTCATGTGTTGTCACTGAGCATGACAAAGAAAAGAATTGTGAACATAATAACGTAAGAGATCTCTCTTAGATCTGATCACCAACTACTTTCATGTGTTGTCATGCTAAGGGACAGAGAATAGGTGACAGAGAGTAGGTCAGAGAATAGGTGATGATATGACAAGATGTCTAGGAAGAGAAATGGGAAAAGGTGACTTGGAATAAATAAAGTGCTACAATGAAAAGTGAGTGCCTAGATTGACTCACCTAAATGTCCTCATGCTCTCTAGGATAGGTAGTATGGATGTGCATGCCATTAAAATAAATGTTGGATGTGGATGTTTACTGTGTACCTGTGAATCTCTACCTACAAAACAAGGAGCAAAAATTGTATGGAGGCTGAAAGCTGTGTCCATTATATAGCTTGCATTTGATCATTGTTTGAAGTGTAAAGCTTGTTAAAGGAGATATGTTCTTTAGATATGTTAGTAGTGTATATTTTACAAACGTTTACAGTTTATAATAATATTTTGGAGTTTTTAGATTTATTACAAAGTCAATTTTTTCATAAACAATTTCAAAAAAATTTAAAAAATCAATGACTGTTTTGCATCTTATAGATTTGATTGTTGTTTGGCTTGAGCTGTGTATGCCTCTTAGCTGATGTTCTGATTTAACCATTTTTAATTTGTTGTAGTTTTCTTATGTTTGGTGATGAGTGATATTTTTGTTGTGAGATTTCATGAGATGAAATATGTGCTCACAAGTTGCATTATTTGTATATCAGATTCTACATTGCAAGTGTATTCTATAATGTGGATTCCGAATGCCCAATTCATTGTTGCCCTGTTTTCTACATTAGATTGTTCTTAGCTAAATTATTGATGTCCTTAGTTGATCATGAAAGAGAAAATGTATTCCTTTTAATGTAGGTAAATGTTTTGTCCCATAAAATGGTTCTTTATAGATACATATGGTTCCTCGTCGTAAGATCTATTGTTGATCCAATCGATATTGAGGTAGGTTATGCGACGTATGTGGGATAAGGGAGGAGGGTTTCTTGTGTTTTTCATACATTTGTGTGTTAAAAATATGAGTGAAGTTGGAAGTCAAGTAGAGTTTAGCTTTAGTGTCAATAAAAATCAGTTCATCATCATGTAAATCAATTTCAAATGGTTGAAGGTTATTCATAGGATTTGGATGAGTTTATTTATTTTTATTTTTTAATAATTTAGGGAGAGGGAGAGGCAGAGGCTCAAAGCAATACTAAGGTGGGGTATGGGAAATATGTCGGATGAGAGAGAGGTTTTCTTGTGTTTGTCATACATTTAGTATGTTAGATATATATGAGTGAGGTTGGAAGTAAAGTAGAGTTTAGCTTTAATGTCAATAGAAGATCAGTTCATCATTTTGTGAATCAATTTCAAATGGTTGAAGGGTATCAGCAGAATTTGGATGAGTTTTAATTTTCTTCTTTTCTTATAATTTAAGGAGAGGGAGAGGCAGATGGAGATGCAGATGGCGAGATTTTTTTAGTTATTAGGATGTGATAGGTATTGATTGTGTATTTACATTTGAATAAATGATTTTTTTTTGTTATGATGTACAATATCTTGTCTTTGTGGGAGAATTTTCTTTGTTATAATATGGTGGTATTTAGTGCCTTCATTTAGTGTATACATGGTCTCATTAAGAGAATATTATATTGTAGTGAATAGTCCAAGGCCATAACCTTTAATTAGATAATTTTGAGACTAGAACATATAAGTAATCATGTAGTCTTTTGCCATGTCATAAATTCACTTGTCTGGTCACAAATTATGTGTATCAATACAAGTGAATTTAAGATCACTATGAGTGTGCAATTTTCTTAGTGAAATCATTGAGGCTAGACTGGTTTAGTCCCTTCATTGGAAACTTATCTTCTTCATGTTATTTAATACACATGTAATTATGAATAAGGAACTCCTCATATTTGAATATTACCTCATTAGGGAAATTTTCGTTAATTATCCAATTATATTTTGTGTCAATTTATATAGAGCTAGACAATATTTTCCTCTAGAACCATGGAATAGTGGTTTATTGTACTTTGGCCTAATGTAGTGTATGGTGGACTAGTCATTTCAAGGGTACATTGAATGATGTATCATATCAATAAGAGAGATGTTTTTATAAGTTCCCATAAGGATATATTACTTGTTTTAAGCTTTAGTCCATCAATAATGCCAAATAATCCATACTTGTATTGTTGTTTAGGTTGTCAAGTGATGGGCAAGTGTTTATGGATATTATGAGGAGCTTATATCAATGTATGGTGGAGATTAAGAAATAGTTTATGTGTGTAGTCTTGAAGTTTGGATGGAAAATAGTTTTAGGTATTCGATTATCTGTTTTGTGATAAATTTTGGCTGTAATGTGTCTAGTAGTTTATTTTTCTCATCCAAGTCCTTTGGATTAGTGGTGATTAACCTTCTTTGAATTTTAGAATGAAGATCTCTAAGGTATTTTTTTATAATATATCTTTATATTTTGTGTCCAATATAAGCAGCATTGCTTATCTGGGCACACAATTCACTAACCCTTTTTTTGTAAAGGAGGAGACTCAGGCAACTTGGAAGAGGAAGAGTTTTTGCTTTTTATGCAAAGTTTACCATTGGAGATCTGAAAGGCCGAAACAAAGTATTTAAAAGAAACTCAATATGGACGAATATTGGAGGCTCTACAACCAAAGGCTTTGCATCTGATGTGGACAACATGTGAGAGTTCGGCTTCGGGGTCACCCCCCCGCGAGTGGAGGAGGTGGTAAGGCCTCCTCCACGTTGGTAAGGGCCTTTGCCCTGCCTTGCATTTCCTTTTTCTACATTTAATGCCCGTCTTGTTTCTTTGTTGTGTTGGGCAGGCTGAGCGTGTGGCCGTATATGCCCTTCTATGGGAGACGCTTCAATTGGGCCAAACATTAACTCGGCCCGATAGGATGCCTCGTAGGCCAAGGCCAACGGTTTTATCACCAAATCCTTCAAAGATGTCATTAGAGGCTCGACCTTCCAGGTTCTAGAAGAAGCCAAGTTCGTTCTGGTAAGTGCGTCTGAGTCTAAGAGTGATGGTGGAGGAGGAAGAAGAGGTAAGAGCCCTTCCTTTCCTTTTCTAACAATATCTATTTCACCTAATGATTTGATGGCTAAGGCCATTGATATGGAAAAATCAAGATTACAAGACATTGTTATTTTCTTTGTGGCAGTGGATGTAGATAGATGCCCTGCCAGAAAATTCATGGATGATTGGTTTAAGAATATTTGGATTAAAAAACTAAGGTTTCATTTTTCTTTCTGTCAAATGATTCAAAAAGGGCTTTTTATTATTTTCTTTAAAGATAATAAATCTCAGGCAGAAGTGGTCAAGAAACAGTTTTGGGCTATTGGGAAATCCACCTTTAGGGCTCTCAAATGGTCCTTTGATGTGTGAATGAGGAAATTTTGGCTCTATCATGCCCATGGTGGATTCAAGTTAAGAGTTTGCCGCCCATTTTGTGGAGTTTTATTCCACAAATTTTGGAACCTATCGATCGAGTTATCATAATGGACCACTTCTCGAATCTGGTTCCCCACCTGGATGCTAGAGTTTTAGTCTCCATCAATCCTGGTAGAGACATTCTGAGATTCATTGAAATTAAAATTAGGGAAGAATTTATTTCCTGTTTAATTGAAACCCTAGGCGATATTAATGTGTGCTTCCTGTGTAGGAGAGAATGGTACATTAGGAGGAATTGCCCTATTCTCACCACCAAGAAAGGAGTCTCAAAAAACCCCTCCAACCAAGAACCGAAGTCTGGCAAGGTCGACAAAACCCTCCCTTCGTCAGCTTCTGACCCTGTTGATTCTCCTCCATTGTTGAATAAACTTGATTCTTTAAGAGAGGCCATTAACAAGGCAGTCTCTAACTTCCCTAAGGTTATTCAAAAAGAACTCCCTGTGCTTGATAATTTTGCTGCATTTGGGGCCTTTAATACTGACCCTCCCCTACATTCTGCAGTCTCAGAAGCTATCTCACAACTTGAGGAGACAAATAATGATGGCTTCCAAGTGGTGTCTCGAAAAAACAAGAGGTCTAAGAAAAAGAACACACAACAATTAGTAGTAGGGCAAGAGACAACATGCTCTACTGCGGCCCCCATGGAAGACGATGCTTTTGACGCTCCGCTTGAGATGAAATTTGCTGATAATAACAATAAACAGTCTCTAGTTAAATCTAATATTAGAATTTTTGAAGGGCTCGAATGTGACACCAATGAGCTAGGAAGGGTGGAGATTTATGCCCCTCCCCCCAGTAATCTTGCTTCGAATTTGGATTCCAACCAATTTCACATACTTGCAGATAATCCAACATTGGTTGAGGATTCAACTATTTGTATTGAATCCTTGGATTCCCATTGGGAAGGGAGATAACCCCCCTCCCAACCCATTGATCTCACAATTCCTGCCCCCTCTAAGACTAACAATGTTGTTGATTTTGATAGTACCTTCTTTGAGATCATCTATGTTGACCTAGTGGTTGGCAAAGATAACCCTAACAATCTTCCCATGCTCTCCAATCTTGGCATCTCTGATGCCAATCCCCTTGAGGATGACACCTCAGTGGGCATCCGTGAATTTGAAGTATAGGCTGAGTTAACCTCCAATTTATCGGTCACTAGTGGAGATGGAAATCGAGATAGTGAATCTTTGGATGAGGAGGCTTTAGATGGAGGGGAAGCTGAGACTGAGGATGAAAATAAATCTAACAAGCGTCCTAGACGCGAGAGAGGTAGGCCTAGAGGTTCCAAGAACAAGATCTCTCCCTTGCATAAGAGATCAGACAGGAAATCTAGTATGCCCAAATACTTTAGCAGTTTCAAAATTGTCAAGGAGTCTAAATAAGATGTTGGTTTCTAATGAAGTGCATCTCATGGAACATTCGGGGGATGGAATCCCCCGATAGGAAACACATTGTTAGGAGACATTTCAGCCAGCACAAAGACTTGGATTTTGTCATGCTTCAAGAGGTTAAGGCTACCAACTTCACCCTTGATGTCAACCTCAATTTTGTGTGGAGAGATGCATTAAGGATCTGCACAAAGCATGAAAAAGGCAAGGGTGTGTTGTGACGTTTTCACACATCGACCCATTTCAAATGGGGACCCCCTACTTTTTAGGCCCTCCTGGTCTTTTGGCTTTCATTCTTGGGGTCTTTTTGCAACAGTCTCGTCAATCTATCTAAGCTTGCAAGTGAGTGGGATCAATTCGATCAAATCTGCTTTCCTTTTGAGCTAATTTGGTTAAGTCTAGGGCTTGTTTTGGTCATTTTAGGGTTTTGTCCTTCGGTCCTAGATTTTAGGGGTTTCTTTTAGGGTTTTTGAAAAATTAAACTTAGAACTAGAATCAGGACCCTTCAACGTACCTTCTAGTAAAATTTGAGCAAATTCTGAGCACTTACTATTTTTAGTAAGTTTCACTGCCTCCCGGATTGGTCTAATTTTGCCAAAAATCAAACTTACGATTTTTAGTAAGTTTATATTTTTAGTAAGTGCTTTCCTGACCAATTTTTTCCAAACCCTAACATTTTGAAACACTTACTAATTGGGAAAATCTATTTTGGTAGGTTCATCCCTAAAGATGCTGAAGACTGAACGTACAAAGAGCAATTTGGGTTGGGGCTAAACTCGTTACTAAAGATTCAAAAGGAACTAATGGTTGAAATTCTTCATGTTTCCAAGTTTCCATTTGAGTCCAAATTTTGCCACCATGTGCCTGCTGAGGATTGAAATTCTGAGTTGCATGTTACGGATGCGAGTGGGATGATACATCACCAGCTTCGACCTCCTGATGAAGCAGAGGATGATGTGTGAGAATTCCTGCCTGAAGACGAAAACCACAGGTTGTCTTTTTCCTTGCCCCTGAATTTGAAAGTTATGAATTTGATTATGGAAAGTCGGGAATAAGAACTTGTTTATGGATTGATGATAGTCCCGATGAGTTGCCACAGTTGTTGATCTTTCTTGAAGTTTTGCTTGAGTTTGAGATTTGTATTGTGAAAGATTACTTTTATGAGTTTAAAGATAAATTTTCAAGGCTTCAAACCATGATGAATGCCCTGTTGCTCCTGTGCATCCTAAGAAATCATGCTAGGAGTTGTATATATTTAGGTCTTGTGAGTATCGTCCATCCAAAATTTTGTTTTTTATTAGATTAGGTTTCCTTTCTGTTTTTGTTTTTTTTTGTTTTCCTTTTGGGTTTTGGTTTGTCTTGTTTTGTTTTGTTTTGCTTTGGGTTATGGTTTTTAGTTTTCAACCTTTGGTGCTAGTTTCCCTTGAGCCTATCTACTCAAGTGGTTTTGCTTAGGTTTAGGGTTTTTAGAGTGGCCTAAATTGTTCAGAGTTTTTGTTTGTAAATGGGGCGATGATGTTCTCCTTTGCATAGATCTGGTCGTATTCCACTTATGTCTTGACATAGGAATCTTGAGATTGTCATACTCCACACACCTAATCAATTTCTCAAAGTCATTTAGATCTCTTGGGAGAAGTTATGGCTAGTGAAAATCCTAAATCTTGCTTCAGTGCCACTGGAATTTCCAAACCCTTAGTAAGATTCATTGTTTACGAGCCAAAGGAATTGACGGAATAGAAATGCAATATCAAAAGAAAGAAAAGATGAAAAATGAAAATAAATATCAAGATATTGGCTTTGGGAATATGCAGATAACTCCACTGGGGCTACGGACGCCTGGCCGACAGTGGAGGAAAATTCATGGGATTTTAGAGACAACCTCATTGGAGCTATGAACGCTTGACTGGCAGCGAGGCAATGATCTGGATACTTTTGAAGTATAGATACCTTTAGCTTGCCATGACTAATCTTAGGAGATGTGGATGGTCTTTTGAGAAGGAATTAATGCATATGCACACACTTAGGCAATATCAGATGAATATGCTTTAATTTGGGTTCTCACCCAAAAGTGTTTTTCAACACTTCACCCGTGGATTGGATTTTGTCTTTGAAATGTTCAGGAACATTTATTCGGGTGGGGGCTAGATGTTGTGACATTTTCACATGCCCCATTGCAAATGGGGGCCCCCTACTTTTTAGGCCCTCCCGGTCTTTTGGTTTTCGTTTTTGGGGTCTTTTTGCAACATTCTCATCAGTCTCTCTAATCTTGCAAGTGAGTGGGGTCAATTCGATCAAGTTTTCTTTTCATTTGGGCTAATTTGGTTAAGTCTAGGGCCTGTTTTGGTCATTTTAGGGTTTGGTCCTTCGGTCCTAGATTCTAGGGGTTTCTTTTAGGGTTTTTGAAAAACTGAACTTAGAATTAGAATCGAGACCCTTCATGGTACCTCCCAGTAAAATTTGAGTGAATTTTGATCACTTACTATTTTTAGTAAGTTTCACTGCCTCTCGGATTGCTCTAATTTTGGGAAAAATCAAAATTACTATTTTTAGTAATTTCTATTTTTAGTTTCTATTTTTAGTAAGTGCTTTCTTGGTCCAATTTGTCCAAACCCTAATATTTTGGAACACTTACTATTTGGGAAAATCTATTTTGGTAGGTTCATCCCTGAAGACGCTAAAGACTGAACGTTCCTGAAGATCATTTCTATATCCGAAAGAGACAAAAGTCAGACAAGTTGGATAAAAAAAATGGTAAAGTTTGGAACTCCTATTCTAGAAGTGGAAAGCATGCAAAATCATATAAGTCTATAAATTCACATCAATCCACAAATGTCATTCTGATCCGGAAATGGCCTAAAATTTTACTAATTCTAAAAATTTAAAAGATCTTCTAAAACCTAGAATTTGCATTATAATTCCTAGAGATCTGAAACCACTCTCAACATCTTGCCAATATATACATGAAATATAACTTAAAGTATAAGAAAGTGAAGCAGTCACAGGTGGGGAGGGACCTCAAAGAGATCAATCTGGACCAGTGTTAGTCCCCCCTTTTTCTTGAGTTTCAATTCAAAAGTCGTCCTTTAATTATTATTTTTGTTTTCGCTTGTGTGTTTCTTTCCTTTGAACTTAAGTGATTGAACCTTGTCTTAGTTCAAAGTTAAAGTTCAATGACCACTTTAAAGTTAGTTGTCTTCACGACTTTGTTTCATGGTAAAAGGTGAGTGCTACTATTGAAAGTTCATGTTGAACTTGAACCTTTGAACCTTTTGGTTCAAGGTTCAAGGTTCAAAGTTAGTTGTGCTTTTGTCTTATCTTTGCTCATTCATTGTCTTTTGTTTTTATGCTATGAAGACTATTTTGTGTTGTGTTCTATGTTTCTTCTCGGAGTTGAACTTGAACTCTTGAACCTTTTGGTTCTTGGTTCAATGTTCAATGTTCGAAATTCATAATCTGAGACCTCATTCAGAAGTGGTGTGCGTATCATGGAGGGAAGATGAGGGCGGGAAAGGGAATATTCTAGGAAGTTTGGGATTTCAGTTTCTAATTATGGCAAGTAATAATGGTAATTTGTGCGACATGTAATGGAGTAACCCAAAATTAAATGCATGTCGGATATCCATCAAATCAGGTGTCAATTCACATGAACTTACTTAATTAGTGCAGCTAGCGAGGATTTGAGTGAGATTTTATTCATTTTTGTTGTAAAAACTAGCAATCTCTCAAGTATTTTCTCAATAGCTATGAAAGCGAAGGAGGCTGGAGGTATTGTATCTACACTCAAAAGGTTTCAGGAATTTTCTATCAGGATTAGGTAATGAAAAACAGAGCACCGAGAAAATTAAAACTACAAACTTAGGAGAATCTTCTCTAAGTTCCTCCCCTGTTTGTGTCACATGTTTCCGTAGCAAGAAGAATAGTCAAAAACTTCTCACAAATCCACTTGTGGTAGATTTGGACTCTGAAGAAGAAATTCAAGGGACAATGGAAGCCCAAGTACTAGACAAGCTCACTGTTGATGCTACTGACAAAGGAAAGGAGATTCAAGAAGCAGGGGACTCTGTAAATGCCATGGTTGTTGTTATCACTAGCCATCAAACATCTCCACCCAAGGAAACCTCTGCTGTCCCTAGATGGTTAAGCACTTTACTTAGCAAGAAACGAAATGTAATTCCAATCTCTATTTCAATGGAAGATATGGTTAGTAAATGTTTTGGGAGAACGTCAAAGTCCAAGAAACTCAAAACTGAAGCAATGATAGATGTAGATGATCAAACAGGGCATTGGGTTGCAGAGGTAGCTCAACCTCTAATGGATAAATATGTTGAGACCGTCACTGAAAAAGACTTTGTTATTGAGAAAGTTGATTTAGGGGTGGCCTCTTGAGCTGCAAATGCCAAACACCTAGAGATCTCCACCAAGAGAATTCTGACCAGGACTTGGAAGGATGAAAAAGATAAGAATGAAATGAAACAGATTATAATTCAGATGGCTAGGTACATCAATGCCATACAAGATCCTGATCCACAACTGCTTTCCCAAGTACCTTTGTCATTTGATTCAAAGTCACCAATGAACCAAAAATTGCTTGATCGGGTTCAGAGAAGTCGAATGGTAGCAGATGTTTTTAGTGAGTGGCTGGAATCAATTGCTTAGCAAGGCACAAGCTACATCTCTAATCTAATTAAGGTATTTGGAAGTGCAAATTTTGTGGGCAAGGAATTAGAAACATAAATAATTACCTAGGAGAAAGAGAAAAGCAAATGCGTAGCTGTGTTGAAACAAATGAGAGATAGCCAAAGGTATGGAGTCATGAACTTCCTGGTAGAAAAACCAGTGCATGGTCTAGATGACAATTTGCTTTTTGTATGTAACGAAAATATTGAATGGAGGAGCTCAATTATTGAATAGGGGAATGAAGAATCAATCAAACTTTTTAAGGAGTTAAAATAATTAATTAATATTATGCAAAAAGATATGAAGTGCATAGATATTCAACTCATGAAAGATGATAGGCAGACACTTGAAGATTCAGCTAATATGATTCAAGCCTTCAAGGATCGAGTTCAACAAATCCAGGAAGCAAAATCCTTAACAATAGAAGACTTCTCAAAAATTGTACGAATTGAATCCATGTTGGTTGTTTGCTTTGATCATCTCGAGACACATAAGGGAAAAGTTGTACAGGTGAGCAAGAAGAAGGAGGTCTGGAAGTAGTGGATACTTCATATTGGTCTTCCGCATTACCAGCTCATCCTCAACTTCTCTACAACTCATTTGGAATGGTGCAATATCTGTAGCACTCCTTCGCCTCAAGAGAAATAGGTGGATGCCATGTCGACTGTCAGAGCTTGATCACATAGTTGTTGCTCACGACTTATGTTGCTTTTCCTAGTTTGGTAGTTGCTTTTTAGTTATAGGGATAGACTTCTTTGACTTTTGGGGAGAGTTAGACATTTTACTCTAGTTTTATTTGTAATGAATTATCATGGCCTGGTGGCTATATATACTCTGTTATAAGCCTTGTAAAAGGTCCGAAAATTTTTGGTTGAGATAGGATATAAGATTTATATTTTTGCAGTGTTATGTATTCTAAAGGAAAGACAATTTGATCTGTGAATGAAATTGCAACATATTTCTTCTTTTAAATCTGTGTATTTATGAATTGAAGTGTGAGTCTCTATGAAGATTTGATTCAATTGTAGAATTTGTCATCTTTTTGATGCAGTGTATGTGAATGTGCAAAAAGAAAAACTTCTAAAATGTTTGTCTTGCCAATTAAAGGAATGAAAGCTTGTGAGCTTTTTTTTAAAAATGTGCTTAAAAATATTTGTGGTATTCATTTTGTGTTGACTATATGAATGCTTAAATACCTTTAATGTTTTCTGGTAAAAAGTGTGCATAGAAATTATTGTAACCTAATCTTATTGAAAACCATTCTTGGGGAATTGTACCCATATAGATAGGTTTTTTTGTTTAAGAATTTATCCAACTACTGATGTGTTTTGTCTTTTGTTTATGGGCATACAAAATTTAAAGAATTAAATTGTGTAAAAGACAAATCTATTAACCAATGGATTTTTGGCGACTCGGCTGGGGAATCGAATAGTAGATTAGATACAATCATGAGATGCATAGGGTTGTCTTGTGATTAGCTTAAGGATTCATCCTATGTGCATATTGAAGGGACATTTTGTAAACAGGTTGGAGTCAAGAAGATATACAAGCTCCCAGAGGCATGAAGGAGTGTTTGATTCTATATTTGAAGATTTACAAAATTTGAATTTTTCCGCTTCCTTTACACCGAGAACAAGAGCAAGAAGTAGATCTCCAAGCTCATCTCCTGTTTTACTTGTATCTTCTATTTGTCACCCCCTAACTTTGCATGGTGTTTCCCTTCCTGCTGTAATCAATCCCACACCTTTGAATATTGTTTTACCCATGGCTGCTAATAACCCTTGGGGTCCAACTGTAGGGCCACTTTCTCTTCGAGCAAATTTAAATCCCTTACCGAAAGGATCAAGAGATCATTTACCCAAGTTTAGTGGTGATGGGAAGGTCATGACTGATGAACATTTGAATGCCTTTAATGTGGCTTGTGGTGTGTTATCAATCCAGCATGAAGATGTGGTTGTAAGATTATTTGTTCAAACATTGACTAAAGTTGTCGCGGATTGGTTTTACCATTTACCTAATGGTGATATTACAAATTAGCAAGATCTCAAGACAAAATTTGAAGCTAAATTTAAATTAGTTGAGGATGAACACTCACTTTTGGCTCAATTAACACAATTGAAAAAGGAGATCCCTGAAACAATGAGAGATTTTGTGGCTAAGTTTGATAAGATAGTCCATAAGATCTCGACCACTCAAAGGCCCTCTGATGATAACTTGAAGTTTTTCTTTATTAACTCAATGCCTTCATAAATAAGTTTTTTGATTTGTAGGCAGAAAGTGCAAAATTTAGCAGCTGCCAAGGCTTTAGTTGTAGAATTGGAGGATGATTTAATCATTGTAGGAAAGTGGAAGAAGTAAGTTCAAACTACTCACCCACAGGAATCAACCTCAACAACTTCATCAGACCATGTGATTCAGAGGTTGATAAAAAATGTGATAACACTCAAGAGACAATTGCCTAAATCCAATACTACTTATCCACGGACCTATCAAGATATCCTGAGGATATTTCCAAATCAGTCAGTAGGAAGCAGAAGTAAAGCACTACAATTACCTCCCACACAGCAAAGGCTAGCTATTGAGGTGCCTCCACCAAAAGCTAACATGTGTATTTATCATCTTACCGATGACCATGATGGAAGTTCTTGCCCAGAGATGGTGTGTTATGCCCAGTTGATTGGTTCTAAGGAGGTGTTGAGTGAACCGAGTGAAGAAGAATCTTTCAGGCAGCCTGGTGACTCTGAAATCCACTTCCTGGAGTATGAGTCTGATTCAAAAAGAGGAGGTGACATTTTGGTTACCTTAGAGGATCCTTATTGTGTTGTGCTGACCAAAAATCAACATAATGTTAAACCTCAAGGTGCTCCTTCGTCTTCTGTTGTGAATCCCAAAGGTACGAAGATCATTTCCCAGTTTCATAATAATGATTTCAGACCTCAAGAACCTCAGTTATTAAAATCTGTAGAGACTGAAGGTTCATTTGATATTGTTGAATTTTGTAAATCCTCTCAGATTCAAATTACACCAGCAAAATATCTTAAATCAAACCCTAAATAACTTGATAGGTTGGTTAAGTTTGTGAAAGGAAATAATGTGTATGCACAAGTTGATGCGATACAACAATCAACTAGCGCTACATTATCCTCCCAAGGAGATGCGTCAATTCATCCTACTTCCCATGAAGTTTCCCCTGAAATAGTTACCCATCAAGCCGATGATATGTTGTCTATCCTTGAATCAAAACCTAAGCCTTTTTATATATCCTTGTTCATAAATGGTCATAAAATGAATAATTGTATTATAGACTCGAGTGCCTCGGATAACATCATGCCATCTACAATAGCCAAGGCCTTGGGATTATCCTTAACAAAAACCTTTGGTAGGTGTTACTCGATAGACTCCAAACAAATACCCTTGTTAGGACAAATCAAATATGTTCAAGTGGTCCTTGCTGCTCATCCAGATAAAAGAATTAAGTTAACCATTTTGATAGCTGACATTCCTGCAAGTTACAACATGTTGTTAAGTCATACATTTTGTAGAGATCTAGGGGGTGATATTAATATGGACTGGTCTCAGGCCACCATTCCCATAGGGAAACAACAAGGCATTTTGCAATGCAAGCCCAAATCCAATTATCCAAAAGCACAAATATTGTATCATGAATGTCAATTTGGGAATTATATGATCTTATCTGATAATGAAGTTGTAGGAAATTTGTCTCAACCTGAGGCACTGGAGGATTTATGGTTGATGGAATTTGATGAAATTTGTTCAGCATCAGTATCTGGAGTCGGGGTAGTTCTTATTCCTCCCTCTGGCAAACATATTCCTTTCTCTTTCAATTTGGAGTTCAAGAACACAAATAATATTGCCAAGTATGAGGCCCTGCTATTGGGATTAGCTAAAGCAAAGAAACTGGGAGTGAAGTTGTTGCAAGTCAAGGGAGATGTGGAGTTGATTGTGAAACAAGTCAGAGGGTTGTTCAATCTAAAGAATGAGAGGTTGAGGCATTACCAGAATAGAGTGTGGGATGAAATTAAGGATTTTGATGCATTTCTATCAAGGTCATTCCTAGAGAACAAAATTCTAAAGTTGATTCCTTGGCAGTATCAACTTCCCTTTTGGTTCCTCATCTTGAGTTCACAAATGATACCTACCAAGTGGAATTGATATAACGACCGAGTGTACCTGATAATTCAAAATTTTGGCAGGTCTTTGAAAATGACAAGCAAATCAAGAACTTTTTGCATTGCACAGAAATGTTCACTACTACTTTCTTTGAAGGATCAGAAGTTGAGTGCAAGTAGTTTTCACCGGAACTGGGTCCAGAAATAAATAATGAAGTAATACAACTAAAAGGAAATAATATTCCTAAAGGGTTAGTCTCTTTAGAACGTCTCTTTGATCGTCATGATGCCTTTAGTAAGAAAAAGGATGAGCGAATTCCTAAAATTCAGGATGTTGGTGGTTATGAAAGAGTTAATATATGAACTGAGGAGGATCCTAAGTATGTTAACCTAGGAAAATGTTGCACACCTACATAGAAGGAAAGGTTCATAAGTCTCATGTTGGAATACAAAAACATTTTTTCCTGGTGCTATGATGACCTGAAAAACTTCAGGGAAGGAAACTTTCAACACCATATTCCTTTGAAGCCTGGAACAAGTCCTTTCGGGCAGAAATTAAGAAATTATAATCCCAAAGTTGTTGAAGCCATCTTTAATGAGGTAGACAAATGTTGAAGGCTAGAATCATATATCCTATTCATCATTCCAATTGGATAGCCAACATAGTCCGAGTTCGTAAGAAAAATGGAGAGATAAGAATTTGTATAGACTTTAGGAATTTGAATCAAGCTAGCCTGAAAGATAATTATCCACTGCTTGTTATGGATCATATTCTGCAAATGGTTTCGGGTTCAGAAATGATGTCTATGCTTGATGGATTTTCTGGTTATAACTAGATTAGTGTCTCCGAAAAGGACCAACACAAAACAACTTTCATCACTCCCTGGGGTACCTTCGCATATAACAAGATGTCGTTTGGTCTAATAAACGTTGGAGCAACCTTTCAGAGGGCTATGGACTTGTCTTTTTGCAATCTGAAAGATAAAATAATTATTATATACCTTGATGATTTAACTGTCTTTTCAAAGAGGAGAAAGCATCACCTAAGAGACTTAAGGCAAGTATTGCAGAGATGTTGGGAGCATGGAGTGTCTTTGAATCCGAAGAAGTCAGTGTTCGGGGTTATTGAAGGCAAATTACTTGGTCATATCATTTCCAAAGAGGGTGTCAAATTGGATCCTGAAAGGGTAAAGGCAATTTAGCAGCTAAGTCTACCATCTAATAGAAATGCAGTCAGGTCCTTCTTTGGACAGGTGAATTTTCTGAGAAGATTTGTCCTGGATTTTAGGGAGACCACTAGATACATTGTGAACCTGATGAGTGAAAAGTAGGTATTCAAGTGGAGTGATGAGAGGAACAAGGCATTTGAAGTGATAAAAGAAGCTATAGTGCAAGCACCTACCCTTGTTAATCTGGATTTTAAGAAAGATTTAATTATCTATTGTTAAGCCTCAGAACATACCGTGTCAGGCATTTTGTTGCAGAAGAATGAAGAAAATGAAGAAGTTCCAATATCCTTCACGAGTCTTCCTCTCAAGAAACATGAATTGAAATATTCATTGATGGAGAAACAAGCATTTGTTGTTGTGAAAGTTGTAAAACAATTCAGGTATTATATTCTTCATTCTCATGCGATAGTGTATGTACCGCACTCTGTTGTTAAGAGCATTCTAACACAATAGGATATCAGGATGAACAATAGAGCCTCATGGGTGTCTAAGATACAAGAGTTCAATCTAGACATCAAGCCAACTAAATTGGTGAGAGGGCAAGGCTTGTGTAAAATAATTGCAGAAAGCAAGAGTGGAGTGAATAAGTAACTTCCTTTAGTCTTATTTGTCGGACTTCAAGACACTTGGTTAGTAGACATTGCATATTACTTGACTTATGGAGACTATCCAGCGCATCTCTCTCTGAGAGAGAAATGAAACTTAAGATTAATTGCTGCTAAATATGTCATTTTTTATGATGTGTTGTACAAGAAGGGGTTGGATGGGACTTTCCTGTGCTACGTAGATAAGTCACTTCAAGAGTCACTGTTGAAAACTTTTCATGATGAAGCTTGTGGTGGTCATTTTTCATCAACAGTAACTGCTTATAAAATCTTGAGAAATTTTTATTATTGGTCGGGAATGTTCAAGGACGCTTATGCTTGGGTATCTAAGTGCAAAAAGTGTAAGTTATTCACTGGGAAGCCACGACTTGCAGCATTGCCTCTTAGACCTGTAGTTATTGATGAACCATTTAAATAGTGGCATTTAGATTTTATAGGTCCATTGTCACCTACTTCAAGTGTCGAACATATGCACATATTGACGGCCTCTGATTACTTGACCAAATGGGTTGAATCCATTCCAGTGCGGAAGGCAACTTCTATGGTAGTTTGCAATTTTGTTAAAGAAAATATTCTGGTTTGTTTTGGGGTCCCTCAGAAGATTGTGGTCGATAACGCAACCAATATCTCTTCTACTGAGATCTCAATGTTTTGTTATGATCATGGGATTTCTCTTCCTCACTCTCCAGATTATTACCCATGGGGTAATGGCCAGGCAGAGTCAAGCAATAAAAATCTGATAAACATTGTGAAGAAGTTGGTGAGTGAAAACTTCAAAGACTGGCACAAGAAGTTGTATGAGGCTCTCTGGGAGGATCGTACATCTCCAAAAAGAGACATAGGGATGTCACCTTTTAAACTAGTGTATGGTATGGGAGCTCAATTATCACTTCCCTTGGAACTTGCAGCTTCAAAGTTACAAACAGTTGTTGAAGATGCATATTTTCAAGATTCTCTAGAAAAGAGAATTATGCATTTAATGAGGATTGAAGAAGAAAGAGATAAATTGGTTGATTGGATTATAAAACATCAGATGCGGGTCAAGAAAATATTTGATAGAAGAGCTAGGGCACAAAAATTTATGCAAGGTGATCAAGTTTTACTTTGGGACAATAGAAGGGAACCAAAAGGGGCACATGGAAAGTTCGAGTCACTATGGAAAGGACCATTCTTAATACATGAGGTAAAAGGGCCTAATTCATTCAAACTTGCATATCAGGATGGTATTCTTCTTCCCCTGTCCTATAATGGGCAGGATTTGAAATTATATCGATTGTAAGCAAGAGTCCCCTGCAAGTCTTGTACATAAGGTTTTGTTATGTTTAGTTAGTTGTTTTGGTTCTGTTTTGTTTTGCTTCAGTCCTTTCTGATTAAAGGCTTTTTTTCGAAACTAGAGATCCTGGGGTTCATGTCTTGGTCCCTTGCCGTCCTAGTCCCTAGTCAGAGCCAATGTTAGTCTCCCCTTTTTTTTGAGTTTCAATTCAAAATTCATCCTTTAATTATTATTTTCCTTTTCGGTTGTGTGTTTCCTTCCTTTGAACTTAAGTGATTGAACCTTGTCTTAGTTCAAAGTTCAAGTCCAATGACCACTTTAAAGTTAGTTGTCTTTGCGGCTTTGTTTCATGGTAAAAGGTGAGCACTATTGTTGAAAGTTCACGTTGAACTTGAACCTTTGAACCTTTTGGTTCAAGGTTAAAGGTTCAAAGTTAGTTGTGCGTTAGTCTTATGTTTGCTCATTCGTTGTCTTTTTTTTTTATATTGTGAAGATTGTTTTGTGTTGTGTTTTATGTTTCTTCTCAGAGTTGAACTTGAACCCTTGAACCTTTTGGTTCTTGGTTCAAGGTTCAATGTTCAATGTTCAAAATTCATAATTCAAGGCCTCATTCTGAAGTGGTGTGCATATCATGGAGGGAAAATGACAGCGAGAAGGGGAATATTCCACGAAGTTCAAGATTTCAAATTCTAATTATGGCAAGTAATTATGGTAATTCATGCGACATGTAATGGAGTGATCCAAAATTAAATGCATGTCGGATATCCATCAAATCAGGTGTCAATTCACACAAACTTACTTAATTAGTGCAGCTAACGAGGATTTGAGTGAGATTTTATTCATTTTTGTTGTAAAAATTAGCAATCTCTCAAGTATTTTCTCAGTAGTTGTGAAAGCGAAGGAGGCTAGAGGTATTGTATCTACACTCAGAAGGTTTTGGGAATTCGTTGTCAGGATCTGGTAATGAAAAATAGAGGACCGAGAAAATTAAAACTACAAACTTAGGAGAATCTTCTCTAAGTTCCTCCCCTGTTCGCGTCACACGTTCTTGTAGCAAGAAGAACAGTAACTGAAGAATAAATTCAAGGGACAATGGATGCCCAGGTACTAGACAACCTCACTACTGATGCTATTAACAAGGGAAAGGAGATTCAAGAAGCAAGGGACTCTGTAAATGTCGTGGTTGTTGTTATCACTAGCCAGCAAACATCTCCACCTAAGGAAACATCTACTGTCCCTAAATGGTTAAGCACTTCACTTAGCAAGAAACAAAATGTATTTCCAATCTCTATTCCAATGGAAGATATGGTTCAAAGTCCAAGAAACTCAAAACTGAAGCAATGAGAGATGTAGATGATCAAACAGGGCATTGGGTTGCAAAGGTAGCTCAACCTCCAATGTATAAAGATCTTGAGACCATCACTAAAAAAAGGCTTTGTTATTGAGAAAGTTTATGTAAGGGTGGCCTCTCGAGCCACAGACGCCAAACACTTGGAGACCTCCACGAAGAGAATTCTGACTAGGACTTGGAAGGACAAAAAAGATAAGAATGAAATGAAATAGATTATAATGCAGATGGCTCAGTACATCAATACCATACAAGATCCCAATCCACAACCGCTTTCCCAGGTACCTTTGTCATTTGATTCAAAGTCACCAATGAACTAGAAATTACTTGATTAGGTTCAGAGAAGTCGGATGGCAGCAGACATTTTTAGTGAGTGGCTAGAATCAATTGCTCAATAAGGTGCAAGCTACATCTCTGATTTGATTAAGGTATTTGGAACTACAGAGTCTGTGTGAAAGGAATTATAAATGGAAATAATCACCTGGGAGAAAGAGAAAAGAAAATGGGTAGATGTGCTGAAACAAATGAGAGATACCCAAAGGTATGGAGTCATGAACTTCCTGGCAGAAAAACCAGTGCATGGTCTAGACAACAATGTGCTTTTTGAATGTAAAGAAAATATCAAATGGAGGAACTCATTTAATGAATAGGGGCATGAAGAATCAATCAAAATTTTGAAGGAGTTAAAAGAATTGATTAATATTATGCAAAAAGATATGAAGTGCATAGATATTCAACTCCTGAAAGATGATACACAGATACTTGAAGATTCAACTAATATGATTCAAGCCTTCAAGAGTCAAGCTCAACAAATCTAGGAAGCAAAATCCTTAACAACAGAAGACTTCTCAAAAATTGCACGAATTGAATCCATGTTGGTTGTTTTCTTTGATCATCTCAAGACACATAAGAGAAAAGTTGTATAGGTGAGCAAGAAGGAGGAGGTCTGGAAGCAGCGGATACTTCATATTGGTCTTCCGTATTACCAGCTCATCCTCAACTTCTCTATAGCTCATTTGGAATGGTGCATTATCTATAGCACTCCTTCACCTCAGGAGATACAGGTGGATGCCACGTCAACTGCTAGAGCTTGATCACATAGTTGTTGCTCGCGGGTTATGCCACTTTTCCTATCTTGGTAGTTGCTTTTTAGTTATCGGGATAGACTTCTTTGAATCTCAGGGAGAGTTAGACATTTTACTCTAGTTTTAATTGTAATGAACTATCAGGGCCTGGTGGCTATATATACTCTATTATAAGCCTTGTAAAAGGTCCAAAATTTTTTGGTTGAGATGGGACATAAGCTTTATATTTTTGTAGTGTTATGTATTCAGAAGGAAAGACAATTTGATCTGTGAATGAAATTGTAGCATATTATGTCTTTTAAATCTATGTATTTATGAATTGAAGTGTGAATCTCTATGAAGATTTCATTTAATTTTGGAATTTGTCATCTTTCTGATGCAGTGTATGTGAATGTGCAAATAGAAAAACGTCTGAAATGTATGTCTTGAGTATGTGAGCTTTTTAAAAAAATATGTGCTTAAAAATATTTGCGGTATTCATTTTGTGTTGACATATGAAAGCGTAAATACCTTTAATGTTGTTACCTTGTCATTCGTCTCTCATAACAAGAGTGAGTCACCTTGCCAAAATTTTAGTTGAGTCCTTTTCTCCCTCTTTTTTCGGAATTGTCTACTCCAGCTATAATAATAATAACTCTAATTGAA
Organism: Cryptomeria japonica; assembly: GCF_030272615.1. Taxonomy (NCBI): domain Eukaryota; kingdom Viridiplantae; phylum Streptophyta; class Pinopsida; order Cupressales; family Cupressaceae; genus Cryptomeria; species Cryptomeria japonica. Next base: position 708,787,676 of record NC_081412.1, read on the forward strand.
ATCTCAATCCGAAGTTTGGACATTCATTTGGTAAAGTTATTATTTTCATGGCTAGTGTTCATTTAGTTATCAACCCAGGGACTTAAAACTTGAAATGGGTCTGCACTATATATGCACTGAGCTCCTTCAATGGCTATTCTGCATTGTTGCAGTAACTAACATTATGCAAAAAGGAAAAGCAAGAATGGAAATCGTAGAAGGCTACATAAAAACTTATAAAAACTATGCTGGAATGATCTAATGTAAATAACAGAAATAACACTGTTCTAGCTTGGTTGTAGGAATAGTCAATGGATCTATTTCTAGTGGCTGCAGGAACAATCCAGGCATAAACTTCTACTGCAACTAAAAGAGAAATAATTTCAATGAACATAAACACATGATCACTCACCAAGTGGGCCCCCTTGGATGAGTGATATCAAGCTTCCAGCAAAATACTTTTAACAGATCAGAACAACATATTTTTCATTCATTTCTTCCTGAAAATGATTACATATTCTAAAAGAAAAACTCCAGAATGCTTGCCAAAATTCTCTGCTCTATTCCTTTCTATCTATCTAACTTCTAAGAAAAAGGAAGAGCTTATTATAAAGCAAAGCTCAACTACAATGGACAACTCAAATCACGCCCAGAAGAAGAGGTGGATGATTGATAGATGAAGAAGATAACTAGAGCTTGGCTGCAGGAAACGTGGATCTAAACTGAACCACAGTCTTTGCACATTGTAGCGATATTATGTGAACTCAATGCCCACTAGAGTTAAACTCCCATAGTGATATATGGCTGCTCTGGTTATGTTATATCTTGTGCTCATTCGGCTCCTCTTCAGTTTGATCTCCAGCTATCTCATACGTGATTCTTCATTCCTTAGGCGTGAAAGGAGAACATCTGTCACGACATCATTTATTATCTGCACTAAACAAGAACAACATACAAGGACATGCATACGTATTTTACTTAATTAATACATTCATTAACTCACATATAACATTATCCCAAATAATTCGTATAACAATAGGAACAAACCACTTGGCTGCAGGAATAAATTGGCATGGTTGTAGGAATAGATTGGCATGGCTGCAGGAATAGACCGGCAAAATTCAAACATGATTTCATAAGTTCAGGTTTACACATGGAATATATAGTCAATTCACAATACTTTACTACCATAATGCAACCCAAAAGATGTCAAAAACCTAAGAGTTTTGATGGTAAAAACATGACAAAGTATCAACTTATCATGCCCCCCAACTTTAAGAGTTTGTTGATCCTGCAGCAAAAGGAAAATTTTTGACTCTCGCTGTAACCCTTAAATCACCAACAGTGCCCTGACCTATCCCCCCTGAAGCCAAGTTCCAATAAAATCCTTTCATTTTTTCTAGCCTAGCCCATCTAGTTGTTTCTTCTATGAATACATCATAATTCTGCTCTATTGGCTGGCATGCCAAGAGTGGCCACATAAGGATCGGAGGTTGAAAGATCAACAGTAGCCAGTTGTTGGCTTTCTCCCTGCCTAACTGTATGTATCTAGGGGCTCTTTGCATGGCTGCATGAAAATTTTGTAGTGAGTAAGGTTCTCCCTATTTTAAATGTTCTGGTAGATTATTCCAGCGCTGAGTTAACCCTTCCATTGCAGTTGTCCTGCTAGTTTTAACCAAATGCTCATATGCTTGATAAACTTCTTCTCTCATTGGAAGCACTATTTTACTAACATCATCTCTTATTAGTAACTTTTGCCAATCATAATAAAGAACCCTTGGTTCTTGTGATTCCCTTCTTAATGGCAATGGACAATCAAGCTCTAATTTTTCATACTCCCTAGCTTGTGGCCCTATGATAATCTCATTTTGGATCTATGACATTAAAGCTCTGATATGGATATCCCCAATATACAATAAAGGATTCAACTCCCTGTCTGAAGGTACAACATAGTTATGTAAATATTGATGTCATGGAAATGGGGACAAGGCAACAACAAAGTTCAATGTTAATAAGTTAGTTTCAACCATAAAAACAAAACAAAGAACTAAAAACCATTCCAAACATATCAAGAGAGATTTCAAAAAGCATGAAAGAAGTTTAACAAAATAAAAGAAAGGAGAAGAGCCTCCCTAAGATGCTTCCATGATGCCTTTTGATGCTTCTCCCTTGTTTCTCTCCTCTCCAAGTCCCAAATGAGTGTAGCTCTCAGCTTTTAGCACTAGCCATGGATGCCATATGGAGATTCAAGATGGTTGAATATGATAAGCAAATACTATGCAAGAGTAGATAGTGATGCTATGAAAAAGCTCTATGCTAATGCCAGTATAACAACAATACTCTAAAATGCTTCTTTTTGCTTGAGGAGAAGGGTTCTATTTATAGAAGAAATGGGGAAATGAAGGGTTAAGATTGAATGGTTTAATCAAGGGCCAAGTTTGAAAGTTGGGGATCCATGTGCACAATTGGCACCAATAAAATGGTGACAAGTGTCAACATAGGATTGGGTTGAGAGAAGAGGTTGGAGGCATTAAAGGCCTGAGAAGACCTCATGGTTATCTAGAAGGTAAGGGTCAAGTCTAAATTAGGATTACCCACTGGATTAGGAGTTAATCCAAGGATAAACCTTTGTGCAAATGATTAAGAGATAATCATGGTCAAAGCATTAAAGGCTTGATGAGACCTTTGGGTTGGGTAGAGGTTGAGTCAAAACAAATGTTTTAACCATGTGGGAGGGTTTGAGGTAACCATTAATGGTTATTGGAGACTTTGGGGATTAAGTGGTTGAAGGTTGAAAGCTTTCAATGGTTATCAAAGACTTTGAGGGTTAATTTGTTGAACACACAAAGCATTAATTGCTTTTCAAAGACTTTGAAGTCTTTGAGAAGTGACTCCAATTTGCTTAGGAATGTGACAATATTTAGGGGATGGATTAGGCTAATTAGGAAGGGTTTAGAAGAATCTAGAAGGGGTTTAGGCATACAAGTGGATTTTGTAGGAAAATGCAAGTGGGAGAAATTTTGGTATTTTCAATTAAAATAAAATCATCTATTTCAATTAAATGGTGTAATTTGCATTTGGATAAATATTCAAATAAATATTAATTTATTTAAATGAGAAAAATGAAGATAAAGCATTAAAATGCTTGAAGACTTTGAGGGAAACCATTAAAGGCTTGAAGACTTTAAGGAAAACCATTAAAGTCTTAAGAAGATTATAGAAGGAAGCCATCAAGTTTGAAGACTTTAAAGCCATCAAGTTTGAATACTTTAAGGGAAACCATTAAAGGTTTTAAGTGGGTGAGGATAAATAGGATTTTAAATAAATAATTTATTTAAAATAGTTGTGCAACTTGCTTTTGTAGGAAAATACAAGTGGGTGGAGGATAAAGGCGATTTAAATAAATTATTTATTTAAAATAATTGTGCAACTTGCTTTTGTAGGAAAATACAAGTGGGTGGAGGATAAAGGTGATTTAAATAAATTATTTATTTAAAATAATTGTGCAACTTGCTTTTGTAGGAAAATACAAGTGGGTGGAGGATAAAGGTGATTTAAATAAATGATTTATTTATTTAAATGTGAGAGGTGGGATTTTGGGGGATTTAAATAAATATTAATTTATTTAAATGTGAGAGGTGGGATTTTGGGGGATTTAAATAAATATTAATTTATTTAAATGTGAGAGAAGATTTAATTAAACAAATATGATTTATTTATTTAATTAATGGTATGAATTTGGTTAAGTGAATTAAATCAAATAAATTGAATAATTTATTTAATTAATAGGAGAAGAGGGTTAAGATGAATTAATTAAATATTAATTTAATTAATTATTAATTGATGGTTAAATAATCAAATAAATACTAAGTATTCATTTAATTAAGTGGACAGATTTATGTGACTACAAATATAATTCACATAGCAAATTTTTCACAATAGGTGGAGAGGTTTGATAAGCAGAAAAGAATTCTTCAGGTGTTTCTAAGGAAGGATTAAAGTCCCTAACAATGCAGTTTAATTTGAAGTTTAGATACCGCTCTTTCAACTGTACTGCATAAATTCTTGCAGGTGCCCTATACTGCATCAATTCAGGAACTATACCATAAATTATTTCTACCTTAGCTTCTAATTCTTCAATTCTGTTATCTCTCTTTTAAATCTCTTTTTGTTGTTTATCAATAATCCCTTGCAACGTATCCTTCTCTATTTCCCATTGTCTATAAAAGGTTAAAGCAATAGATAAAATACTTAGGGATGAAGGAGGTCTTATAGGTACTACCTTAGATCACAGGATTTCTTCAATAAACTCCTCATTCTGAGTTGGCATACCTCCCATATTTTCCTCAGGCTGTTGTAGAACATCTTCAACATTTTCTTCAAATTGCAGTGCCACAGAAGCAAGATTTTCTAGTTTATCCTCAACAACATTTCCTTGAATCTCCACAACATTTTCTTCTATGTCCTCCTTCGTGTTCTTCACACATACACTTTTGGAATGGCTGCAGGAGCTTTTATTTTTGTCCTACGCCTCTTGGCTGTAGGAGGAATCTGAGTTACCTGCGGCCGGGTAATAAATTCTTCCTCTATTTCACCCCTTTCTAACTCTTTTTCGCTTCCTTCGCAAAACTGGTGAATCTCTTTGAAGAGAAGTAGAGGGTTGTTCTTCAATTGGTTCTGATTCAATATTTTCTTCCATAACAACTGTGGTTCCTTCAACAACAAACAAACCCTCATCTTCAACAGGTGGATTATCTGCAACATTTTCTTCTTCAACCGGTGGATTATCTACAACAGGGGTATCATTAACCCTAAATTGTTGTATATCTTTAGATACACCCCATTCCATTTGTGAAACATCTCTCAAGGACCATTGTACAAGTAGCTTAACCAGTCCATGATGGCTAATGGAGCGATTTTCATTCTTTCACGTCTCCTTAGCACTTGTAGAAATGAGATGGTATAAGAAATTAGATACATTAACTTGCCGGCCATGCCGCAGATGGCTAAGCAACCTAAAATGAGGTGAATGTAGGTTTGAATACTGCCCTTCACATGTAATATATTTCATAACATACAAAGCTACTTGAGGCTAATGTGCTGGTAGAGAAACCCTTCTAGTTCCTTGTCTATCCACCATTAAGGGTACGTCAGTGGGAGTTGTTAAATATGCCCTCACACTCCTTGTGTCTTTTGATTCCGAAAAGAGTTCTCCTTCCTGCAGCAACTTTGTTACTTCTACTATTCATTGTTCCAGAGCAATTACCCTCAAACCTTTAATCGTAGCTTCCCCTTCATCAAAGGAATGCATGAATTCTGCAGCAATTTCTTCGTTGTGATCCTTGATTTTCAAGAAGTAATCCAACCAGCCATGGTTTCAGAAATAATGCTCACAAACACCATCCTGCAGCAACCCTTCATGGACCATTGGCTCATGGTGAATTAGATCACTGCCCATTTTTTACTTTGATATTTTTCTCTCTGCAGCTGAACTAGAATATTTGACAGTATTGCTAAAAATGAAATCTCTTTACATATCTTAATTCTGGCGGCAAACTTTATTATTCACTTGCATGAAACAATAACATAATCAGTAATGATGGGGAGCAGATCAATTTGGGGTACCATAAAGGACTGATAATTAATCATATTGGAAAATGAACCATAAAGTACCCCCCCCAACTTAACCTAGCGCGTGTCCACACAAGCTGACAAGATTTCGGGTAATGGAGTGGATTTAAACAGGATATAATCATAATGAACTAATAAATGCATAATTAAAATAAAATACAATATACACGTACCTGCAATTGCATGAAAATGAAGGTGAAATGAAATGAAATGATAGGTAAGAACGTGGGATGGAATGTCGTGGATGGGACTTTATGCACAGAGAAGAATATTCGCATATAAAATAGAAATATTTTATTATGAATTGGCAAATATGTTCACTGCAGAGGCTGCAAGAACATTACCTTTATTAGCTTGCTTAATTGCAATAGGAAGCTCATGAGTTGTTGCAAAATCCGTATCAGTTGCTACAGGAACCTGTTAGGTGGCTGCAGGAACCTTTTCAGTGGCTACAGAAACCTTTTCAGTGACTGCAGGAACCTTTATGTCACTTTGTGGAAAAAACTGCTGCAGGAACTCTTCTTTAGTAGCTGGCTTATGATATAGTCTTAGTTGGTGCCTATTTACTAAGAGTTTAAATTGAACAGGATCAATTGTAGACAAATGGACTGCTCCATTCTAGAAAACTTCTTCTATCTCATAAGGACCTAACCACCTAGTTTGAAGCTTTCCCATAGCATCTTTATATCTGGAATCATAAAGTAGTGCGCAGTCACCAACTTTGAATTTCTTTTCCCTGATATATTTATCATGCCATTTTGCTCTTTGATTTTGAATCAATTCTATCTGGTGAACAGCTATCTTTCTCCATTCATCTAGAGCATTTAATTGTTGAATGTGTTCTTTCTGTGCTTCAGACAATGTCATATTTAATTGCAAAGTTGTTCTCAAAGTTTTATGCTCAAATTCAATAGGCATCATTGTTGTTTTGCCATAAACCATCTCAAAAGGTGTGAAACCAATTGGTGTTTTCCAAGTTGTTCTATATGCCCAAATTGCTTTTGAAAGCCGATGAGACCAATCTTTCCTATGAACAGACACTATTTTTGTAAGAATAGACTCAAGCTCTCTATTTGTAACTTCTACCTGTCCATTAGATTGTGGATGATATGGAGTAGATTTCCTGTGTCTTATATTGTATTCATTGACCAAAGCCTTTATCAATATTGAAGTAAATTGAGGTCCTTGGTCAGAGACAATTTCCCTTGGTACTCCATATCTTGTAAATATCTCCTCATAGAGAAACTCAGCCACCTTATTATCTCTTGCATGTGTCATGGCTCTAGCTTCTACCCATTTTGTTACATAGTCTATACATACCAAGATATAATATTTGCCATTAGAAGGTGGATCAATTGGGCCAACAAAATCTAATCCCCACTTGTCAAATGGTGTAACTGATATTTGAGGATATAGTGGCATCTCATCAGATTTTGTAGGTTTTCTCATTCGCTGACATCTATCACATTTTCTTGTGTACTGAGCTGCATCCTTGTGTAATGTGGGCCAATAATATCCTGTATTAAGTATTTTCAGTGTTGTTCTTTTGGCAGCAAAATGACCTCCACATGGTTCATCATGACATGCATGCAGGATGTCATATGTTTCATCTTCTCTGACACATCTTCGCATGACTTGGTCAGGTCCAGTATAAAATAGACAATCAGCAATCCATGAAAAGTTTAAACTTTTTTCAACTAGCAACCTTTTTTCCCTAGGAGAGAAATAAATTGGCATCTTAGCTGTAGCTAGATAGTTGGCAATATTAGCATACCAAGGGGTGTGAGTCTGTATGAGAAACAAATGTTCATCTGGAAAAGTGTCATCTATTATTGTAGAATCTTCCTGCAATTGAAGATATGAAAGATAATCTGCAACCACATTAGACTTCCCTGGCTTCTCAACAACCGTGATATCAAATTCTTGCATCAACAATAACCAGCGAGCTAATCTACCAGTGATTGATGGCTTATTCATGAGATATCTTATTGCAATATGATCTACCCTATGATATAGTGTCTAAATTTGTTAAGTGCATATATGACAGCTAGCATTTCCTTTTCAGTAACTGTATAATTCAATTTAGGTCCCTCCAAATTCTTACTAATATAATATATTGCATTTTCCAATTTGTCAATTCTTTGGCCTAGCACTGCTCCTATTGCATAATCAGATGCATTTGTATGGATTTGGAATGGTAAAGATCAATTTGGCCCCTTAAGAATTGGTGCTTGAGTCAAAGCATGCTTAAGCTTTAAGAAAGCTTCATTGCATGCTGGGGTCCATTTAAATTCTACATCTTTGGTAAGCAGTGAATATAAGGGACTTGCAATTTTACTAAAATCTTTGATAAACCTTCTATAGTATCCAGCATGACCAAGAAAACTTCTCACATCTTTTTGCTTCACAGGGTCATTAATATGCTGAATGACCTCAATCTTTGCTAGATCCACCTATATGCCTTGTACAGATATATGATGACCAAGGACTATTCCTTCTTCCATCATAATAAAACACTTCTCACTATTTAAAGACAAATTGTAGTCTTCACATCGCTGCAAAACTTTCTTCAAATTACCCAATGCTTGATCAAATTCAGAACCATAAGTTGTGAAGTCATCCATGTAAATTTCCATGATATCTTGAGAAATATCAGAAAAAATACTGATCACTGCTCTTTGAAAAGTGGCTGGAGCATTACACAACCTAAAAGGAAGAACAGAATATGCATACGTGCCCCATGGGCAAGTAAATGTTGTCTTCTCTTGATCCTCTGGGGCTATCTGTATCTGATTGTAGCCACTAAATCCATCAAGAAATGAAAAATATCTCTTACCAGCAAGAGAATCTAATACCTGATCCACAAATGGCAATGGAAAATGATCTTTTCTTGTTGCTAAATTCAAAGCTCTATTATCAACACATACTCTCCATTTGCCTCCTTTTTTAGGCACTATCACCAGAGGTGATACTCATTGACTGTCAGAGATAGGATAGATAAACCCAGCTTTCAACAATTTCTATAATTCTTATTTAACTATCTCCTTCAAGGCAGGATTGACTCTTCTTTGAGGTTGTCTAAGTGGGCAACAATCATCCTTTATGTAAATATGGTGAGTACAAACTACTGGATCAATCCCACTCATATCCTTGTAATCCCATGCAAAAGCATTTTTATGGAGTTTTAGCAAGTCTACAAGGCCCTCTTTTTGAGTATCTGATAGATCTCTATTGATATTCAAATATTTATTCAATTCCACCTCTATCTTAATAGTAAGATCAATCTAGTTTATATCAGAAAAATGAGAAAAAGATAATTCCTACGGCAATAGAGTATGCAAAATATCAATGGCTGCAGGAAAGTCCAGACCTGCAATATTTAGAACCAATTCCTGCAATTTTTGCTCTTCTATAAATTCATTTATCAGTATTTTATAAAGAATTGATTCCTCATCATATAACTGCATGAGTGGTCCTTAATTAATCATTATAAGGTGATTAATAGAGTCAATTTCTTCAAATTCCTCCCCCAAGATAGGCCAAACAACTTGTTGTTGCTCAGGCTGTGGTTGTGTTGGAGAATACAAGGCTAATGTTTTTGTAGAAATCCTATCTGAAATAGTCATGTCTCCTGATCTACACCCGATATATGCATCGGCTGTGGAAAGCCAGGGTCTACCCAAAATAACCGGATATCCTCCCAATGTTGCTTTTGGAGATAGAATCATAAAGTCGGTAGGATATTCCCAGGAATCTAGAATAACTATGACATCCTCTATGATACCGTTAGGTCTCACTGTAGAGCCATCCGCAAGTTGTAGAACTATGGGTGTAGCCCTTAAACTATTGATCTCTAGATGTTTCATTACTTCCCTTGTCATTACATTAATGGTTTCTCCTAAATCAATCAAAACATTCCTTATTTGACTGCCATTAATGACTATACTCACAACAAGACTACCTAGATCAGAATACTTTGGAATTGCAATTTTACCTAACATGATATCAGCCAATTGACCCATAACATGCACTATTTGTGGATCATTTTTCTTCTTGTCAGGTTTCTTTAGGCATGCCTCTCTCAATGCCTTACCATATATAGGCACATCCTTTATTGCTTGCAACAATGGAATTTTAACACAAATGTGTTTCAGTTGATCAATAATATCAAAGCTTTATTGTTGTTCAATGGGAACTTCTTTATCTTGCAATCTATGGGGAAATGGTGGCAATATCTGACTCTGGGGTATTGTATCTGTTGAATTAGAAATTTCTTGCTCCTCCTATACCTTGGTGATAACTGGATGAGAGGGATTAGGTAAAGTTATTCCAGATCAGAGGTGTATGTCATCTACTGATAAAGAATAGGTTGGGTACCGATTAACATCAGTTGAATAATCTTGTTGTTGTTGTTGAGATTTGATATTTGGATTTGGCAATGGTTGAGTAGGCAACTGTGTTGGTTTAGGCGGTGCAGTAGTAGTTGCAGGAGGAGGCATTAAAGCAAGGGGTTGTGGCTGTTGAACAAGAGGCTGATATCCAGAAGATTGGGCTAGCCATGATTTGTTCCCCCTCCATTGAGAGGTAGGTTGCCAATTCCCTTGAAACTAGTTTCCTTGACCCTGAGGTGGATACCAGTTCTCTTGTGGCTGCTGCCACTGTGGAACTTGATTAGCAAATTATTGCCCTTGGCCTTGTGACCCATACCAATGTGGATAGTTACCAAAATTTTGAGAATATTGTGGTTGCCATTGGTTGTTTGGTGCATAAGAATTACCACTATAACCAGAAAAAGAAAGTGGATCAGGTGGCATACCTTGTCTTTGAAAATTTGGTCTTCTTTGAGCAACATAGAAGACTTGCTCGTCCTCACCTTGAGCTGGTTTGAAGTCAGGTACTTCCACATTTGCAACCATCTTACATCTAGAATCTTTCTTCCGCTGTTTACAATGAGGAGAGAATTCTACAAGGAATGCATCAGCTTCCTCATGCTTCTTCTTAGCTGCCAATGTATCCAATTGGGTAGCCATACTGCCATATTGTTTATTATTTCCTCCTTGAAGTCTTTTAATAGATGACTAAGTTCCAATCTAGAAACTCCAGTTCCAGATGCTGATAATGGTGCCCCTGGCTTAAATCTCATGTTCTTCTTAGATGTAGATCTGGAATACTTTTTGCAAATTTGTCCTTTTTCGGCCCAAGTAGATTGTGTAATGTAACCTCCTCCCATAAGATCTAAGGAATCGATGCATTCATCATTGATACCCCTCAAAAATATCAATTTGAGGGAATCTTCATTTAGAGTACTATGCTTGAACTTCTTGACACTAAACAAAAACCTTTCCAGATAATTCTCAAGACTCTCATCTTCAGTTTGTGTCATTCTAAAGATGTCATCCCCATGACGATCAGTGCCTCTACAATAATCTTTGTGTTTTGCAAGAAACAACCGTTTCATCTCATCCCATGTATTAGTTGTGCTACTACCCAAGCTCATAAACCATCTCAAAGATAACTCCTTCAAAGTGGCAGGAAAAAATTTGAGTCTATGGGCATCTGTAGTATAGTCAAAACTCCTACAGAGAACATCAAACTCAAACAGAAATGTATCTAGATCCTCTATCACCAACCCATAGAATTTAGGGAGTAAAGACACTGGAATGTTCTTGAGGTTAGCATTATCATGTTGATCAGAGATGAGAAACTCAAACATTGGACCTGGTGGTGGTGGTGGATTATTCCCACCAGGAGGAGGGTTCCCTTGCATTGGACTTGTGGGGGTTGTTACTATAGGAAATTCTTCTTCTTGTGGACCAAAAAGGAACTAAAGACTACCTTCTAGAAATTCAGATTCAGGGTGATTCAAATTTTGTGGGGCTTAGTAAAGTTCAGCAAAAGGATTTATATTTGGAAAATTATCTTCTGCATGATTAGGATGAGTGGGCAGAAATCTACCTATGGGGTCTCTTCTTCTGCTATGCATGCAGATTCATAAAATTTTCAACCAATTAAAAAAAAAACTATAATAACCATAAAAGGTTCTTAGTTTGACACCATCCCTAGCAACGACGCCAAAAATGTCTACTCCAACTATAATAATAATAACTCTAATTGAAATCTCAATCCGAAGTTTGGACATTCATCTGGTAAAGTTACTATTTTCATGGCTAGTGTTCATTTAGTTATCAACCTAGGGACATAAAACTTGAAATGGGACTGCACTATATATGCACTAAGCTCCTTCAATGGCTATTATGCATTGCTGCAGTAACTAACATTATGCAGAAAGAAAAAGCAAGAATGGAAATTGTAGAAGGCTACATGAAAACATATAAAAACTATGCTGGAATGATCTAATGTAAATAACAGAAATAACTTTGTTTTGGCTTGGCTGCAGGAATAGTCAGTGAATCTATTTCTTGTGGCTGCAGGATCAATCCAGGCATGAACTTCTACTGCAACTAAAGGAGAAATAATTTCAATGAATATAAACATAGGATCACTCACCAAGTTGGCCCCCTTGGATGAGTGATATCAAGCTTCTAGCAAAATACTTTTAACAAATCAGAACAACATATTTTTCTTTCATTTCTTCCTGAAAATGATTACATGTTCTAAAAGAAGAACTCCAGAATGCTTGCCAAAATTCTCTGCTCTATTCCTTTCTATCTATCTAACTTCTAAGAAAAAGGAAGAGCTTATTATAAAGTAAAGCTCAACTACAATGGACAACTCAAATCATGCCCAGAAGAAGAGGCGGATGATTGACAAATGAAGAAGATAACTAGAGCTTGGCTGTAGGAAATGTGGATCTAAACCGAACCACAGTCTTTCCACGTTGTAGTGATATTTTGCGAACTCAATGCCCACTAGAGTTAAACTCCCATAGTGATATATGGCTGCTCTGGTTATGCCATATCTTGCACTCGTTTGGCTCCTCTTCAGTTTGATCTCTAGCTATCTCATACGTAATTCTTCATTCCTTAGGCATGAAAGGAGAACATCCATTGCGACATCATTTATTATCTGCACTAAACAAGAACAACATACAAGGACATGCATACATATTTTACTTAATTAATGCATTCATTAACTTAGATATAACATTATCCCAAATAATCCGCATAACAATAGGAACAAACCACTTGGCTGCAAGAATAAACTGGCATGGCTGCAAGAATAGACCGGCAAAATTCAAACATGATTTCATAAGTTTAGGTTTACACATGGAATATATATAGTCAATTCACAATACTTTACTACCGTAATGCAACCCAAAAGATGTCAAAAACCTAAAAGTTTTGATGGTAAAATCATGAAAAAGTATCAACTTATCAAGAATCTTGTTAAAAGTTCATTGGTTCAATCCCTAATCCTCCTGTAAATCATTTCTAAATCCTTAGCATTACGTTTTAATGGTCAGTTTGAACCTCATGAACCCCTCGAACCATCCTAAAAAGAGTTCATAGTGTTCATTTAGGTACCGCAGGTTCTAAGTTGTGCTAAGACATTTTCAAGCTAACATTCATATCAAGTGTTTTGCAGCAGCTCTATTTCATGGTCATGGATGATGTTTCATATACTCTTTCTTCAGACTGTGAACCGTTTGAACCTAGTTCAAATAGTTCAGTGATGTTCAAAATGTTCGATGAAATTCAAAGGTTCAACGCGCAACCAAAATGGAAAGGAAAAGGAATCAATGAAGCATATGGGTGCAGTTTGTGTTTTTGAACCTCGCAGGTTCAAGGTTCAAGGTTCAAGCTCTGCAGGTTCAAAATTCAAGCAGTTCAACTGTTCCCCAGGTATAGATGGTTCGACAGGGCCAAGTTCAAAAGTTGTCACAATAAGACAACTCAAATACTTTTGATGGATTTAAATCTCATATGAATTATCATTGTTCATCTCGGCTATATCTATAATTATCAGAATCTATAGAAGTTTGATTCTAATTTCAAAGAAATTAGTGTGTTTGAGAGTAGAAGATATGAAAATCACTAAGAACATTATTTTGACAAGTCTGATTTTATGACAGTCATATAGACCTGCACACAATAGTACATATGTTTTTACTCGAACATTATTTTTTAAATCTCTCTGGTATGAATGCAAAAAACTAGGTTACAATCAACATATCCAAAATTGAGAAAGATCCAACGGTGAAAACAAAAGTTACAGCCCTCGCACCGAGATAAATTTTGACTGTCACAAATATTTTCAGTCTACCTAGCATAAAGAATATTTTCATTTTTGGATAAAATATTCAAGTGCTACCTCTCCAAATATTCTTATAAAATTTAGAGAATTATATTTGTAATGTTTATAAATATTTGATGCTATAAATAAGAGTAATGGGGAAAGTGAAAAGCATAAGTTAAAAGATTTTTCAAGATTCAGCTATAAAACTGAATAAGGATCTCATGTAGCTATTTATTGTGAAAGGATTCAAGGAGGCAGGGTTCTTCTTCTTTTCTTTTCTTCCAACAGCTTGTGGGTGAGAGGGAGTAGATTTTTATTTGTAAGGGAGGAGTTGAAGCTTTTATAAGCAATGTTTTGTACAGAAAATATCAATCTTTGAGTTGATTTTCAGACATGAATAGAATGCAGATGATATCTTCAATCTTTGTGTTGTTGATATTCTTCTCATGACTATAGCTGGAATTTGAGCCTTTGTAGTTGTTTATTAATGTCTTTTCTACTATAATCGATTGTGTATGTGGTTTTATTACAAGACTGTGTGCTTGAAAGTAAGCCATATTGGAGCAACAACATTCTCTGTTAGTTTTTAGTCCAAATGTTATCCATAAGTGCAGACAATTAAAATTTGATTTAATGGTATTCATTTATATCTATTTTGTAAATCTTTGGCATTCATTTTCATGGCTATGGATGAATGTTATTTTCCTTTATTGCTTTCTATTTAAAAGCATATCAGCAATTTAATTCCTTGTAAATCTTCTAAGAGGGAGTTGTACCTCTCAATTCAGAGGAAGATTATCACTTCAATGATAATCTATCCAATTGTTAGTTCTTTTTGTCCTTCATTCTGGGCATTTTGAGTTTATTTGTATAGTTATTTTAGAAGGACAAATTTGTTCACTAACAAATGTTTTCTGGTAATAAGTGTGCATAGAAATTGTTGTAACCTAATCTTATTGGAAATCATTCTTGGAGAGTTGTACCCGTATACAAAGCTTAACTATTTAAGTAGTTATCCAGCTGTTGGTGTGTTTTGTCTTTTCTTTATGGGCATGCAGAAGTCAAATAATTAAATTGTCATGTCTAATTAAATAAATATTTTATTTATTTAATTATCTAAGCCTAATTCTTCTATTAATTAAATAAATCTTTATTTATTTAATTAATTCATTTATCCTCTTCTAGCCTTATTTCTCATTTAAATAAATACATTTATTTATTTAAATTATCCTTTTCCTAAATTAAATAAATATTCTTATTTATTTAATTATCCCACTTCTTCTATTAATTAAATAAATCTTTATTTATTTAATTAATTCATTAGCTTTTTCTACACATGATACATGTCATTCATCTCTTAATTCCTACACTAACTAGTTCTTTCATTATTTTATTATTTCTTCTACCTACCCTCTAATCCTAGCTGACCTCCTTTTTACACCTCTCAATCTTATCCCTCCATTTCATATTGTGGAAGAATGGAGATCAAAACCCTATTGGACATGTGATGGTATAATCTTTGTGATTTTGTTTTATTTACATTGTCTTAGGTAATCTTCATATGTTACGGTGGATCTTTGTTGATTGTTAGGCTAGGGTTTGGTGGTTGAATTCATTTAGCCTTTCAATTTTGTTATTATTGTATCCATTTTTCACCATACACATTTTGGCATGCCCGGTGGGACTCTTGTCCCTTTGCATTTAACCTCCTTGTTGCAGATTTTGCGTTTTTGAAGTTGCAGATCGGACATTTTTCGATAGCATTTTAGGTTTTTCCGCGTCTACGAACTTTCGGATCGCGTTTTTGATTTTATGGCATGTCTGCGGAATCTGGAATAGCGTCTATGTTTTCGACAAATTTTATTTTGCAGGTTTCAGAAAAAAGCGTCTGTGTTGCAGAAACGCATATGTGTCATTTCTATCTGCGTCTGTGTCTGGAAGGAGGATCTGTGATTTTTAGGCGCGTCTGTGCATCATAGAACCGCATCTGTGTTATCCAGATGCATCTGTGTTGAGGGTAACAGCATCTGTGTATATACTGTTTCAAAATTTTGAAGTTTTCATTGATTCAATTTTTGGATTTTGTACTTAGGGTTTCAGATCTGGTTTATTTTTGGACTAACACTTTCAGATCTACCTAACTAAATTGGTGCAGCTTGTCTTGGAAGTAAAACATTTTGTTGAAGGCCCCTCTTTCACAAAGTCTTTTGGGTTTTTAAAATGTACCTAACTTGTGTGTTTGCAGGAAGGGGTGATTATGTCAAACAACCCAAACTACTAACAACTTTTGTTGCAGGTCCATGGCTAGGGTTTTGAATTTTTATTGTGTGCTTTATTTTCATAGAATAGCAAACACTTCCATTGGTGCACTAAAATTGAATCATTGTCTTTTGTGTCTTAAGCAATAGGCTCTTTTTGTTTAATCTTTAGAGGGTCTGTCTTCCCGTGTGGTTATTAGGACTACTAGTGAGAAGAGAACGACCCAAGTGGTAGCGAGGAAAACCCACCTCTTCCGAACCACTATAATCAAATGTATTCATGCTAAAAACTATGAATAACATGTGCTGATTAGTTCATACCGACACTATGTCTCCCCATAAACCCGTTTGATCAAATTTATTTGATCATTTGTAGGGTGTAACCCCTACCGGCTGGGAGCCTTCTGTATTTACAGAGCTGAAAGTGCCGCATGTATGGCCACACGAGCGGATGCCCTTACTAGCACCTTTTTGTTTTAGAAGCCCAAATCCTTCTAGTTGTTGGGGCAGGAGGTCAGACCTCTGGTAGCGGCCCACACACATACGGTTCTTAGTAGAGATACAAAGTTCGCCATGGGGAGTTTTCATGGGGACTGATGCTTGGCTGACCCGAGAAGTGAGTGCCGAGGGTGGAGCCAATGAGGTCAAGCATCTAAGTATCCGCTCTGAATAGCATAGCCTCGGGGGTAAAACCCCATGTGGGATCAACAACTATTATCTTGGCCAGCCATAAGAATTGTGCTTGATTTATGTTAAACATTCAAATAATCAAGACCAAATAGCAAAACATTGTGTCTTTTGTGTCTTCAAGTGTATGCAAAACAGTTTACATCAAACAACACACTTTTCTTGGAGTCATTTTTGAGTCTAAACACTTGCAAACATTGAGTTCTCACCAACATTGTGTCCTCTTGTCACGAAAAACAGTCAAATAGTCAGATTTGGTCACAACAAAATGACTTCACAGATTGGAAAAATTGCACAAAGTTTACAGAAACGCATCTGTGTCTGTTTTAACCACGTCTGAGTCATCTAAACGCGTTTGTGAAGGGCATAATAGTGTCTGTGTGTCTAGAAGCGTCTGTGTAGAATAGAGACACGTATGTGTCTAGGAATCGCGTCTGTGAAGTATACAGGCGCGTTTGTGTCCAGAATTGCAAGAAAATTTCACAGCCCAACAAACAAAAGAAATCAGTTTCGGAATTCTTGAGCTTCCTAGGTTGTTTCTTCAGGTTTCATCTAGCATTCAACCTGTCTTTGGGTCTCACATAGTCCATCATTGCTTTACACCTTACATTACATTCACAATTGTCTAAACTTGAGTCAAAAGGTCACTCGCTTGTCCTCATCATACTTTGTCAACATACTACATACAACAACACTTTGCTAAGTGGTCCCTCGTCAAGGTTTCTTACCTTTGGGTCTCATTTGGTCTTACTTAGAGTCAAGGTCAGCTTACCTCATCAAGAGAAACTATCCTCTCTTTGGAAGTCACACCTACTCTACTACCTACATACTTGGGCTTACACTTTGGACATTGCAAGTACACCTCAGATTCATTTACACTCCATCCAACTCTTGGTCTTCCATACTTTTTCCATTTTTCATCTAAGTCTCACACATCTTGGTTAATACCTAGTTCATGGTTGAAACCCGTCTTCAAAAATCTAGGAGAGAAACTAAAGAGGCTCAAGAGTCCGCAAACATGAGTTCTTATGAGTATGACAACGATTTATTTTTCAATACTGATCACACTACATTGCCTGACATGGATGTCTATAGAAACATTCCAAATGTGGAGAACGCAGACACTACAAACAACAATGCTACACACAATGACAATGTGGACAACTTTTCAATACATTCAGTAGATGTGGAAGAATCCATTATGAATCCCCATTTCAATCGATTGGTTGAGGAAATAATGAGGAGGGATAGACAATACTTCTTACACATGATGGCACAAAATGGAGCCAAGATACCTAATGATTTTGACATGTCTCAAATAATGAAAAATCAACCTTTGCAACAAACTCACTCCAACATGGATCAAAGGAGACCTAATAGTGGAGGAAATAGAGGACCGCATATGGTACCTGAATCACCATCAGCTTTGCTTCAAAAACCAGAGGTCCCACATACACATGGTCAAACATATGACACTTACCTTTGTAGACCATTATGGAAGTCTTATGCAAATAGATATGCTCAAGCTATGGATCAACCAAAACAATTGGATATTCAAAGGCATGCTCAAAATTTGGACACAAGGAAACCCCGTGTCAAATTTGGGGGCAACACAATAGAACATGACATGCCGGTAGAATATGGTATACATGCGCAAAATAGATATGGGGTTCCTCAACATGAATCTATACCAAGTGCTCCATATATGCCACATCAATATAGACCTCCTCCATATGAACATGTGTATGATCAATATCATCCATATATGCAATATGCTCCTCCTCAAATTGGTGCCTCAAACATGGGGTATGCTTCAAGAAGTCGATCTCCACCTAAGAGCAATTTGGAGCAACAAATTAGGGATTTACAAAAGAAAATGGAGGACATAAATACACCGAAGCCAACATACACAATGAGAGACATATGTCCTTATCCATTTGACAAGAGCATTCCAATGCCTCCATTTCCTGCACACTTTGTGACGCCTAAATTTGACAAGTATAGAGGAAAAGGGGACCCCAAGGCACACATAAGACAGTTTTTCACAGCTTGCATTGAAGTAGCAGCAGAATAGACATATTTGATGAGATTGATCCCACAAAGCTTAGGTGATCAAGCTATGGAATGGTTCTCCCAACTTCCACCTGGAATTAAGTCATGGGGTGACTTAGTAGAGGCATTTATTCAACATTTCTCCTACAATATAGAGACAGACATATCAGTCACTACTTTATGCAACACCAAGCAAAAAGATGGAGAGTCTTTTGCATCATTTTTACAAAGATGGAAGAATCTAGCTAGCAGATGCTCTTGTGAAATTCCACAGAAACAAATGGTAGAAATGTTCACCCAGAATGTTAACAAAGACATTGGCTATGATCTAAGAAAAGCTTGTTTGTCCACCTTCAAGGACGTCATTGAAAAAGTCTTAGCAACAGAAAAGGTCCTAATTGAACAAGGAGTCATTAAGATATTCAAGGAAAACAAAGATGACTTTAAAGGAAAAGACAAGCCAAGATTTTGGAATGAAAACAAAAACACAGTCAATGATGGTATGGTTGATGCCAATACAATGCGACCCAAATTCATCTTCTCGGGATCAAGTTCTACAAACAATGAAGTGAATACTCAAACAACTTCTAGATCACGAAGAAAGTACACCCCATTGGGAGAACCACTTGAATCAGTCTTCAAAAAGCTTGTGGCAAACAAAGTGATTACAGTTCCAGATTTTCCTCCATATGAACCAAAGGTCAAACCAAATTGGTGGAATGATGATGAGTATTGTGAATTTCATAAGAGCAAGGGTCATAAAACAGGTAATTGTCACCGACTGAAGAACATCGTGTAAGATCTCATTGATAGAGGTGACATTGAGATTGAGGGACACTCATCCAATCAAGAACATGAGATGTTTAAGGAACCATTCCCAAAGCATGACAAGGGAAAAGCTAAAGTCACAGATGATCAAGCCAACTATACTAGAGCACCTTATAACTATGATTCAACTATCAATCACATCTCGATGGACAATCACATCTCTACTATTACCATCAAGAACAAAAACCCTGAGAATCCTACTCAGAGAAGGTAAAATTACATTGGCAGGTGCCTCCACTAAAAGCACTGCTTCTTCATCAACCAAACTTGAGTATGACCTTGTAGAACAATTAGGGAAGACACCCACGCTCATCTCCATTCTTGAGCTCCTACGTATATCCCCCGCTCATAAAGCTATTCTTGACAAAATCTTGAGAGACACCGTCGTTCCTACTGATCTGAACGTGGACCAGTTTCAAGCCATGGTGGGGTACCTTTCCATTCCACATTCCCTCACATTACAGAAGCCGATGATGCCTCCATAAGTCAGCCACATAATGCACCACTACATGTTGAAGCCTTCATACATAAACATCAAATAAAGTGAGTCCTGATAGATGGAGGAGCAGGTCTAAACATTTGTACATTGAGCACCATTAAACAATTGGGATATTTTGATAAAGTTGTGAATTCAACAAATCAAATCACCATCAAGGCATATGACGATGAAGAGCGCTCATCCAAGGGCATGGTCATCTTACCTCTAAGAATTGGGCTAGTCACAAAGGATGTGGTTTGTCAAGTCCTGGATCTGGATCTCACTTATAATATATTGCTAGGACGTCCTTGGATTCATGAAATGAGGGCAGTCCCATCGACATATCACCAATGCATTAAGTTTCCTCACAACAGAGTTGAGGTAACAGTTAACGATGATCCTAATCCATTCATATATTGCAATAACTTGAGATCACATACTGAGACCATCATTCCCAGTAATCGTGAGGCTGTTCCTTCTTCGGCATACATTGACCCTGAGTCATTGAAACCTTCGACATCAAAGCAAGGTGAACTTAAAGGCAAATTTCAGGACAAAGGCATGGGAGAATACACTTTAAATCAGACCATGTACTTACGACAAGTCATGAGCTCTCCAAAAGAATATGGAAGGCCACATCCTAACAAGCAAATATCTATTGTGGTATTCAAATGGGACCCTACTACCTTTCAAAGATGGGGTGAACTGGAAGAGGAAGGTTTATATAAAATGCTCTACAAAGACATTGAAGATGACACACAAGATGAGATCAATATACCCTGTGAGAAATATGGCAAAGGCTTCAAGATTCTACAAAAATTCGGGTATGATGGAAAAAGCCCTCTTGGGTTACGCAAAGAAGGCATTATGGAGCCCTTACAACCTGAATTGATTGTAAAAAGGGAACGCTCGAAGGGACTTGGTTTTCTGACTCCCAAAATCCACACTAAAAGGACAGAAAAGGCATCACCAATCAAAGTTGCCAAAATTCAACAAGAGGATCGCTATTCCACAGATTCCAATGAATGGGAATGGGGTTCAGACAAATCCTCCAATGACTATGAGCTCACCGAGATATTCAGAGAGCCAGATGAACCCACAAAAGAAGAAGAATTTTATAAAAAATTCAGAGTTGGTCAAGAAACAACCCAGGAGGATTCCACACAGTCTTTGTCTCATGGTTCTAGGTCGAAATCACATAGGATGAGAACACCTATCCCAGAATGCGCTACTAGTGATGACAATTTGGATTTGCTTGCGATCGAGACTGATGAGGAGAGTGCCATCGATGACCTCGACGATTGCCTTGATATACCCGAATATAACCACATCTTCACTCTTAGCCCCGCAAACTCTGAAAACATTAAAGGCCTTCCCTTTGTTCACCACCAACTCATTTACTGGTATTATGAAGGATCAGCACAATTTGACACATTCCAAAATGACGAAGATATTATTGACTATCTTGGCCTACGAGATGATCTTCCCCTTGGGGACCATAAAGCAGGATACACTATAGAACTCAACAACATGGCATATTTTGGTGAGGGTGTCGGACCTTCTAGTCGCAAAAATGTGAAAATAAGAACAAATCAAGGGTCTTATGGCGAAAACCACACTGTGGCGCTATCTGATCCCAAAAAAGTAAAAAGAAAGGACGTATCTGAGGGCGAAAACCTCTCTGAGGCACCCGAAGATGGAAGGCTCGACATTCTCTAGCCTCGTATGAGGAAAAGTCATCCATGTTGGTAGAGGAGACTATCAAAACAAACATTGGTACGGAAGAGGTTCCACACAACATATTCTTGGCTAAATCATTGACGGAGTCCGAAAGGTCAAAATTCATAAGTTTCTTCAAGGAATGACAAATCAACTTTGCATGGTCATACGCTGATATGCCTGGACTGGATCCGGATTTGGTAATGCATCATTTGACAGTCAAATCGGGGGCAAAGCCAGTGAAATAGAAATTAAGAAAAATGCATCCACAAGTGGCATTACTAGTCAAAGCAGAGCTAGAGAAATTATTGGATGTCGGATTCATACGCCCAATTGATTATCCTGAATGGATCTCCAATTTAATACCTGTCAGTAAACCGGATCGTAGCATCAGAATATGTACAGATTTCAGAGACATCAACAAAGCTTGTCCAAAAGATGACTTCCCATTACCAAATATTGACTTGATCGTTGATCTCATAGCAGGTCACGAGATGTTATCATTAATGGATGGATTTTCTGGTTATAATCAAATAAGGATCGCACCTGAAGATCAACATAAAACATCATTCACTTGTCCTTGGGGAATTTTCTATTGGAATGTCATGCCCTTTGGGCTAAAAAATGCAGGTGCTACATATCAAAGAGCAATGACCATTATCTTTCATGATCTTATACACATAACTGTAAGATTATGTTGATGATCTCTTGGGTAAATCAGTAGACAGAAATACACATTTGGACATACTTTTAGTCATCTTTGATCGGTTGGAAAAATACAAAGTGAGATTAAACCCCAAGAAATGTGTCTTTGGAGTAACCTCCAGGAAGCTCCTAGGATTCATTGTGTCTAAAAGAGGAATCGAAGCCGATCCAGCAAAAGTCAAGGCTACCTTGGACATGCCGCCACCCAGAAATATTAGTCAACTTCGATCCTTACAAGGGAGACTCCAGTCTATACAAAGATTCATAGCACAACTTGCAGATAAGTGTAATCCTTTCCAGCACCTGCTACCTAAAAATATCAAGTTCAAATGGGATGATAACTATCAACAAGCTTTTCAGACGCTCAAAGATTATCTTTTGAATCCGCCAGTTTTGATGCCACCAGTTCCAGATCAGCCTTTGTTACTATACATATCAGCTACTCCAACAGCACTAGGGGCACTCTTAGCACAACAAATTGCTGATGACAAGGAAAAAACAGTATACTATATCAGTCGCACATTGGTGGGTTATGAGCTAAACTACACACCAATCGAGCGTGCATGTCTCGCTGTGGTCTTTGCTTCACAAAAATTATGACATTATATGCTCACTCATAAGACTAAGTTGCTTGCAAGAATTGATCCATTAAAATACCTTCTCAATAAAGCAACACTTACTGGGTGACTAGCCAAGTGGGTAATGATCCTTAGTGAATTCGACATCGAGTATGTGTACAGAAAAGCAATAAAAGGACAAGCCATCGCGGATCAATTAGCAGATGCCCCCATGATTGATGATGTTCCTCTAAATTCATAATTTCTAGATGAATCCATTTTAACAATATCACACGCAAGGCCATGGCAACTGTACTTTGACGACTCATACACACAGCATGGGGCAGGAGCTGGTATTCTGTTCATAACTCCTCAAGGCGATTCTATACCAAAATCATACCGCTTATCATTTCCTTGCACTAACAATATAGCGGAATATGAGGCATTAACAACTGGATTACGAATTGCAGTTCAGTGGAAGATCCAGGAACTTCATGTTTTTGGGGATTCCCAACTTGTCATCCGTCAAGAAACTGATGATTACCAAACAAAAGATGAAAAATTACTGCCTTACAAGAAAATGGTGGATGATTTGAAACAACATTTCACAAAGATAGATTTTGAGCAGATACCAAGAGAGCGGAATCGTGCTACAGATGCCATGGCTACAATTGCTTCATTGATTGATCTACCTCAAAATGAGACCTGCTATGAGTTCTTGGTGGACAACCTGCTGATTCATTCATATGAGATCACTCCTACTGAAATGATATGCGTTGTTGGTCCCAAATCCCAGTTATATGGTTCCATCTTCACATACCTTCGCAACAATACCTTACCTCCTGATCTATCAAATAACCAACGTCGCACCTTCATTCGCCAATCCTCTCGATATGTCATTTTAGCTGATATCCTATACCGGTGAGGTCTAGATGGCACTCTTCTTAGATGTTTAGAAAGCGACGAGGGTCAGATTGCGTTACGTGAAGTGCATGAAGGGATATGTGGTCCACATGCTAGTGGTCCTACCTTGGCCAAGAAACTCATTAGGACTGGCTATTACTGGCCCAATATGGAAAAAGACTCATATCAGTTTGTCAAGAAATGTAAGCAATGTCAAATTCATGGAGACCTCATACATGCGCCAGTGCAAGAACTACAACCACTTGCGTCTCCTTGGCCCTTTTGTCAGTGGGGACTCGATCTCATAGGCAAGATTCACCCTCCTTCCTCTAATGGTCATAAATTCATTATCACAACCACAGAGTATTTCACAAAATGGATTGAAGTTGTGCCTCTCACACAAGTCACTGGAAAACAGATTGCTACATTCATCCTTAACTATATCATATGTCGATATGGTATTCCTAATTCCATTATTACTGATAACGGGCGTCCCTTCAAAAATCAGGATGTTCGTGAACTCTGTGACCGCTTCCATATTTCCCATCGTTTCTCCACACCATATTACCCCCAAGGTAATGGCCAAGCTGAGGCGTCTAATAAAACAATCCTTAAAATCCTCAAGAAGACAGTCGACGACGCTGGCCGTAATTGGCATATCCAACTCAATCCTACACTTTGGGCCTACCTCACAAGTGTCTGCACACCTACAGGAGCTACACCCTATTCACTTGTCTATGGCACTAAAGCCATCTTGCCTATTGAGGTCGAGTTACCCTCTTTATGGGTCTCTTTGCAAAACATAATCACTGATGAAGATTATAGGATCTCTCGCTTACAAGAACTAGAACTGCTGGATGAATGGAGACAAACTGCTTTTAATCATCTCAAGGCTTACCAACAACGAATGAGTCGCAGCTACAATCACAAGGTCAAGCCTCGCACATTTGAGGTAGGTGACTTGGTTCTCAGAGAAAATCCCAAGAATCAGCAAGATAGAGAGAAGAAGGGCAAGTTTGAACCAAACTGGCTTGGTCCTTACATCGTTACAGCAGCATATGGATCTAGGGCATATCAGCTCTCAACTACAGAAGCTGAACCTTTGGAGGATCCTATCAACAGCATGCACCTTCGCAGGTTCTACACATAGCTCTTCAGAATATCCTAATTCAAAAATACAAAAAAAATCAAAAAATTCAAAAATACAAAAAAATTATAAAACATAAAAAAATCGTTACTTGGTGAAAACCTGGCAAACAGGTGCCTTGTGACAACAAAAAAAAAAAAAAAAAAATTGAAAAATCGAAAAAAGTAAAGAGAAATAATTTCGTCCAACGGTGAAAACCACTTCGGTGGTGCCCTGGGCAAGTACCATGGTGAAAACTGGGTCACCAGCGCCATGCATAGAGACATTGCTCCTCCCTCCTTCAGGATTCACTTTCATCCTTTCACTTCGCACACACTCGCGAACAATTCATCCATAATAAACTTACCCATTCCCATCATGGCTTGTTATTGATCTACCCAAGATTGGTTAGCCATTCATAATAAACCTCCCTTTCCATCCATAATAAATCAAATTCTATCTGTGGCTAAGGCAAATCCTACATCTAGTGATGGGTGTGGAACTAAGAACATCACATGTTTCGAGGAGTACAGTTTCTTCCAGCTTCCTTCAATCTATTCATGCACAATCCGCAATAAAGCAACATTTGCATCATAGATCCGCAATAAAGTTTCATCTTCTCTACAATAAAGTATCAGTTTCATGGATTCAGTCAGTTTCAGATGAGACACAGCAGTAACAATGGGCTTCAAAAAAATCAAATCTTTCAACAGACTCAGACAACATATGGTTCAGTGCTATCTATCCTTTTTGTGAAAGTAAGCATTGTGACCACAATCAAATAAGACTTATACAAGTGACAAGAGACACTAAACTTGAGGACTACAGTGGATGTTGGTGTTGAGTCTTGGTTTTCTTTTGATTTTATCTTTTGGTGACATGTCTTTTAGCTTTTCCAGGATGTCTCTGACTAGAGATTCTATCTCCAAGATGTCTTTGACTAGAAAGGCGAGGATGGGGTATCGTCACCTATTTGCATTTGCTGTCTGTGGATTGTCTATTAGTAATGCTATGACTTGTCCAAGGATATGAGGACACTGTGAGTCTAGTGTGAACTGGGGCATTCCTTGTTTGTGACTGTCTTATCTCCATGAAAACAGGTACAATGACTTTCTGGGTCGAACATATGCCTCGATTGTCATAACCTACTTGCCATAATAAAGCTCAATGATGATAACGCACAAGAAGCTCTTTCACATTCATATCTTCTGTCTTTCATCCCCCTTTCTTGATTGACTTCCATCATCCTTCTCGAGTCCGCGTAGTCTACTATCACATGACTGAGTATAATGAAACACCAAAAACATTTGCATTTCATGTAGTTGCACCTGCATCACCACATATAAGCACTTCATACATACATACATATCGATATCACAACTGCATCACATCCTACACACAACATCTGTTAGCACAATTTACATTTGCATTATTATATTCATCTGCATTACATACATTCACATTTGCATCATGCATCACATATATAACATAAAAGAACAAAAATATCGCATTGCATCATGTACATATTTGCATCCATATCATAAAACATACATCATAAAACATCTCATCACATAAGTACACATGCGTATAGCTGCCGCAAAAATGAATCATCTCATATATATAATCAAAAGTGTCATGGTACAATGATGTCAAAAAATCATATGGCTACAAAATCACCCGCAGGTGTCTACAATACAAAAATGGTACAATACTGATACACAGGGAGCCCTCTAAGGCTATGATGAACTCCCTCCCTCGGAGCCGCCTGGCCTCAACGGAATCTGAGCCCTCAAAGGACCTGCCCCAGGATCATCTCTCCTGTCCCCTCTATCTGGTGGTGGTGGAGGACCCATGACCCCACCACTCGATGCCTGTCTCCTCCGACTCCCTCCCGTAGCTGTCGCTGTCCGCGATGGTCTATGGAAGCTCCTCGCCCACTGATCTGCTGGCACGACACCATAATAGAGGTCCCGCCAGTAGGCAATCTCCTCTCCTGCCCGCAGGACATATGCATAGCCTGCTCCTGTGTCCTCCACCGCCTATCTCCTGACCCTCAGCGCTGTCTCAGCCTTTGTGTAGCACTGAATCGCCTGATTTCTCTCCTGCTCAGTATCCCTAAGCCTCATCCTGAGCCGGTCTCTCTCCCTCTCCAGATCCTGTATCTCATCTACCTGGCCCTGGCAGATCTCCCTGAGTTCAATCAGCTCATCCTCCTCTGGATCTCCCCCCTCTGCCTGTGGCTCTCCCTCTGCGGGTGCCTGCCCCTGTACCTGTACTGGTGCCTGTACGGGTACCTATCTCTGTACATGCCTAGGTCCCTGTACCTATCTCCATCCTTGCTCCTGTGCCTGTACTAGCACCTGTCCCTATACCTGTCCCTGTCTCTGTCCCTGTGCTTTAGGACCCTGTGCTGCTTATACCTGTAGGGGCAATCCACCGCGACCACTCACCACCTGGGTCTGTCCCTCCTGTCCACCCTCCCTCCGAGGTGCAACCCTCCTCTCCCCAACTACTCCCCTCCACCTCCGTTGGCCTCTGCCCCCATCACCTCCACCACCATCATCATCATCTCCTCCTCCATCTCCCTCTAGTAGCTCTCCTGGATCTGTCAATCGAGGGAATGGATGCTCTGCCCAATATGCTGTATACTCTGCATCCATCCCGGCATCCTCGATCTCTAGCCACATATCCCAGGGTAGAGGCACCATCTCTACCAGCTGTGTCAGTGCTTGATCATATGACAGTAAAGGCCCAAACTGTGCCTGATCCCTAACTGTGCGGGCATACATGCCCGATCCTCGTGGCATCCTCTGGATCCTGCTATACTGCCTGCATACCCTATCCACCAGCTGTCTCTCTAATACATAGGGCATCCGCCCAATCAGGTACCTACTCCGGAAGGTGTAGGGTAGCTCCACTGCATCATCCTCCCACTCCTCGCATCCAAGATATGGTCTCCAGATGACCACATCAATGTCATCTATCACTCACTGCCAATGCTCCAACCTGCCAATCCGTGACTACGAGGTGATCATGTCATATAGATGAACAAAGCTGCATCCATGACCTCTACCCTTGAAGTGTATTGATCAGGTAATCGGCAGATGCTCATAGGCCCAAACCTGTAGCAGCGTCACCCCGCAGCCCAATCCCACTGATCCATGGTATACAAACTGGTGAAGCTCGTAATATAAGTGGGCCAGCACACATGGTCCCCAAGCATATCTGGTGTGCTGCATCACCAACGTCTCTAGTGCTCCTCCCCAGCCCATAGCCAATCCCCATGTCGCCCTGTCTAGACACAGGAACCCACGGATAGCTCCTCCGATCACAGCTAGCAATGCTAACCCTGTGGCTGTCATGGTGTCCCATGCCACATATCCTGCCCTCATCTCTAGGTCGGGATCCTGAAACACCCATATCAATGCCTCCCTCTCTCCGTCACGATCATATGGAATCAAATCTCCATCAATCGGTATCTGCAATATCCTATAGACATCCTCCAGGGTGACAGTCATCTCACCCATCGGCAAATGGAAGGTGCACGTCTCAGAGTGCCATCTCTCCGCAAGCGCAGCCAGCAAACCCATGTTTGCCCGAAACTCAGGCACATATAATACATGTCTCAAGCCCATCTCCTCGATAGCAGCTCGCTCCTCGGCTGTCAGCTGAGGTCGCAACCTCTGAGTCGACGGGAATCTCTCCCATGACTCCAACATAGGCAAATACTCCTACAGTCAAACAAATCAATTGTGTCAATCATGGTGGCATTCACTGTTCATCACAAAATGCTACTTTTTATCTAAATGCATATGGTTATCTATCCTAGTGACACTCCCTTTTCATTAGAAAGTGTTGCTTCTATCCTAGTAGTATTCCCTATTCATCACAAAGTACTACGTGCGTGACACTCACTGTTCATCACAAAGTGTTACTCACATTTGCACTCCCTGTTCATCACAAAGTGATGTTCATATTTTGGTACTCCCTGTTCATCACAAAGTACTCTATCTTGGTACTCACTGTTCATCACAAAGTGCCTTGATCTATCCTAGTCTTCCCTAGAGGACCTGTTTGAGTGTATCCTCTCAGCAGCTTATCCAATCGACAGCGTATGTTCATCACAGAACTGCCGATTTGACCTAGAAGACAAAACCTTGCATCTTTGGACATAAACGCGCTTTTAACTCACAAACGCGCTTACAGACTGCACAAGCGTGCCTGAAAAACACAGACGCGCTTGTATGACATAAACGTGCCTATAATATGCATAAACGCGACTTGGCGACACAAACGCCCCTGCATGACATAAACGCGGTTGCATTTGACATAGACGCGGTTCCAGACATAGACGTGCCTGGCACCGACACAGACGCGCCTGGCGGACACAAATGCGCCTGACACCAACGCAGACGTGGTTACACGGTTTTGGACTTTTTTGTACCCTATTCCTAAGCGCATTTATTGCTCTAACTAGCATGCATTAATGACAAAAGTAAATGCATCAAAGTACGAGGAGGTTTGGTGGTACTTACCAGCTCTCCTGCCTCTGCTGGCCTCTGAAATCGACGAACGCGGTCGAATCTGTGCATGAAAGCCATCGTTGTTGACTGCTGCTGCTCTTTTCTCGCTCTGCTCTTTGATCTCGTGAGATTGTCTGCAATCTTTTCAGACATTTTCATCCAATCTCTCAAGGGGGCATATCATTCCCATTCTGGAGCAACTCTGTATCAGTTCATCTTATCTTCTTTGAAACAACGCGACAAGCCGCATTGTCTCAAAGAGGGGCAAAATGTAGACACCCAAAATTGTCATGTCTAATTAAATAAATATTTTATTTATTTAATTATCTAAGCCTAATTCTTCTATTAATTAAATAAATCTTTATTTATTTAATTAATTCATTTATCCTCTTCTAGCCTTATTTCTCATTTAAATAAATACATTTATTTATTTAAATTATCTTTTTCCTAAATTAAATAAATATTCTTATTTATTTAATTATCCCACTTCTTCTATTAATTAAATAAATCTTTATTTATTTAATTAATTCATTAGCTTTTTCTACACATGATATATGTCATTCATCTCTTAATTCCTACACTACCTACTTCTTTCATTATTTTATTATTTCTTCTACCTACCCTCTAATCCTAGCCGACCTCCTTTTTACACCTTTCAATCTTATCCCTCCATTTCATATTGTGTCTTCTATTTAAGGAGATGCTTCCTTCATTATCAAACCCTAATCGCTAATCATTCATGCTAATGATCATTTTTGGCTACACTACGATCCTACTTGCAACCACATTCCGTTCTTTGTTGAGCTCTTGTGCACATAAAATCTGAGAGCAATATATCAAGCAAGATCAATGGAGATAGGAAGAATGGAGATCAAAACCCTATTGGACATGTGATGGTATAATCTTTGTGATTTTGTTTTATTTACATTGTCTTAGGTAATCTTCATATGTTATGGTGGATCTTTGTTGATTGTTAGGCTAGGGTTTGGTGGTTGAATTAATTTAGCCTTTCAATTTTGTTATTATTGTATCCATTTTTCACCATACACAGGTGTGTTTTGTCTTTTCTTTATGGGCATGCAAAAGTCAAATAATTAAATTGTGTAAAAGATAAATCTATTAACCAACAACAGGTCAGCAAGAGTAAACACAACAAAAACACAAAGATATGATGGAGGCAATGTATAATGGGTTGTTTTATTTCATGAAAAATGATTACAACCAACCAGTAACAACTGGGCTATAGCATAACCAGCTCGCGGGGCCTAGTAGAACATACAGAATAGGTCACAACTGGGAGGTTTAATCTTAAGACCTATATTCTATGCACAATCTTTCTACTCGATTCTTTGATTGATTACATTCTAATGCCCAATTACAATTATATATACGATCCAAAGGATCCGATTGGCCCAAAAAGGGATCAACATCAGAAGAACAAGACCTAACGTCTAAAATCAACAAGGTCAACCTCCACTAAGAGATTCCTCTGAAAAATCCTAAGGATGAAGTGCAGATCACAAGAAAAGGTCGCCCACATGCCAAGGAACATCGGAATCAACGCCCAAGGCTCTACAAGCTTCGGAAGGGGTTCTGGTAGATCACCAAACTAGGTCCAGGCAACTAGTAACAAGAAATTGTCAACCGATAACAGGAAACTGTCAAGGAAACCGATAGCAATATCTTGCCGGAAAATGATCCAAATGTGATGCGGTCTGGAAATAAAAAAGATGATCAAGTCTTCAAGTAGAATCCAACTCCACAAAATCCAGTGAGCCAAAACCGAGACACACAGAAATAAAAGTTGAAACTACAAACAAAAAGCAAAACAGAAAGAAAAATGTTTTTGGTTGATGCAAGATTGCTATGAACCGGGGATGCTCCTGCATCATAAAGGAAAAAGACATATTGAAATGCCACTTATAGTTAAATGTTATGTTTCATGTATATATCCTGATGAAGAAAAGGAGAAATTCCTCCTTCCTTGGAAAATAGTGCCCATACCTTAGGAGGAGCGCTAAAGTCACATCACTGTGGAGAGATGGAAAATTGTGAATTCCTCGGCCTTAATGAAATTATGCCCTACTCCTCAGAAGGGCGCAAAAATGTAGTATGCATGGAGGGATAGAAAAATTGTGAATTCCTTGGCCTAGGTAAAATTCCACCCCAACACTGTGGAGGGTGCCAAAAGTCAAGTAGTAAGGAAAATTTGGAAGTCATTGAATTCCTTGACCAAAGGGAAATAGCACCCTAGGGAAGAAGAAGGCGCCCAAGGGAGGTGATGGAGGAAAATGTTAAAAAATCATGAATTCCTCCCTCAATGCAGAATAGCACCCAAAGTGTCAGGAGGGCACCAAACAGAGGTATCTATGGAAAGTATGGAAAGAGTGAATTTCTTCATCAAAGTCAAAATTCCAGGACTAGTTAGAAGTTGAAAATTTTCTAAGGCATGAAAATAATGAAATTCCTTCACCAAGCTAAATTCTACGTTTCGCCCCTAAGTTTG
The DNA here is from genome assembly GCF_030272615.1 of Cryptomeria japonica. Taxonomy (NCBI): domain Eukaryota; kingdom Viridiplantae; phylum Streptophyta; class Pinopsida; order Cupressales; family Cupressaceae; genus Cryptomeria; species Cryptomeria japonica. Next base: position 708,819,824 of record NC_081412.1, read on the forward strand.
AAAGTTCAGGATGGAAATTTCCAAGGCAAAGGAGAATTTTGAGGGTCAAGGAGGAATGGAAATGTAGGAAATCCCCTTGGGAATAATTTTGAAAAATCCTATTTTTAGACACCAAATCTTGTCGGAATTCGAAAATTTTCACAGATTTGGACTCGTGAGGGAATTCTCTCTCTCCTAGACCCGAGTCCTAAATTTTAGGAATTGTTACTACTTATCAAGTTGCCATTAGTTTTTATATTCAAAGTCATACTATATATTCTAGTCGGTTAGAACTACTGAATCATGAAGTCGGTATAAACAGAGAACTCGGTATGCACAGTCTAGTCATTTATAGAAGAAAGCACTCACAGAACGCAGTATACACTGAGTTGTCTACCAAGTATCTTTTTATGGCTACTGAATAGTAAAGTTAACACACCGAGTGAAACGTGTTACCAGATACATTGAACTTGGACATGCATATGAAAACGTGTTACAAGATCGAGGCACATCTAACCGTTATTACATTGGAAATTGCACTAGAAGATTGTGTATGATTGCGAGGTCAATCTAACCAATGAAATATTTTGTTTAGTTATTTATTCGAGGAATCTTGTATGTAAGATTGAAGCAATGAATTGGATCACCGTTTTAAGAGATCTATATATACAACATTATTGAAGTGTATGTATGCATGAAGGAAGACTGTTACAGAGACACAGAGGTCACCAAGAAGGTTTTTAGAGAACAGTTGAAGAACAGAGTAAACAGAAGGGTTTACCAAGTTACTATATGGGTTACCGAGGTATGTATAAGCAAGGTAATCTTATCCTGAGCACATAGAATCTGCTATAACATTTTAGATGTAAAGTTGCAGATGTTTGTAATGATTTTATTGTAATATTGTGAAGTTGAAAGAGAAACCTTTAACAGGGTAAAAGACTCTAACCAAGTCTATAAATTGTAAAGCGTCTAACCAGGTGCAACATTCAGAATAAATGTTGTAAAATCCTTTAGCAAGGTAGATCTAACAGATCTTGTTACTCCTAACAGGGTAAGCTATCAGAAATAGCTAAATGTAGCTCTAACTGAGAATTCTTTATTATTGCAGTAGTGAAGTTGTGGGTGCCATCCCCACCACAATTTTTCTCTCTAACCAAGAGTTTCTGCATAACCAAAATATATGTGTTATGGAGTGAATCATGTATGATTGTTATCTTTTTGTTTTAACTTTATTTTATGTTACTGCACTATTCTGTTTATGCATAACAGTAAGGTTATTATTAAAGAAATTTTTTGGAGTACTAATTCACCCCTCCCCTCTCAGTACATTAGCTTTCCATATTGGGCCTAACAAGTCAAAATTCTAGGACCAGTCAGAAGTTGAAAATTTTCTAAGGCATGAAAATAATGAAATTCCTTCACCAAGCTGAATTCTACGTTTCGCCCCTAAGTTTGAAAGTTCAGGATGGAAATTTCTAAGGCAAGGGAGAATTTTGAGGGTCAAGGAGGAATGGAAATGCAAAAAATCCCCTTGGGAATAATTTTGAAAAATCCTATTTTTAGACACAAAATCTTGTCGGAATTCAAAAATTTTCGCAGATTTGGACTCGTGAGGGAATTCTCTCTCTCCTAGACTCGGGTCCTAAATTTTAGGAAAGTTCCTTAAAAATAGGAGGTGGCCAAAAAGTGTTTAAAATCTCCTCCAAGGTGTGAAAAGGTCAAAACTTCAAGAAATTTCTTAATGGACCAATTTTTTTTTCTCTCCAGGGGATTCTCGCCAAGTGGCAGCAGGGTCAACACATGAAGAATTAATGAAGCATCTTTTGCATGCAACCATCACATTTAAGGCATTACGGAAAATTCCTTTTGCATGCAACCATTACATGTGGAAATGATGGTGCATTTATGGCATGATGGGGTGATTTGTGCATATAGAACATTCAATGCATGTGGGCGAATTTGGTAAAAAAGGTGCATTTAATGTACAAATGGATGTTATTTTGGGTATTTTGAATTAATTGTATAAGGGCCTGATGGGTTATTAATTGGAGATTCTCACCTTGTTGCATCATGTGTGGGGAATCTTTTAGGGAAAACCCTAATTAGGGTTTTGCATGTAATCAAGGCTTGGAGCCTATATAAGGGGGTGACCCTCCTCATTTGTAATAGGAGGGAGACTTGTACGAAATTGTTACGATAAGTTTTGAGATAATAACAGTGAAACATTGTTCTTTGATGGCGTCCACTTAAGTTATTTTTTTAAAGCTTTCATGGTTTCACCTTCCTAACTTAGAGTAGAAGTAGTATAGTGTTTTGATTTCAATGGAGAATGTAATGGTGTTCGATGAATTTCCATGGTTCATACTTTTTGCATCTTGCTAATTGTAAGTTGCATTGTAAAGTTAGCATGAATCCCAAATTTGTGCTATGTTCGATTGTGATAGTCACTTGGATTGTGCCATGTTGGGTATTCAAGTGCACTTTCTCAATGTGAAAATCCTTAAACATCCTCAAAAGATTGCACCGGTTCTTGTAGAGTTGTAGTTAAACTTGGCGAAGTAGAGCTTGGTTTATTTGGAATTTGTCCACCAGAGCACTATTCATTGATATCATTTCCCTTAGAAGTATATTTAGATCCTTCTAAACCCTTTCCCTTTTTTTTTAGTTCATTTTAGTTTGTTATAAGCAAAAGCATCACAGAATTGCCATATCCGATGATGGAGTTTCGGCCACAACAAAGAAGTGAAAGAACAATGCAAACGTAAGGCCCCTTGGATTACCAGCAATCACATTAGCCAACTGAGTCATGTTTGTAGCATCAAGGAACCTTGGAGTTGATTGTTTGAACTTCCTGCAATCTTATCATTCAATCAAACTTTGATCAAGAGAGAGTAAGGTGACCATTGGTAACTTTATTATGTGTTTGACGTAGTCATAAAAAACATGTCAACAAGGTGGAGTTGTGATCCTCATCAACCCAAGTGGAAATCATCCATTCTCTTCTCTGGGATCTCCCCTTGCAATAGAGTCACTTGGGTTTCCTTGAAAGAGGGTGATTCTACTTTTGGTCTGTACACAATGTATGCCCTCAATGACTATATATATATAGAGAGAGAGAGAGAGAGTTGATCTATGGCAATGGTTGTCCTCCCTTTGCGGACATCCCCTGGTTACTGGGAGGAGATTTCAATATGGTAGAACATCAAGATGATAAAATGGGAGGCATGAATTTAGATTAGAAAGGTGGTGAAAAGATTCACTAGGACAGATTGAAAAGCTTAAAGAGATTGTTTGACCCCGTAGAAGGCATGAGATCTACTCACAAGGGGATTTGGTTTACATGGTGCAACTACTAGAAAGGTCATAACAGGATCTACTCCAGGCTTGATAGGTTCTATGCCAACAAAGATTTCTTTTCCTTTTTACCAAACCAATAGGGGTGCTTAGTGGTGGTTTGGCCCTCTTCACTCTTGGACCACCACCCCATCATTTCTCAAGTCTATAGTAGAGATTGTGTGCTTGAGAAGGTTGTTGGAATGGGAAGTTCATTCTTAATACCAATCTGCTAGAGGACCTGGATTTCCTCACTGCTATCCACATTATCAAGCTTTTCAAAAAATGGAACAGTCATTCCAACTCTTGCATTAAGAGGTGGAGCACTTCTATGGGCAATTGGCAAGAAGTCCTTGAGACCATTGGTAAGAAAAAAGCTAAAGACATTAGGCTTACAGAAAATATCGTCACCACTAATTTTCACAAGGCCGAGGAATTGATTTAGGGAAATCCTAGCAATATCAATCTCTCTCACTCAATGGTGGTTGCCAAAGATAAGCTAAGAAAGATCTAGCATATGAAGGCATTGGGGGCTATGACTAGAGCCAGGGTGCAGTGGTTACAGTTGGGAGACAAAGGATCAAAATTCTTTTTTAATGTGCTGAAGCATAAATGAACTAGAGAGAAAATTGATAGACTATGGGTGGAAGACAAAGAGGTTTCTCTTGGTGAAGATATTATGAGCGAATTCATGTCCTTCTACCAAAATTTCTTTTCCTCCAAGGAATACCCTACCTCCCACCATGCTAGGGAGTGTTGTCATTCTCTCATCCCCAATCTAATCTTGCTTGAAGAAGGGCATATGTTTAGTATGCCTATAACTATGGATGAGATCAAGAAGGCCATCAACTCACTCAATAATGGCAAGGCCCCTAGCCCTAATGGGCTCCTAGTTGAGTTCTATAAGGCCAACATAAATTGGATTGGTAATGATTTACTTGATATATACAAAGAAGCCTTTGACCAAGGATCCCTTGGGGAAGACATCAATAGAGGTGTTATCAAGTTGCTTCTCAAAGACGGGGACAAAGCCCTTTGTAAAGTGGAAAATTGAACCCTAGTGATTCCCCACCTAGGAGAGAAAGGAAATCACTAGGATGATTTTCACTTGGGAGATAATTTACATTCAAAAGAGGGGTTGAATCCACTAGATCCAAATCCAAGGGAAGTGAGGGTGTGAATGCCAAGTAGATTGCCAGAGTTGGAATGTAATTTGCCCTCTTTTGTTTGTAGAAGAGTTGACTTGTTGACTATGCAGAAAAGAGAGATAAAATGGGTGAAATGAGGAGCTACTAGTTTGGGATCGCGTTGTAACTTTGGATCTAAGATATTTAGATTGATACGGATCTGCCTTGCAAATTTAGAGAAAATCCATTGGGACCGTGTTGAAAGTGCACATGGTCCTCTGAAAAATCCGTTAAATGAAAAGGGTTTCTCTGTGTCTACAAATGAAGACCAAACCTACAATTATAGTTGTGCAACTACAACTTACACACAAAAAAGAAGGGAAGAAGGGTTGTTGATAGGGGTTTTCCTTAGTCAACCCCGAGTTGAGGAATCAACCTTGAAAGAAAGTAATTGCAAATGCTTAAATGTAAATGATGAAAATGTATACCTTGTAGATTTGCAATTTGTTGATGATGATTGCTTTTCTTCTTGAATGTAATCACATGTATTGCATGAAATGGCATGTAACATGACAAAACCCTAACACACACACATGCTTGTAAATGGATGTTGTAATGTTTCTCCAATGGATGAATGAAGAAGACACATGAAGAAGAAGACTTGATAGATTCTTGAAGACTTGAATGCTTGATGAAGACTTTTTGCTTGAATTTCGCCTATTGTGTATTGCATGTCTATCGTCTATTTGCAAATGAGAGAACCAACTCCCCTGTTATACATGCCTCAAAAGATTAATTCATCTCACTAAAAACCAACATCGGGGGAATTTGGAATCCCGAAATGCAGATAGGACCGAAGGGACCTATCTTGGGGCCACCCTAAGAGGGGGGATAGGAGCACCACGCCCCTATCCTGCCCTATCTTGGGGTCCGGACAGGGTCCTGAGGCCATCTCAGGGCTTAAACAAGGAGGGGTTCAAGGTGAAAATGCAGAGAGAAGTCTCAGTTGGGAAGGAAGATGTCGTCGCCAAGGTGAGGACCTCAAATGTGGTTAAATTGTAAGGGTCACAATTTTATGACACTACACCCTTATTAAAAATTGGCACCCCATCACCCTCCTTAATGTCTCCTATAAGATTTTGGCTAAAATCCTGGCCATCAGACTGGAGAACATCCTCCCTAAGTTTATCTATGCTACTTAGATAGGGTTCATTAAAGGCAGATACATTTTAGAGAACCTTGTCACTAGCTTGGAGGCTATGGAGTGGGCCAAGCTCTTGGATCAAAAAGTAGTCATATTTCTCATAGACTTTGAGAAAGCCTATGATAGATTTGAATGGAAATTCATCATCATCATGCTTGAAGACTTTGGGTTCCCTAAGGTTTTATGTCAGTTTGTTCAGGTCCTCCTCAAGGATGCCTATGCCCAAATTGAAATCAACAGATCCACTTCTCAGGCCTTCCATCTTGGCAGATCTATTAGGCAAGGTTGTCCTCTTTCCCCTGCTCTATTTGTGATTGCCTCATATTCTCTATTTTACCTGTTACGAGAGAATAATTACTCTCCCAAAGTTAGAGGGAATGCCCTCCCAGATAAAACTGATCTTCTTAATATACAGTTTTTTGATGACACCGCTTTATTCCTTGAACTATATAAAAGTAACATGGACTCTTTGATAACCAAGCTGAAGGTTTTCTGTGATGCATCTGGGGCTATAATCTCTCAAAAAAAATCCACACTGATGAGTTGGGATGATCATCTCCCGGATTGGCTTGCCCCATATAGGTATCAATGGGGAGGACCCAATAAAATTGTTAGGTACCTTGGGATTCTCTTCTCCATCTCTCCATGCCTTAAATACGTGTGGCTTTGGATCATAAGTAAAATTGAAGTAAATCTCAACAAATGGAACAACCATTATCTCTCTCTTGCAAGAAGAGTTCAAGTTTGTTAGAAGATCTTATCTTCCTACAACATCTATTATGCATCTATTTGGATGTTCAGTAACTATCGGATTAATGAAATTTAGAAAGTCATCAGGAATTTCCTTTGGTCACATGGAAAGGGGCGAAGTAAGATTGCCTTGATTAAATGGGAGTGGTGTTGCATGGACAAACTCATTGGAGGTCTGGGGCTTAAGGACCTCAAGGCCCAAGGGATAGCACTTGCTGCAAAATGGATTTTTCATGCCTTAGTGGGCAATGAGCCATGGAAGGTCTTAATCAAAAATAACATCACTTTGGGGGTGCCTAAGGTAGCAAAGTCTTGGAAATCTCTTTTGTTTATGTGACCTTCTTGCTAGTAGTTTTCCAGTCTCTATTGCGGACTCACCTATGTTGAAATCAATCTGGAGGGCTTGGGAACTTATTAGGCATAAAATTACTAATAGCTGGACCAGTAGAAATGATCTCATTTGTAGAGAAAGGTCTATTTGGTGGAACCTCTATCACAATAATAAACCCCTAGCACTCACCCAAGGCTACTTGGCCAAAAGGTGGGCCAGTAAGGGTATCTACTGCTTCAAGGATATCTTTCCTAATGACAATCTCATTTCTTGGGATGCTCTTTCTAGTAATTTTGATCTTACTGCCTCTAATCAGATAACTTACAGTATTATATGTGGTGCTTGTGTTGCTTTGCAACTCCCTAAGAGATGTGTTGCTCTTAATGACAGGTTTGTCTCCTTCACTTGGTTTGATGGTACTCTACTATGTAATAAGAAAGTAAAATTTGTCTACAATTCTTTGATGCATAACATATTGCTACACATTTACTCTTGTTACTCTGATCTTACCCTCCCTCAGTGGAGTAAATTGTTTAAGAAGTTATGGAGCAGCTCCATGGCCTCCAAGAAAAGGGCATTCAAATGGCTCTTAATGCTTGATAAGTTGTCGATAAGGCCTGATCATAATATTGATGTTACATGCAATGTTTGTAAAGTCAGCGAAACTTATAGGCATATCTTCTTTGATCGTGTCATTGCTAGAGAAATCTGGCTTATGTTTGGCATTTCTATCCCTTTGCATATTAACACTTTTGATATCATTACTGTTAATATTCATGGCATAAAAAAGGATTGCAATCTATTTCGAAATATTTTGTCCTATGAGATTCTTTGGTATATTTGAAAAAATGAACATTTGTTTCAAGGGAAAGAGAGGGTTCTTACTGAATCTTTTCGTAGACTCGCCCATTATTTCATTTCCTTGCAGGTAACCATAGTGATGCGGATGAACAAGGGGAAATTCCAAAGGTTTCTTCAGGATGGCCATACTAGGGTATTCATCTATGAGCTTTCTCACAGGTACACTTGGGGAAGACTAAACACGGAAAGAACTCCTTTTGTTAATGCTATGGACGCTCTCATTGACAAGATCAAGGGTAACAAAGATGTGGTGCACCAACATACAATTCACATAGCAAGGTTGAGGGATGATCAGATACTCATTTGGATGGAAGGCCCATGGGGATGGGTTGCCTGGATGGACTAATCTTGCCAATCCCATCTATGAATTAATTCCCTTTTTTGTACATTTTGTATTAGCATGGATGTTATACACACTTGCAGTCTTGACTATGTAAACAACACCAGTTATATATATAGGAAGATGCATAGAAGGTTGTAGCAGCCTCAGTAGTTGGAAGTTGAAAGACACTATGATTTTTTGATGTAGTGATCTCTATGTACTCTCGGTTTACTCCTTATATAAAAAAACATTGCTTATCTCTAAAATTTGTAGTATATTCCTAGACACTTTAGACATCATCCTACTTAAAATATAACTAATTAATCTTTTGATTAATATTATGCCCAATTGCATACAAATTTTATGCAACTACTCTTTGACCTCATTGCAACTAGTAACAATAGGAAATTTTTACTTTTTTTAAGAAGCAAATCAAATAATTTTACCATCATAGACGAGCACACCCGTGACTTTTGGCACATGCAAAAAAAATCTTTTTGGCCTCTCTTAAATAATGCAAACTAAAGTATACCCCCATTTTCTTAATCCATACATCTAATATTTAGAGTTTTCTTACCCTTCAAAATATTTTACATTTACTTTCATTTCAACTTTAAAAAGATTGTCTTGTAGAGTATAAAAAGATCAATTTTCATATATACAATGGATTCTAAGCTGTCCTCTTTTTCAAAAGGTTTGTTACTACCAACATATTTAGGATAAGTCAACTAGGAAGCATCCCAGTTTTGATTGGTATATTCAAAAGTTAATGAAGATTTACCTTGCATTAATTGGATATTGCGAGGTTGGTCAATGTCATTAGTTCGAACCCTTCTCAACTAAAACCTTGACTCCCATCATTTAAAGTTAAGGCTTATCAAATATGGTATGGATAGTAGATATATTTCCAATTATCAACATTTGACCAATAGTTATTATTCCATTCCATGAAAAGAATCTAGTGGTGTATGGTGAGCACCATGTTGGATACTATAAGTTTTACAATCTCATAATAAATGTAGTTATATAGGGGAGATGGATTATTGGCCTTGTGGGTTAATTTTATGATCATGTAGCTATTACATGAAATTTTATAGAACTTTCAAGGCAAAATGGAAGGTAATGAGACAAATGATGCCTATCCATGGGCTAAGTAGCATGCAATATTAAAGTAAAAAAAAAAGTGAATTAGATGTGTATATAAATAAAAGAGGTAGGGTTCAGAGATACTTAAGCTCAACTTATAGGCAACCCACCACTATGGATCAAGCACTTGTGGGAGGAGGTTGTAGTTGAAACTAAATTATATAGAAGAAACCATAGTAGACCATAAAGAACTCTTAAGACTTTGTGTACATTACAAATGGATCTCCTGTCTTTTAATCTTAAAAGGTCTTCATGTGCAATTTTTATATAACTAAATCCATAGACCTTCAAATATAAATCTAATTATGTAACTAGTGTGCAAAGACATCATAATTGTATACCTTGTTGGTTGTATCTTAACAAACAATCTGCCTTTATATTATTTGATAATCAATTCATTAAAATAATATTATTTTCTCAATGTATTGATCTCCACCTAGATTGATAAGTTGAATAGGATCCAGAGAAATTACTTAAATGTAAGATATAACAATAATAAAAAAATTAAAGATTAAAAAAAATTCCTAGAAAGAAGGGATTAGAGCCACAAACATTTATTCATGAAAACTTAAATACTTTAAAAGTTAATTTTGTAAGAATAAATAAGTTGAAGATCACTATCTACAAATTCTTGATTTGGAATGGTCAAAATTGTTTCCCATTTATACGTGTTCCTTGGCCTAGTACAAACAAGGTTGGGCATGGTTAAACCTGTCATACAAGATAAGTTCAATCATGATTGAACTTGTCAGCCATAAGTCGAGAGAAAATAAGTTAAACATACTAAGAGATATGAAAGGGCATGCATGAGGGAAAACAATAGTGGAGATGGTAACATAAGTGATCTTAGATCCTCATCATCAAACTCTTTCATGTGTTATGCTAAGTAACAAGGAAAATAATTCTGAAGATAATAATGTAAGAGATGACACAAGAGATTCAGCTAATTTGTATCTATACGTTGATTATGATATGTGACAAGATGTCTTGGAAGAGAATTGGGAAAACATTGAAGTAAATGAGGAGGAGATGTTGTTTTTTAATCTATAGTTTTATTTGGGTGATTGGTTCTATTGTGATTTTTAGGTTGGTTGTTGGGATTTTTTTCATACATATGAGTTGTTGCACTGGTATGATCTATGTTTGTACAATTATTGTGTTAGTGAAGGGATGCTAATGATATTTTCCTGGTAGATGGATGTGTATGAGGAGGAGAACTTGTTTTTTAATCTATAGTTTTATTTGGGTGATTGGTTTTGTTGTGATCTTTAGGTTGGTTGTTGGGATTTTTTTCATACATATGAGTCGTTGCATTGGTATGATCTCTGTCTATACAATTATTGTGTTAGTGAAGGGATGCTAATGATATTTTCTTGGTAGATGGGTGTGTTTGTCAACAATCAATTTTGTGATGTTTGGCCATCATACTTGAATGTGATCAGATTTGATTGTTGTGTGACTTAGCTGCGTATGCCAATCTGATGTTTCTTGGGATGTTCTAATTATAACCATTTTTAATCTGTTGTAGTTTTCTTATGTTTGATGATGAGTTATAGAAATGAAATATGTGCTCACAAGTTGCATTGCTATGTATATTAGACTCTACATTGCAAGTGCATTCTATACTATGGATTTCGAATGCCCAGTTCATTGATGCCCTTTTTTCTGCATTAGATTGTTCTTAGCTAAATTAATGATGTCCTTGGTCATGCTTGGTTTTGTAAATGATCATGAAACAGAGAATGTATTCCTTTGAAAATAGGTTTTGTATGTTGTGTTCAAATGTTTTGTACTAGAGAATGGTTCTTTGTAGATACTTATGGTTCCTTATCATAAGATCTATTGTTGATCCTAGCAAAATTGAGGTGTTTGTGATCATTTTTGTGATCAAGTAGAGTTTAATCATAATGTGAATCAATTTTAAATGGTTGAAGGGATTCAATATAATTTGGATGAGTTTCAATTTTATTGAGGTTATAAGTTGTAGCGTCCTAAAATTGCGACACTTGCAATTTCGACTGCATTTCGGTCTTCACGATGGCGATGCAACATGCAACCTAAATGGAGACCCTGAAACTTGCTCACGACACTGAAAACTGCATTTTTCAAGCACCTTGGCCTGAACCTCCTTGCACCCTGCTGTCCCGGGAGGTGGGACCAGAGCGCCCAGCGCCCTGGTCCTTCAGGACCAGGGCGCCCAGGTCCCTGGGTCCTATTTTGGGCCCGGTCTCCTAAGGGGTCTCGGGTCTTTTTGTTTGCAAATTGGAAATTAACTTTCCTGGTCGGCCTAAGGTCGGGAAAATCAGTCTATCAGCCCTAAATGACAAGTATATAAACTACATTTTTCTCTCTCATTTGGACATAACACATACATGATGAAAAAGGCGTGGAAACTATACTCAAGCATTCAAGCATTCAAGCATTCCTTCTAAGTCTCCATTCAAGGCTAAGTGTTGCATTCAAGACAAGGATTCAACCATTGAAGAGGAGATCACATACTACATGCTACATACAACATACTACTACAACATACAACATACAACATCTAAACCTTCGCACATAAGGATACAAACATCCTTAGAACAAGGTATTAGTACTTGTTTTACAGTCATTTACATTTACAGCTCTTGCTCATTTCTTGGTTAATTCCAAAACCGGGGTTTCACCTAAAGGAAAACCCCTAATCCCTAACCCCCCAATCGTCTTCGCTTTTCTGTGTGTAGGTTGCAGGTACGCGGCTGAAATTGAAGATCTAGAATCCTTGTGCAGAGACGAATAGATCCCCCTTCGTTTCGCGGATTTTTCGGAGGACCGTGGCGCCGGGCGCCATCGTCCTGACAACTTTTGCTCAAATTTGCAGGACAGCGCCGTATCGACATTTTACTGCTAATTCCAGGTCCGTAGCTTCATCCTATATTCCTATCTCAGTTTATAAGCGAATCTTTATGACTTTCTATGCATTCCTAGCTTATTTCCTCTATCAACATTCTTTACAAAAGAGGGTAGCCTTGTTGTCTTAACCCTTGAAACACATTTAGCATCCAATCTTGCATTGCGTGGGATTGGATCTTGTGGGTTTCAACCCCTCTTTTGAATGTAAAGTCTCTCCCCTAAGTGAAAACCATCGAATCCTAGCGAACCTCCCTTCTCTCTCCTCAGAGTTGGAAGAGGGGAGAACAACTAGGGTTCGATCATGATTTTCCACTTTACATTTTGGTGAACCCGACGTGAACATCCTTTCTGATTTTTCATGCTTAGATCTGAAAAAAAAAAATTGATTACATTTCCATGTTTGATCTTTTGCAAAATTTTAGAGGTGATTGCATAAAAACCCTAAATTTTCTTTTTAGTAATTGAACCTGCGAAATGTCTAAATGTTAATGCCTGTTTTAGATCTGCCCTTCTATTACAAATTTTTAATTCATATTTGTGCTTTAATTCTGAAAATTAAGTGGTTAAGTGTCAAAACCCTAATTTTTGAAACCCTCTTGATTCAACCTTTGTCCGACAATTTCACTGATCAAAACATCTCCAAATCAGCTGTAACTTTGGATTCCGCAATAAAATCACAATATCTTTCATCCCTGAAAATTTGGAAAAAAGTTGCGAGGATCGTGGCGCCGAGCGCCATTGTCCCTGACATTTTTCCCGAAATTTCGGGAGCGAGATCTTACTGTATTTTCCTGCTAAAATCCAGAATTTTGGCTGATTTTATCAATTTTAACACCTTCAAAATAACAGTCAAAGTTGGTCTTGTGATTGCTTGGATTAAGGCTTCTAAACATTTAAAAATCATTGAAATTGAAATTTTGTGTCAAAATTGTGTTCTTACTATCCTAAATCTGAAAAGTGTGTTATCATTCATTAAAAATTTCAGTGCTTTATTCAAATTCTTGCATTTTGTGACTTTTGAAATTAAGTGCTTAATTACAACAACTTTGATTTCCGCTTTCAAAATTGAATTTTGCATGAAATTAAGTCAATTTTCAAAATTCAAAATTTGCATTGCTCTTGACATTCCCTCTAAAATCATAAAATTCAAAATTTCAGTTTCCCTCTCTTTTTCAAAATTCAAATTTTTGCATTTTTCGACAATCTTGATAGGGTTCAATTTCGAGATTACAACTTTAATTTGGCCTATCTACAGATCGTAAAATCACTCAATTTTTTCAGATTAGCTCTAAAATCATCATACCTTTCATCCCTGCAAATTTCGAAAAAAGTTGCAAGGACCGTGTTGCACTCCGGGCGCCACGGTCCCGGGCATTTTTTCTGAAATTTCGGGAGACTGTTGTGATTGCATTTAACAACTTAAATCCAGAAGATTGGCTGATTTTATTGAAAATTGCTACCTCTAAATTCAAAATCTTCTCTCTCTTTCTAGTGCATGAGTTTTACAACAATAAGCCCTACTTACACTATTCCCGTTAGACGAAGCCGTAGAATTAAGTCTTTCCAAGGTTTAACTACTGAGGAGATGGAACCTAATTTGAATAGCCTTTTTAACGAGGACATCGGTAATTCCTCTAATCCTCCTAATGATGAAGAAGCTCTCCATGAGGTTTCTGAAGAACAACTTTCAAAATTGGATAACCAATTTGACGATTTTCGACAATGGATGTCTCAAGAATACCCTGATAGTCAAGCTCTTCCTTTAATTGAGGGTCTAAAACGTATGCTTCAAAGTGATAAGAATGGAATTGATATTTTGCGTGGTATTGCACACATTGTGGATTCGAATGTGATGCCTATGAAAAGTTATGCCGAAACCTTAGGTTATACACAACCTCCTACTCAAGTCAATCATTCTATTCCTTTGACAACTCCTATTGCTAGTATACCTACCTTTACATCAAACATCATGGCTACTTCTATACAAGACATTCCTCCCGTGATTACTAGTCATGGGGGCAACCCTTCTTCTTCAATTAACCCTCTTCCTTCATTCAATCTGACTTCTTCATTCATTCCTTCGATGAGTATGCCTATTATATCACCACAAATGAACATGACGCAAGGGGGCAATTCATTTAACCATTCTATTCCTCCTTGTAGTGTTCCTCCTGTCCAATCATCTCCTATGACTAGTTATCATAGAGTCCCACCACCTTACTCTCTACCTTCTTTCAATAACATAACACCTCCATCTCAATCTAACACATCCAATATGAACTCTTCGACTGAAGCGACCATTAACAATCTTGCACAAACTGTCTCTTCTTTACAACAACAAATTGCCTCTATGAATCAATCTAAGTTTAGTGTGCCCACATTTGATGTTGCGAGCCCACTTTCTCTTGACATTGTTCGAGCTATCCCTCCTAAACATGTTGAAATCCCGCATTTGGAACTTTATAATGGTAAAGGAGATCCTCTAACACATGTTAAGACTTTTCAAACAATATGTACTGATTTTGCTTATGACCAAAGGTTGCTTGCAAAACTGTTTACTAGAACATTAAGAGACAAAGCCCTACAATGGTATTGCTCATTGCCTTCTTATTCTATTACTTCTTTCGAACAACTTGCAAATGCTTTCATTCAACAATTTCAAAACAATATAAGTCCTAAGGTTACTTTGATTGATTTAATGCATTGTAAACAAGGTGTTAAAGAAAAAGTGACTGATTTCATTGGTAGATATAAGCATTTGTATGCTCAAATTTCTTTTCCAGTGCCTGACAATGATATTCAAAGAATCTTTATTTCTAATTTACAAAAAGATATTCGAGACAAACTTCTGTTTTCTGAGTTTACTTCTTTCCAACAGTTGTGTGCAACTCTTCACAATTATCAACTGACTGCGAGTCAAATGGAACAATCACATCCTATGGCTCCGAGTGATAAGGGTGATAGCAGTCAACAACCATTTGGGAAGTTTAAACCGAACAGAGATTCCATCAAATTCAATGAAAACATCATCAACAACAATGTGAATGCAGCATCAGGTGTGCCTCCTATTTCTAAATTTTTCAAGAAAGAAAGAAAGTATACTCCTTTGAATGAATCATTGCATAGTATTATGAATAAGTTATTGGAACAAAATGTGCTTACTCTTCCTCCTATAAGACAAATTGATCCTGCAAAGATTACTTCACCTTATTTTGATAACAAAGCTTTTTGTCAATTTCACCGTCAGCCTGGGCATGATACTGAAAAATGTTTTTCTTTAAAGGGTAAAATTCAAGATTTGATTGATAACAATACTATCTCTGTTTCTGGAGTGAATGATAAAGGCAACACATCTGTAGCTCCTCCTAACCAAAATCTTCAGATTTTCACTGATCCATTGCCTTCTCATACCTCTAATGCAATTGAGGCTAATGATTCCTCTCTCTCATCTGATGGTCTTGTGTCTATGACTCCGAATGTGATTAACTTTGTAGAACAGCAAGAAATCCCTAAAGAACCTTCCATCACATTTGATTCCAGTGAAACCATTAGGGCACCTGATGGTCCTTTATACATAGTTGCAAAAGTTAAGAATACACCTTGCCGTGGAGTGCTTATTGATCCTTCGTGCATGGTTAATGTTATTACTGAAGAATTTCTTTTTACTTTGCAATTGAATCAAGTGATATATGACAAAATAGATGTGATTGTGAAACTATTTGATGCATTTTCTTCTCCTGCAATTGGTTCTATTACATTGCCTATTGAGGTCCATAACAAATCTCTTGATGTGAACTTTGCTATTATTCCATCTTCCAAACAATTTCGTGTGAAGCTTGGCTATCCTTGGCTATCTTCCATGAAAGCTATTGCTTCTCCTATTCATAAGTGTTTGAAATTTCCCCATAATGGTGAAGTTGTTACTGTCAATCATAGTCTCTTTAAACCAGCTGAAAGAACTTCTAGCGTTCCTCTTGATTACTTTTGGCCTAAACAATTCCAATCTCTTCCTCCGCGAAGTGATCATCTTTTCAAATCTTATCAAAAGTGGAAAACAGATATGATCCTATCTCTAAATGAACCTAGAACCCCTAAACTTGATATTCCTATCATTCTTGAGAAGGAAGTTCTTCCTTTGAAAGATAAAACTAATGTCTTTCCTCAAGAAGATTCTCAACCCATCCCTATGGATGTGACTATGTCTATGCCTAATAAACTTCCTAAGAGTAGACCTATACCTCCTCGTCATGATGGACTTGGTCTTCTCCCTAAACCAAAAATTCCTCCTTTATATGGAGCAGTTCCTCCTCCTTCTTTTTATAGAGAGAAGAGACCTTCTTCTTCTCCTATTATCCAGCCTAAGAGACCACAACCTAAACACCCAAGTGCTAAGGATGAGAACATTCCTCCTCCTCAGTCTTCTCCACTTCCTACTAAGACTAGATGAAATCGTTCTGCACGTGAACGCCGACGAAAGCGTCGTCTTAGAGCTCAGGCAGCTACTTCTCAAACTTTGCAATCTCCAAAAACACCTTCAACAAGCATGATTCCATTTTCTCCTCAGTCGGACATTGAGCCTAAATCTCCAAAACATAAGATGCATGATGGTCTTGATCCTGTGCGAGTTAAAGATCCTATTTTTATAAATCTTGATGATGATATGGATGAAAATGTTATTCATGATGAAAATATTACTTCTCTTGCTTCTGATAGTGAATATGAACTTGTTGATGTTGATAACCATTTATCTAATGAATTTTCTAAAGCACTTATCCTAGCTCCTAGACAAGAACAATGTGGCTCGGAACATGAACATAGCCCTTGTTTGGATCTTGTGATAGCTCCATCTGCTGTGTTGAATGTTCCTCCTCTAGCGTGTTCCCTGCCTTCCCGAAACATTGATCAGCAAGATCGGGGGGTAGATGACGTGCTAGACTAGTTACATTAGCATAGCAGATTCTCTCCTCCTCTCTTGTGTTACTTCTTCTATATGTTATTCTCATTCTTCTATTTGTTGTCCTTAGTGTTGTCTACTTGAGGATGATGCAAAGTATTGAGATCTCTCGATCTCTCTCATGTTGACTCAAAAGACACATGTGTTCCCTTCTTCTAGGTGACCTTCCTTGATTGGGGAATGAAGAACAATTATGCATACATACATATGATACATATACATGAATTATCATACAGCATACTGACCCCGAGGAAAGTGAAGTCACCTTGTGCTTTGTGTTTTGTGTCTATTATCCTTGGGCTTATCTCACACTTGGGGGCTAAATCTTGGCGATAACGTGCTCCTTTCTCATTTCTTATATGTATCACTACCTTAAAGCAATCACCCCCGGTGAGGCGTGTGCGATCACTTTAACATAGGGGGGCATACATCCTGTTCATATCTTTTCAAGATACTTGAAAATTTCTTGGCAAATTTAGCCTTGCCTTGAAAATTTTTGATATCTTTCTTGCATGACTCATAGTGAGGGAGCCTTACTACTGACAGTCATGGTTCTCCCTCGTGATCTTCCCTTTTACTTTGTCAGTCGAAGTCATAAGATCCTTAGTCCACTGGGGGCTTGGTGTATCTTGCCTCCTTGACATGGTGAAAGTCTTTCAATGTTGTTTCCTTGTACTTTACCGGAAGTATGAGCATACATACTCCTGCTAAAGTGGGGGCTAAATGTAGCGTCCTAAAATTGCGACACTTGCAATTTCGACTGCATTTCGGTCTTCACGATGGCGATGCAACACGCAACCTGAATGGAGACCCTGAAACTTGCTCACGACACTGAAAACTGCATTTTTCAAGCACCTTGGCCTGAACCTCCTTGCACCCTGCTGTCCCGAGAGGTGGGACCAGAGCACCCAACGCCCTGGTCCTTCAAGACCAGGGCGCCCAGCGCCCTGGTCCCTGGGTCCTATTTTGGGCCCGGTCTCCTAAGGGGTCTTGGGTCTTTTTGTTTGCAAATTGGAAATTAACTTTCCTGGTCGGCCTAAGGTCGGGAAAATCAGTCTATCAGCCCTAAATGACAAGTATATAAACTACATTTTTCTCTCTCATTTGGACATAACACATACATGATGAAAAATGCGTGGAAACTATACTCAAGCATTCAAGCATTCAAGCATTCCTTCTAAGTCTCCATTCAAGGCTAAGTGTTGCATTCAAGACAAGGATTCAACCATTGAAGAGGAGATCACATACTACATGCTACATACAACATACTACTACAACATACAACATACAACATCTAAACCTTCGCACATAAGGATACAAACATCCTTAGAACAAGGTATTAGTACTTGTTTTACAGTCATTTACATTTACAGCTCTTGCTCATTTCTTGGTTAATTCCAAAACCGGGGTTTGACCTAAAGGAAAACCCCTAATCCCTAACCCCCCAATCGTCTTCGCTTTTCTGTGTGTAGGTTGCAGGTACGCGGCTGAAATTGAAGATCTGGAATCCTTGTGCAGAGACGAACAGATCCCCCTTCGTTTCGTGGATTTTTCGGAGGACCGTGGCGCCGGGCGCCATCGTCCCGACAACTTTTGCTCAAATTTGCAGGACAGCGTTGTATCGACATTTTACTGCTAATTCCAGGTCCGCAGCTTCATCCTATATTCCTATCTCAGTTTATAAGCGAATCTTTATGACTTTCTATGCATTCCTAGCTTATTTCCTCTATCAACATTCTTTACAAAAGAGGGTAGCCTTGCTGTCTTAACCCTTGAAACACATTTAGCATCCAATCTTGCATTGCGTGGGATTGGATCTTGTGGGTTTCAACCCCTCTTTTGAATGTAAAGTCTCTCCCCTAAGTGAAAACCATCGAATCCTAGCGAACCTCCCTTCTCTCTCCTCGGAGTTGGAAGAGGGGAGAACAACTAGGGTTCGATCGCGATTTTCCGCTTTACATAAGTTAATGAGAGGGGGAGAGGGGGGAGATGGAGATGTTTTTTTCAGTTATTAGGATGTGGTAGGTATTGATTGTGTGTTTATATTTAGATAATGATTTATTTCTTTGATGATAGACAAATGAGAGAATTTGTTTTGTTAGAATTTTGTGATATTTAGTGTCTTAATTTAGAACATCAATGGTCTCTTGAAGTAAATATTATATTGTAGTGAATAATCTAAGGTCATAACTTTTGATTAGATAATTTGTGACTAGAGTACATTAGTAATCATATGTAATTTTTTGACATGTCACAAATTCACTTGTTTGGTCACAAATATTATGTATATCAATACAAGTGAATTTAAGATCACTATGAGTGTATGTAATTTTTTTAATGAAACCATTGAGGCTAGATCGGTATTGTAGACACCCAAAAATGGTCAACGCTTGCAAGGTCATACTTTAACATTTGCGCATTGCCTCATTTTAGGTTTTTGCGTCGCATTAACATTTCTCCTATGTCACGCACTTGGTCTTTATCATTTGCGAGCATCGAGTCATTCTTCTACATTCTTCAATCATCTTGTCCTCAAATTTGGTCTTGTCGACAACATTATCCAGTCATGATTTTGATCAATTTTACTCTGTCGCATCAATGTGCGTATTCATTTGTCATCATTTTGGACATCGTCAATCCTAATTAGGGTTTAGTCCTCTTATCAATCTTGTCGATTTATCATCAATCCTTTAATCTTGTCGTTTTACGATCGATTTGTCATCGATCGTTGTCATGTTCGATCTTGTCATCTTGCAATTCATTTTGTTGTCGATTCTTGTCCTTTTGTCAATCTTGTCATTTTGCGACCGATTTGTCATCATTTCACTATCAATCATTATCTGTCTCAATTGTGTCAATTTGGATCAAATCATGTCGATTGGCGCATTCAATCAAATCGTTTTGTCGCACTAGTCATTTATCAATCCAAAATCAAATCATGACATTAATTATCTTCAATCAAGACCTAATTGTCATTTTCGCATTTCTAATTCATCTTCTAGGGTTTTATGATTCAATCATTTAACCTAATTTGTCATTTCTTCCTTTAGGATTAAATAATTTATTTATTTAATCCTAAGTCTTCTCATTACAATTAAATCTTTATTTGATTGGCTAATTATTCCTCTTTGTGAATTGATTAATAAATGAAAAATTATTAATTAATTCACTAATTCTTAATTTCTAATTTCTTTCAATTTCTAACTCCTAATTTTCATCAATTTCAATTTTCTAATTTTTCTTAATTTCTAATTTCTTTTCCCTCCTATTTCATCTCCTAATTCTATGGGAATGACATTTCAATTTGTCATAAATTGTCATAATTGATAATCAATCAATTTTGACATAGAATGTGTCATAATTTGTCATCAACTGTCAATCAATCAAATTGTGCATGGAAAGTGCATAATTTGTCATAATTTGTCATATTGATTTGCAATTTCCATTTGAATTGCATCATGCCAATTTTGTGATTTCTCCAATTTCTCTATAAATTGGATAATTTTCTTCAATCAATCCCTTCATTTTTTTTCGAATTTCTACCGAACCTTCGTTTCTAGTACTCTTGAGCCTTCTTGCTTTCAATTGTGTGAGCACTTGTAGGTGAGATCCACAAAACTATTGAAGAGGAAAGAACAACAATGGAGCCGCATGGAAGGAGTATTCAATCTTGAATCTGGTTTGCATAATGTTTTCTTTTGAATGCTTCATTTTCGTACCTCTATTGAATGTGCTTTAGAATTAGGTTCATTGCAATGAGTATTTCTTTGATTATGTTATAATGTCTTGTGTTTTGATTGATTTACCTATCTTGTGATGATTCCTAATTCTTATCTTGTGATGAATGTGGACTTTTGATCTACTTATCTTGTGATGAATCCTTATTTTGTTTGAAGTATGATCTTTGAATCAGAAGGTTGCGTGTTCAATTCACGTCGGGTTCACCAGTTAATGTAGCGTAGAAATTAGGATTCATCACAAGATAAGTAGATCAAATCAAAACATTAAACATGATAGCTCAATCATAAGAAAACTCATTGAAATGAACCTAATTCTAAAGCACATTCAATAGAGGTATGAAAATGAAGCATTCAAAAGAAAACATTATGCAAACCAGATTCAAGATTGAATACTCCTTCCATGCGGCTCCATTGTTGTTCTTTCCTCTTCAATAGTTTTGTGGATCTCACCTACAAGTGCTCTCACAATTGAAAGCAAAAAGCTCAAGAGTACTAGAACGAAAATTCAGTAGTTTGTTAGCAATTTAGAATTCATGAAGTGATTGAAGGGGTTGAAGGATTCCAAGGGTTATTAGAAGGGGTTGATTGAAGAAAAATTATCAAATTTATAGAGAATTTGGAGAAGTGACAAAACTGGCATGATGCAATTCAAATGGAAATTGCAAATCAATATGACAAACTATGACAAATTATGCATTTCCATGCACAATTTGATTGATTGATTATGACACATTTCATGTCAAAATTGATTGATTAATCAATTATGACAATTTCATGACAAATTGAAATGCCACTCCCATAGAATTAGGAGATGAATTAGGAGGGAAAAGGAATTAGAAATTTGAAAAATAGGAAATTGAAATTGATGACAAATTAGGAAATTGGAATTAGAAATTGATGAAAAATAGGATTTAAGAATTAGTGAATTAATTAATAATTTTTCATTTATTAATCAATTCACAAAGAAGAATAATTAGCCAATTAAATAAAGATTTAATTGTAATGAGAATACTTAGGATAAATAAGTAAATTATTTAATCCTAGAGGAAGAAATGGCGAATTAGGTTAAATGACTAAATCATAAAACCCTAGAAGACGAATTAGAAATGCGAAAACGACAGTTAGGTCTTGATTAAAGATAATTAATGTCATGATTTTGAATTGATAAAGGACCAATGTGACAAAATAATTTGATTGATAAATGCGCCAATTGACGAGGAACAATGACAAATTGATCCAAATTGACATAATTGAGATAGACAATGATCGATAGCGAAATGATCGCAAAATGACAAGATTGAAGGATTGATGATAAATCGACAAGATTGATAAGAGGACAACGATCGATGACAAATCGATCGCAAGATTGACAGGATCGATAAGAGGACAAAACCCTAATTAGGATTGACGATGTCCAAAATGATGACAAATAAGCATGCTCATTGATGCAATAAGATAAAATCGATCAAAATCATGACTGGATAATGTTGTCGACAAGACCAAATTCGAGGACGAGATGATTGAAGAATGTAGAAGAATGACTCGATGCTTGCAAATGATAAAGACCAAGTGCGTGACATAGGAGAAATGTTAATGCGACGCAAAAACCTAAAATGAGGCAATGCGCAAATGTTAAAGTATGACCTCGCAAGCGTTGACCATTTTTGGGTGTCTACATTTTGCCCCTCTTTGAGACAATGCGATTCTGAGCGTTGTTTCAAAGAACAATAATGAAAATGCCCCAGACAATAATAATGACAATGCATGCCCCCTCGAGGAATTGGCCGGAAACATGCGGAAAAGAGGCCAATTGATCGATAAAAAAAATGATAGGGTCGAACGGACTGACAATCGGATATCGGATGTAGGACAGACAAGCAATTTAATGTTCACAAGACCGCGACCAACATAAGATGGAGAGGATGCACGTCCATCTATGCAATGACAAAGAGCTATAAATGAGACCAAGAGGGTGAAAATGACTCATTTGCAGTAGCGAAAGAGGAGGATTTGTTGCTCTGGACAAGGAAACTTGCAGACAGATGGCAAACATTCCAATGGCGGATCACCTTGGAGAACGTGTACGCACATTCAGACGATCGGAGGACACAAGAGCAGCAGTATGTATCTCGAAAACCCATGTTTTGAATTTCATGAATTTTGATGGCTTACGAGACATTGCGGGACCCATAGGAGGCACCAAAATGGACATCTGCGCTTGTGTCATCTAAACCTGCGCTTGTGTAAGGAGTTTTGCGCTTGTGTAGGAATACACAAGCGCAATTCACCTGACACAAGCGCAAGTTATCTTACACAAGCGCAAGAGTTGAAAAATGACTCACTTTTGATTGGAAATGGCATGCAAATGACCTGACAGGGGGGGGGAAGGGTAGGATAGGCCAATGTAGATGAAAAAAACCCCGATTTGGACATGAAAATGAGGAAATGCAACCCATAGGAACAAACCCTAAAACTGACAAAATGATGCCCCGATTGTGATGCAGAGTCGACAATATCCTCCGGACTGTTTCATGCGACGACATAGACTTAGGAGCACAGAGAGAGACACATTAGCTGGACTGGGATTGGCGAGGAGAGACTATACTGGAGGACACTATATGAGGGTGCAGTTCCACCGGAGCGGAGAGCACCTTCATATCGGGCACGATCGAGGACAGAGAGCAGGTCACGCTCTCGGAGGACATTGAGCAGTATAGGAGTGAGTGGACCGATGAGACCACCGCAGCCAAGACCAGGACCGGGTACATCATCTGCGAGACATGGCAGGGATGAGGAGGACAGAGGGAGCACCCAGTGACAGAGGCACGTGCTCCATATGACAGACAGTGGACATTATGTAGTTTGACATTATGTAGTCAGCCTGCGGGCCATACTTAGGACAAACAGTCCGATTTTGTACTCCGACATTATGATGATATGTGATATGATAGGCATCGATATGATGGATGCAATATGTTATGACTGATGTAGTGATTTTACTATATATGGATGACTTATGCACTTTGTATGAACATGTATGAATGTATGTTTATGTATTTTTTGAGACATTTATGAAATGAAATGGATAAAAATGCTTGATGTGATATACGTGATGGAATGCAAATGTACTAACCACATGAATGCAGGATGCAGTATATGTGCATGGATATCGGAGCACTAGACCGAACTGACTATCCGACCGGACGGAAGAAGTGTTAGTAAGAAGAAATAAGACAGAGGACAATTAGAGATGATGAAAATTTGCTTTCAGTAATGCACTTTGTAGGTGAGAACCTTTATTTTTATTTAGCAAAATGGATGCGTAGCATCATGGCATTGAAGGCCAGAGCTGAAATGCAACCCGATTTGCAAAAGACAAACACATCACAGACAAACGACAATCACAATCAAAAAAGAAAAGGATCATGAGCCATCCCGGTTACTCTAAATCACTCAGTGACATCATCGAGCAACATAGGGACATGATCGAAGCCAAAGATAAATCAATAAAAAGAGAAGACTCACAAATTCAAGCAAATCAAACAAACATCTTGATCTTTATTGTCAAAAGTTGAACATGCTGATAGGACGATCATGCTGTCTGGTTTCAGGAAATGTGGTACCCCGTCTAAGACAGGACACAGTCTGGTTTCGAGTATACCACACCCTGTATAAGACCCATGATAATGTGACAAGGACAAATGATATCGATGCTGATATTCGATTGAGATGACAATTGTGATCAGGTTGAATGTTTGGTTTGGATTGAAAAAGTTCATCTGTTAAAGCATGATTTCATTAAAGCATAGCGTATGATTGCGAATGTCATTGGAGGAATGCTCAGTGATCTGTCGATGCACAAAAGGGATAATTATTGCAAAAAAAATGCATGTTTTTGGTTTTATTTTAATGTTTTGAAATGTTTTTTGTGTTCATTTTTTTCAGGACTTTATATGATTTTTATGGATTTTTTCAGGACATTTTTGAAATTTTTAGGATTTTTTCAGGACATTTTTAAATTTTTTTGGAATTTTTTCAGGACTTTTTAAGATTTTTTTTTTTTGGATTATTTCAGGAGATTATTTGATTTTTTTGGATTATTTCAAGACATTATTTGATTTTTTTGAATTTTTTCAGGACATTTTTCAATTTTTATGACTTTTTTCAGGACATTATTTGATTTTTTATGACTTTTTTTCAGGACTTGTTTCAATTTTTATGACTTTTTTTCAAATTTTGCCCCCAGTGTCTAGCAAGGCAAGGAATATGACAAACGGATAAATAGGCTTGCTAAAATGATGGTGGATAGAGGGAAGACAAAGGCCTTTTATGATGGAGACAATATGGATGCAATTTTCAAGGGCTATTGCGTGATGGGACAAGAAACTGGATATGACGATGTAAAGCAGGAACATGGCATGAGGGACATGTCAAGAGGTTTTTGAAAAACATGTTTAAATTTTTGTGTCCTTATGTCAAATCAAGATCAATGAATGAAAAAAGGGTATGGATAGTGATAAGATATGGATAGGATAAGCAAGACCAAGAATGGATAAGGGACATGGACTGAAGGTCGGGATAGGCTAAGGGATAGTGGTAGAAAGTCACAATAAGACAGGGAATATGGATGAAAGGTTATAATAAGCAAATGGATACATGACCAAAAGCTATGATGGACTAAAAGCTGCAAACAAGATGTGTGATGCTCATGATGATCGTCAGCCTTGTCAAGATCAAAGGTGGAAAGGAAAACTGGACATGAGTGACAATAGGATATGAAGGGTAATGACATGGTATGATAGGATAATGAAGGGCAATAGGATATGAAGGAGGAAATCTGCCCCCAAGTGTGGTGTGCAAGAAGTTCATAAATTACACATGACGCCTGTTTGCCAGGTTTTCATCACGGTACTTGCCCAAAGCGCCCGTTTGCCAGGTTTTCACCAATGGACGAATTATTTTTTCTTGACTTTTTTCTTCTTTTTCTTTTTTTTTACTTTTTTCTTTTTTTTTGATTTTTTGACTTTTTCAATAGAAGATGGACACATGATAGGGGATGGAAGAAGGACTCAAGCATCTTTTTGTTTTGGATAGTAGCCTTGACAAAAAATGGACCATGACCTTTTAAAAGTATGCTCAAAGACGTTGGTAGGATAAAGACATGGAAAATGAGATGAAACTAAGGCAAGGATTTACGCAAAGGATTGGATCAAAGGGATGGAAGGATGGAAAATATGCATTGGATAATGGATAGGGTATTGGAAGAACTGGGCTTGAGTGGATGAAAATGAAGGCAAGATCAACATTGGCACACACCTTGAGGGGTGATGGATTGATGGAGGAAAGATGTATTTTGGATATTGAGATTTTGACGGAAGAAAGGCTTGGGATTTTGGGACATAAGGGCCCAAAATAGATGAAGAAGGTGATGGAGGAATAGACTTGGACGATTTGGATGGAGGAATAGCAATTTTGGATGCCAAGTTGGATGTTTCTTTTTGTGATTCAAGGAGCCTCTTAGGGATCCACATGGTTTTTGATTTTTCATGCTTTTGTGGTTCCTTGGAGTGCATTGCTTGCACAAGGGATTTAGGAACCCATATATATTTTGACTTTGCTTTATTTTGCTCAGTGGGCCTTTGTGGCCTTTTGGATTTTTCTTTTTCTTTATAGATCATATTTTTCTTTGTTTTGACATGTCGATTATATTGGACATGTTGATCCTTGAATACATGTGGATTGCTAGACTTATGATGCTTATACTTGGCATCCAAATTGCTTGGAAGAGGGAATGAATGTCGGTGTGGATGGGAATGATATGGAGGCATGTGGGATGGATGGAACGTTCTCCAAGATGTGTGCCTTTGCTGATGTTTCATAGGAGATGGAGGGATATGGGGACCTAGAATGGATGGAAGCGATGATGGGGAAGGTGGACATTTGGATTTTGACTTTGAAGGGATACCAACGCCTTGAGTGTGAGCTCTGTAGCCATGACCATTAGTATACTCTTTGATATGGAGAGATTCTTGCTTATGGAGATCTACCCCTTTGCCTTTATCAATATTTTGACTAATAGGATACTCTTTTCTTTGGGAAGAAGACACGAGTTCATTATGAGGTGGATGTGATATGAGAGAAATAATGAGATCTTGAAGTGGAACGGATTGGACCAAAGTGGAAGAACCCATTATGCATGTCGAGGGTTCATGAACATCTTGCACTGACACGTTAGAATCATGAGAGAGATTAGGATCACTGGGGGGATCAGGATCACAAGAGAGACTAGGATTGTGTAGTGGACATGGTTCAATGACAGGCTCTTCAAGAGATGGAATGGGAGAAATAATGGGATCCTCAAAAGAAATGGGATCTTGGGGTGGACACGGAGGATTAGGACAAGGAGATGGAGGAACAAGTGGATCTTGTGGAGGATCTGAAGGAATGATTTGATCTTGACAAGGATGAAGATCATTGGAGTCCTCTTTAAAGGTGCTATGCTCTGGACTTTCAATGGGGTCACCAGAAAGGATGGAAGGGATATTTGGAATGTCAATGGGATTTGAAAGGACATTTTGTTCTTGGAATGAAAGGGGATCATTTGGGATTGGATAGACTGGGATATCTTGATCTTGCTCGGGGAATGGAGTGTCAATAGGACTTTGGATAGGATGGACAAGAATAGGTGAATCATCGTGAGTGTCTAGGAAGATGGGGTCCTGGTCAACAATTGGGTGGGATGATAAGGTTTCAGGATCTTGATCTTGATCTTCTTTAGGACTCATTTCTTCGTGCTCTAAATTATCCTCTTGACATGAGGTTGGACTTTGGATATGCCTGGAGGATTCTGACAAGGAATCAATGCTTTGGCATGAAGGGGATGCACTTTGAACATTTACGATGGATTTTGGCAAGGAATCAATGCTTGAACATGAGGAAGAGGGACTTCGAATGGGGTCCTCTAAAACTGGTAATGGCAATAAAGTGCATGGTGGCATTGGGTCTTGTATTTCTGAAACATGACAAGGATGTGCATCATGAATTGGATTATCTTGGCAATCAATTATGGATAGCTCTTGGATAATTGCAGCCTTGGGTGTATTGTTTAATGAGGACAATATGGAAGGTTCTTGTGAAACTTTTAAAGGTGTAGGGATAGATGCCACTGGAGAGTCAATTTGCTTGCGAGGGGATGAGGCATTGCTAGACATAAGTGTATTATCTTTATCTTCCTCAAAAGACTCACTTAGTCGTTTCCTTAAGAGCATTGCAATAAGGCCACCTTTCTTTTTAGGTTTTGACATGATTGGACTTGGAATTTGAACTTGTTTTTTGATTTGATGTCATGTTTTGATATTGGACTTGATGTTGATCAGATTGGTTTGACATGTTTGAAACTTGGGTTGGTGTGTGTTGCAACCTTTGTTTTTGAATGTTTTGTGGCAGTTGTTGACATTGATATGTTGATTGAACTTGAACTTGTTTTTGATTTGATGTCATTTTCTGATATTGAACTAGATGTTGATCATTTTGGTTTGACATGTTCAAAATTCGGCTTGGTGCATGTTGCAAGTTTTGTTTTTGAATTGGTGATTGTGGTTGTTGACATTGATATTCCACCATTGGTTGAACCATTTGTTGACATTGTATAGTTGGTTGGACATATTGTTGAAATTGAACCATTGGTTGTGTTGGTTGCATATGTTGAACAATTGGTTGTGTCATTGGTTGTGATGGTTGAAAATATGATTGATAGTAAACACCTTCTTGTTCTTGTTGTGGAGGCACATAATGTTGAAATTGATGTTGTCTCCTTTCTTGTAATTGTTTCATCATCTCTATTTGGGAGAGGAGAGCTGGTATGTCTGATCGTTCAAGAAGAGATCTTACATTAATTGGCTCAAAATTTTGACCTGGAAATTTTCGAAACATTTTGGACATTTGAGATCTTATCTTCTCACTGTTTATCACTTTTTGCTCCAATATCTCCTTTTCTTGAGCTAGTTTCTCCTCTAGTTTTTGTATTTGGACATTTAAATCATCATGATAAGTTTGACCGATATTGCCTTGTTGTTGGGTTGGATATAATTGTGATTGCCTTGGATTAAAATTTTATTGCATTGTCGGTTGATATGTCAAACTTTGTTGCATCATTGGTGCTTGGAACCTTGTTTCAATAGACATGTCACTATGCAAATGCAATATTTTTGGAATTTTTCAAGTATAATGTATGATATGCAATTAAATGCAACCTAAATAAATGAAAATGCAATCTATGTTTTCGGTGTTTTTGAAGATTTTGACAAACTTTTGGAATGCAAATCTAAGAGAGACCCTTAGGATATTGGAATGATGTCTAGACCTCAAAGGACAAAAGGACTTAAATGGCAAAGGACAAGATGACAATGTCTCCCCTATATGCTTGGATACTAAGCTAGGTTTGACGAAATGATATTGATGACAAAAGGACAAAAGTTTGATAATGTCTAGACTTCCCAACAATGACTTAGGGTTTATCAAAGATTTGGATTACTCAAGTATGACAAGATCTAGGTTTGACACTATATGCAAAAGGATAATTAATATGCAAATGATCTTAATATGATATGGCAATGACTTAGGCTTAATGAAGAGACTTAGGGATATGCAAATGCAAATGTATGACAATGTCAACCTAAGATGAAACCTAAGGTTTAATTATGAAATGATATTACTCTTATGCAAGAGGACATATGCAAATGGATGACTTTTATGCAAAAGAAGTATGACTTAGGTGAATCCTAACTTTGATACTTGATAATGAACTTGCAAAATGCAAACTAGGATGAACCTAAATGCAAGTGACATAAGAGTTAAGACAAGTTTTTGACCAATGTTGGACAACCATGCTTGAAGTATGATCTTTGAATCTTGTTGAACTTTTGTTGGATGAATGTCTTTTGTTTAAATCAAGATCCTGAAACCTTATCATCCCATCCAATTCTTGACCAGGACTCCATGTTCCTAGACACTCACAATGATTCCCCTATTCTTGTCCATCCTATTCAAAGTCCTATAGACACTCCATTCCCCGAGCAAGATCAAGATATCCTAGTCCATCCAATCCTAAATGATCCCCTTCCATTTCATGAACACAATGTCCTTTCAAATCCCATTGATATTCCACTTCCTCAGAAAGATCAAGATATCCCTTCCATTCTTTCCAATGATCCCATTGAAAGTCAAGAGCAAAGCACCTTTAAAGAAGATTCCAATGATCTTCCTCCTTGTCAAGATCAAATCATTCCTTCAGATCCTCCACACGATCCACTTGTCCCTCCATCTCCACGTCCTAATCCCGCATATCCACTCCAAGGTCTCAATTCTTTTGATGATCCCGTTATTCCCCCCATTCTATCTCTTGAAGAGCCTGTCATTGAGCCATGTCCACTGCACACTTCTAATAACCCTTGGAATCCTTCAACCCCTTCAATCACTTCATGAATTCCAAATTGCTATCAAACTACTGAATTTTCGTTCTAGTACTCTTGAGCTTTTTGCTTTCAATTGTGAGAGCACTTGTAGGTGAGATCCACAAAACTATTGAAGAGGAAAGAACAACAATGGAGCCGCATGGAAGGAGTATTCAATCTTGAATCTGGTTTGCATAATGTTTTCTTTTGAATGCTTCATTTTCATACCTCTATTGAATGTGCTTTAGAATTAGGTTCATTTCAATGAGTTTTCTTATGATTGAGCTATCATGTTTAATGTTTTGATTTGATCTACTTATCTTGTGATGAATCCTAATTTCTACGCTACATTAACTGGTTGCGTACATCAATCAAAACTAGTCTGGCTATCTCCGCTCTGAACTGCTCATGCTGTCTCTCCAATGTCGCAATATAATCCACCCAATGCTCTAGTGATTGATCATGACGAGGGAAAAACACCCAATGCGCACTTGAAAAACACATAAACCAGGACCAAAACATATGTACAAGACACTGGAATAAGCAAGACAGTGATGTTGACCAATAACAGGTTTGGAATAAAACATTGGGTTGAGTGAACAATAAGCATGATAACTGGCCGAGAGAAAGCATGGCGAGAAGTCATGATAGATGACGGAGCAATAATCTCATTACTGATGGCGCCTGATTGCCAGGTTTTCACCATGGTACTTGCCCAAAGCGCCTGTTTGCCAGGTTTTCACTAGAGGGCGAATCATTTATTTTTTTGCTTTTTTGCTTTTTTTCATTTTTTTTGAATTTTTTGTATTTTTTCATTTTTTTTGTATTTTTTGTATTTTTTCATTTTTTTTTTGTATTTTTTGTATTTTTTCATTTTTTTTGTATTTTTTCTTTTCAGGATCATATTTGAAGAAATATCTGACAGAAAACTATGCCCAGTACTTGCGAAGATGCATGCTATTGATAGGATCAGACAAAGGTTCACCTTCGGGAATCGCAAGCTGATATGCCCCCGAGCCATAGGCTGCAGTTACTATGAAAGGCCCAACCCAATCGGGTTCAAACTTGCCCTTGATGATGTCAGTAGACTGTGCATTCTTGGGATTTGCCTTTAAAACCAAGTCTCCCACTTCGAAGTGTCGCCCTTTGACCTTCTTATTATAAGAGCGACGAAGACGGTTTTGGTATGCTTGCAAATGTGTCAGAGCTGTCTGACGTTTTTCATCTAACATCTCAAGCTGATGCAGCCGAGAGACTCTGTGTGTCTCATCATCAATCAGGTGTTGCAAGGAAACTCTCAAGGATGGAATCTCGACTTCCAAAGGTAAGATGGCTTCCGCACCATACACCAAGGAATAAGGTGTTGCGCCAGTAGGTGTGCGGATAGAAGTGTGATAGGCCCACAGTGCTGGATTTAACTGTACGTGCCAATCTCGGCCAGCGTCATTGACAACTTTCTTCAGGATCTTGATAATGGTTTTATTTGATGCTTCAGCTTGACCGTTACCCTGTGGATAGTATGGGGTAGAAAAACGGTGTTGAATATGAAATTTTTCACAAAGCTCTTTAACATCTTTATTCTTGCAGGGTCGACCATTATCTGTGACTATGGCAAGGGGAACCCCATATCTGCATATGATATAATTTAGCAAGAATTTTGAAATTTGGACACCAGTGATATAGGTCATGGGAATGGCTTCAATCCATTTTGTAAAATATTCTGTAGCTGTAATAATGAACTTGTGTCCATTTGCAGATGTTGGCTGAATCTTGCCAATAAGATCCAAACCCCACTGAGAAAAGGGCCATGGAGATATAACAGAATGAAGCTCTTGAGCTGGTGCATGAATATAATCTCCATGAATCTGGCACTTGTAGCACTTTTTAACAAATTCATGAACATCTTTTTCCAAAGTGGGCCAGTAATACCCAGCACGAATCAACTTTTTGGCTAGGCTAAGACCATTGAAATGGCCCCCACATATACCATCGTGAACCTCGTGTAAAGCCGTTTGTGCTTCGTCAGAATCCAAACACCTGAGGAGGGTATGGTCAAAAGAACGACGGTAAAGGGTGTCGGCGATGATGACATATTTGGATGTTTGTCGAATAAAGGCTCGACGTTGGTTAGCGGAAAGGTTAGGTGGTAAAGTCTGGGATTTCAAATACTGATATATATCATTGTACCAAGGGGAATTGGGACCAACAAGAACGCACATCACCTCAGCAGTCGGAATGTCAAAAGAGGGGACTAGCAATTGTTCGACCAGGAATTCACACTTGTCCATATTCTGCGGCATATTTATCATAGAAGCAATTGTAGCCATCGCATCTGCCGACTTATTTTGTATTCTTGGCACTTGACTGAAATGGATAGCTGTGAATTTGGTCTTGAAGAAGTCTACCATGTGCTTATAAGGAATAAGCTTTTCATCCTTTGTCTCGTAGTCATCATTGACTTGTCGGATGACTAATTGAGAATCTCCATAGACTTGCAAATGCTTGATGTTCCAGTGAACTGCCACTCAGAGTCCGGTAACCAATGCTTCGTACTCTGCAATGTTATTGGTACATGGGAAAGTTATTCTGTACGACTTTGGAATAGCATCACCTTGAGGGGTGACAAACAAAATGCCTGCGCCGGATCCGAACTTGGTGTGAGACCCATCAAAGTATAACTTCCATTCATTGGATGGTGTGAGAGAAAAGACTGATTCATCTGGGAAATCAGTCAACATGGGATGATCGTCTGAAATAGGAGCATCTGCTAGTTGATCTGCTATGACTTGTCCTTTTATCGCCTTTCGCTCCATATACTCAATGTCAAATTCACTGAGAATCATGACCCATTTTGCTAGGCGACCTGTCAAAGTTGCTCGGCTGAGCAAATATTTTAAAGGATCAATTTTGGCAATCAACAATGTTTGATGGCTTAGCATATAATGTCAGAGCTTTTGTGTTGCAAATACCACTGCTAAGCATGCCCTCTCAATAGTTGAATAATTTAGCTCATAGCCTACCAGTGTCCGGCTGATATAGTAAATAGCTCTTTCTTTGCCATTCTCATCTTGTTGAGCCAAAAGAACTCCTAATGTTGTTTCAGTTGCAGAGATGTACAATAAGAATGTCTTGCCTTCGATAGGAGGCATTAGGATAGGCGGTGACAACAAATAGTCTTTAAGAGCTTGAAAGGCTGATTGGCATTGCTCAGTCCATTTAAAAGTGACACCTTTGTGCAATAGATGTTGAAATGGATGACATTTGTCAGCCAACTGAGCTATGAAGCGACGAATTGACTGGAGCTTTCCTTGCAGACTTCTTAATTGCCGGAGGTTGGAAGGTGGAGGCATATCCATGATTGCTTTAACTTTGGCAGGATCGACCTCAATGCCTCGATGAGAAACAATGTATCCGAGCAACTTGCCAGCTGTAACACCAAAGACACACTTTTTTGGATTGAGCCTGAGTTTGTAGGTTTCCATTCTGTCAAAAATGGGGCCCAGGATGGCTAGATGACTATCTCTGGTAACAGATTTGCACAACAAGTCATCAACATAATCCTCCATCAGAGTGTGCATGAAATCATGAAAGATTGTCGTCATTGCTCTTTGATATGTTGCACCGACATTTTTGAGGCCAAAGGGCATCACATTCCAACAATAGGTGCCCCAAGCACAAGTGAATGCGGTCTTATGCTGATCTTTGGGTGCAATGCGGATTTGATTGTAGCCAGAGAAACCATCCATTAATGAAAGCATCTCATAACCAGCTGTCATGTCCACTATGATGTCTATATTTGGCAATGGAAAATCGTCCTTAGGACATGCTTTATTCAGGTCCCTAAAATCTGTGCAGATGCGGATGCCCCCAGTTACTTTGCTAACTAGCACTAGATTTGAAATCCAGTCTGCGTAATCAATGGGTCTAATGAAGCCCACATCTAGCAATTTTTTCAATTCCACTTTGACCAAAAGAGCCACTTGAGGATGCATTTTTCTAAGTTTTTGTTTGACAGGTTTAGCACCTGGTTTTAGTGGCAAATGATGAAGGACTAATTCTGGATCGAGGCCAGGCATATCTGCATAAGACCACGCAAAGCTGATCTTCTTCTCCAGAAAGAAATTAATGAAATCAATCTTCTCTTGTTTTGACAAGGAGGCAGCGAAGTGAATGACCTTAGGGTTATCAGGTGTACCCAAATTGATTTCCTCGGTCATCTCTACCAACAATGTGGATTTGTCCTGAGTTGATAGGGGTACATCCACTCTTCCACCTTTGGGTGCCTCAGAAAGGTTTTCACCCGCAGGTACGTCTTTTATTTTTACTTTTGTACGATCAGAGAGTGCCTTACGGTTTTCACTCAAAGATCTATTCTTTTGATTTTTTTCTTTTACTTTTTCTTTTTCTTTTTCATGACTGGAAGAGGGAGTTGACTCCCCAAAATATGTCGTTGAATCCAGGCCAATAGCAAAGCCTACCTTATGGTCGCCTTGTGGTATACCTTCCCGTAGTCCCAGGAACTCTGCAATTGCTTCGTCATTCTGAAAACAGTCCAACGTGAGCGGTTCTTGTTGGTCATATTGGATAAGTTGGGGATATATGAGGGGCATGTCATCATCGATTGTAAGGATAGAATGGGCTGATATGGTAAAAATGTGAATGTCCGTGGTGTCACTATCCGAACTGCTTGTGTCGGATTCGGAGCTGGGATCCCAAAATGACTCGATCCAAGCATGAGGACAGGTTTTAGGAAGAGGAGTTATTTCATGTTTATCCTCCATAGGCAAGTTGTCAGGGTCAATGAAGATATTGTCGAGGGCATAGGAGCTGGAAGAAAAGGAACTCCACTCCCAGTCATTAGAATCAGTCTCTGGTTGGGTAACCTCAGGTGTTATTTCATCATCAGAATCACGCCCTTTTCGACACGTGGACCTTTTGGTAGATGTGGATCCAATTCGTAACGGTACAAAACCTAACCCTAAAGTCGGGGGTCGCCTCTCAGGTATGATGGGTTCTATCCTTCCATTGTTTTTCAAGCCTAAGCCACTGCAGCCATCATATCCTTTCTTCTGCAGCATAGTAAATCCTTTGCCATATAATTCCACTGGCAACTTGACAGGTGGAGTTTCAGTTGGATCCTTATAGAGCCAATCTATGGCGTCATCATCTATAGTTTCTTTGTCAAGTTCTCCCCATCTTGCAAATGTAGTGGGAGGCTGATATTGAATAACGACCTTGGGTTCCTTTTGCAATAAATGCGGTTTTCCATATGACTTTGGAGACATCGGCAAATTCCCAATGAGGAATGTTTGGTCCATTGAATATTCTCCACACCCTTGGTCTTGTATCTTTAGTTTTCCTTTAACAGCATCCAACAATGCATTGGGATCCACATAACTGTCTGGTTTGGCTTCTATATTGACTGGTACTTGCCGCTGAGGAGTATCCCTTAGGGTAGCACAAAACTGGAACGGATTAGGATCTCCTGGAATGGTTATCTCAGTTCCGTTGTAAGGGTATTTCAGACATTGATGATAAGTGGACGGAACTGCTTTCATGGCATGAATCCACGGACGGCCAAGGATCATATTATAAGGGAGGTCAAGGTCTAGGACTTGTAGGAAAGTATTTTCCGTCACTGGACCAACTCTGATGGGCAATACAATTATCCCTTTGGATGGGCGCTCAGCATCATCATAGGCTTTTATTGTTATCCTTTTGGAAGCATCAATGTCATTTTCTGAATATCCGAGGCCAATGACCACTCTTAAGGTGCAGATATTAAGACCCGCTCCGCCATCTATCAAGACTCGTCGGATTTTGCAATTGTGGACAAAGACTTCTAGGTGCAAAGGGTCATTATGGGGAAGCTTGTCAGGTGAGATGTCACTATCGGAAAATGCAACACTTCGGGAAACGGCTAAATGTCCAATCCGCGCTTGAAATTGGTCAACATCAATATCTGTTGGGACAGTGGACTCAGTCAAGGCTTTATCTAGGACTGCACGGTGCATGGGAGACATTTTCAACAACTCTAGGATGGATATTTGTGCAGGTGTTTTTCCTAGATGATCCAAAAGATTATACTGACTCGCAGGCACTGGTTTGGGAGGAGCTGCAGGGGCTCCTTTTACGACTATTTTGGATCGACGAGTGGTGACTGCACAAGAAGGATCTTGTCCTTTTATTCTCAAGGTAGACACATACTCATTTGACGCATGAAAACAATTAATGACATTGTGATAACTGATATTTGCATAATTAGCCGTTTGAGCAGAATTGGAAGAAGACGCTTTACCCTTGTCATGATCAAGCAAAGGAGTTTTGAAAATAGTATGATCAGTATTAGAGGTCGGATGGGTTGGATCTATCTCAATTACTCCTTGTTCCAATAAATCTTGAATCATATGTTTTAATTGAAAACATGAAGCGGTTTTATGTCCTTTAGACCGATGATATTCACAGTACGCATTATCATTCCACCAATGCGGTTTTCCCGCTGGTTCTGCCTTAATATCTGGTAGTTTGATAAACTTCGCTTGTATTAATTGCTTCATGACTGATTCGATAGGCTCTCCCAATGGTGTAAACTGTCGAGGAGGCCCATCCCGCGATCGGAAGGGTTTGCGTTGTTGATTTTGTTGTTGGCCTTGTTGTTGATTGCATTGTTGAGCATACTGTTGTTGAGCATGTTGTTGATATTGTAGTTGTTGAGCATGCGGTTGATATTGCGGCTGTTGAGCGCGTTGTTGATATTGCGACTGTTGAGCATGCTATTGATATTGTGACTGTTGTGTATGCTGCAACTGTTGAGTAACATTGTTCCTAGGTACTTGATTTTGTTCCATAGTCGACATATTAGGAATACTCAACTTCTTGATTGTGAATGGGGGTTGATTTGCATTTACCACTCTCGCATCAACAACACCATCATTAGTGACGTTCTTGTTCTTATACCAAAATCTGTTTCTATCCCCTGAATAATTTGTGTTGTCATTGTCCTTATTGAGCTTGATAATTCCTTTAGCTACAAGAGCTGCTTCAATATTCATTCCTTTCTTAATGAGTTTTTCTATAGTACTAGGACTTTTCAATTTTAGCTCATACATCATTTCTGGGACTAGATTTTGGATAAACAGATTCACTTGTTGTTCTTCAGGTATATCGAGAGAAGAACGACTATACAAACTTCGCCATCGTTGCAAAAAGGTCACTAATGGTTCACCTTGCTTTTGTTTGGTATTGCATAAATCCGACATAGTCACATCGCTATCGATATTGAACGCGAAATGAGATATAAACTTTTGTGCCAGTTCTGACCAAGTCTTTATATTTCCTGGCAAATGTGAATACCAATCCATAGCTTGTCCAGCAAGACTTCGTGCAAATAATCGCATTAAATATGTCTCCTCATAGCTTACTTCTGTGCATGCTGCGTAAAATGCTCGAATATGATCTCTTGGATTGCCATTCCCTCTATATTTCTCAAAGTGGGGTGCCTCAAAATGCTTGGGGAATGGAGGCATGTATACACTCTTGTCAAAGGGATTAGGACATAAATCTTGATCTGTATACAACTTCTTTGTTCCTTTAGCTTCTAATGCATCAATTTTTCGTCGCAACATCTCAAGTTGTTGCGCAATTGTATCAGATTGTAGAAGTTCATCATTAATCCCAGTTGGTATTCTTTGTTGATATATCGTATTTCCGATTGGCTGTTGATACTCCGCAATGGCCATTTTTGGCGTCTCTTGCATATAAAGTTCTTGGCACTTTTCTTGTTGTTGCGGTTGTGCTATGCCTTGATATTGACTTTGTTGTTGTGCTTCTTGGAGCCCAGGTTGATATTGCAATTGAGTAGGCTGTTGATATTGCATAGGCACCACTTGCGGTTGTGAAGTAGGATAACTTGTTTGTCTTGGCACATATTGCGGCACATATTGTTGGTGTTGATGAGTTGGAATTTGTTGACTTTGTGCCAATTGTTGTCGCGGTGTATATCCAATCATTTGTAAAAAAGCTTGTTTAGATGATTTTCGTTGCTTCTCCTTAGGATGGGGTATAGCACTTACATTAACTTGCTGTGTTGTTTGTCCAATCGCTTGTGATTGTTGCAAGTTTGTGTTAACTTGTAATGGTGCCGAAGGCGCTGCAATTTCTTGTCGAATGCGACATTGTTGTTGTTGCACTTCATTTGTTTGCACATTCGATTGTACCTTCTGCGTATTACTCAATTGTTGCAACAATTGCTGATGGTGCACACCACTATCCATAGCTCTTTGTGTAGCCATTATCGAAGGATTTGTCGCAATAGTGTTTGACAAAGATACATAAGAA
Source organism: Cryptomeria japonica (assembly GCF_030272615.1). Lineage (NCBI taxonomy): Eukaryota > Viridiplantae > Streptophyta > Pinopsida > Cupressales > Cupressaceae > Cryptomeria > Cryptomeria japonica. Next base: position 708,858,255 of record NC_081412.1, read on the forward strand.
CTTTGTTGCATCATGGAAGTGCTTTGGACATTATTGACATTAGGCATTCCAGTTGTGAAACTTTCTTGTATCTTGGATGTTGATCCAATTTTATGCATATGAGGAACCACTTCTTGTTGAGGAACTGCTGTCGATATTTGCATAGTCTTCATTTGATCTTGTATTGCAGGCGTTGTATTGAATAATGGATTATTTATCATCTCAAACAATGACTTTTGAGGAATAGTCACTGACAATGCCTTTGAAGTACGTTTGCTCATCAATGTAGATTGAAGCTCTTGTTGCACATTTTCTTCATTGAGATGCGAAGAGAAACTTAACGGCTCACTGCCTTGTTGTGTTTGCACATTAATTGGTTCATTTAAGGGAACCATATCACTCATCATGTGAAGATACTTTTGAGGATACGTTTTAAAAACTTTGCTCAGGAATTTATCCATCCTTTTTATTACCTTTGGATCTTGAAGGAACATGTCAACCTCATCAGAGGCATCAGAATCAGATGAAGAATCTGGTTGGACATTTGGATTCGTTTCTTGTTGAATACCTTGGTCTGAACCGAATCCTTGTGAAAGAGTTTGATCTTCATATAGTGTTTGCGTTCGAATGTCATGTGGCAAAGTTGATTGATCCCAATTAAAAGGTGCACTTCCTCTTGGAGTTGGTGGAACACTCCCATGTCCTGGTTTCATGGGTACAAATACTGGTTCATATAATGGAGGTGGTCCAAGTTGAACCATTCCATATGGTGGTAGGGATGTGTTTGATGAACCTTCAACTTGCACTGTTTGACTAGTTTGACACTGCGAATTTACTATGTTATCCATGGATTGATACATTGGTTCACTCATCTTCTTAGATCTTGATCTTGTCTCAACAGGCATGTCACTTATGCAAATGCAATTTTTTTTTTTTTTTTGGAAATTTTCAAGGATAATGTATGATATGCAACTAAATGCAAACTAAATATATGAAAATGCAATCTATGTTTTTGGTTGTTTTTGAAGATTTTGACAAACTTTTGAAATGCAAATCTAAGAGATGGACCCTTAGGAAATTGAAATGATGCCTAGGCCTCAAAGGACAAAAGGACCAAGTGACAAAAGGACAAATTGACAATGTCTCACCTATATGCTTGGATACTAAGCTAGGTTTGACGAAATGATATTGATGACAAAAAGGACAAAAGACTTGATGAGGTCTAGACTTCTTAACAATGACTTAGGGTTTACCAAAGATTTGGATTGCTCAAGTATGACAAGACCTAGGTTTGATACTATATGCAAAAGGATAATTAATATGCAAATGATCTTAATATGATATGATAATGACTTAGGTTTAATGAAGAGACTTGGGCTATGCAAATGCAAGTGTATGACAATGTCAACCTAAGATGAAACCTAAGGTGTAATTATGAAATGATATTACTCTTATGCAAGAGGACATATGCAAATGATCTTATTATGATATGACAATGACTTAGGCTTAATGAAGAGACTTGGGATATGACAATGTCAACCTAAGATGAAACCTAAGGTTTAATTATGAAATGATATTACTCTTATGCAAGAGGACATATGCAAATGGATGACTTTTATTGATATGCAAAAGAAGTATGACTTAGGTGAAACCTAACCTTGATACTTGATAATGAACTTGCAAAATGCAAACTAGGATGAACCTAAATGCAAGTGACATAAGAGTTGAGACAAGTTTTTGACCAATGTTTGACAACCATGTTTTAGGAAGATGATCTTTGAATCTTGTTGAACTTTTTGTTGGATGAATATCTTTGGTGTTTGAATCTTATGTTTGATCAATGTGTTTTGCTTTTTGAAATAGGATATCATTCAACTTTTGACAATCAAAGAATACAAGATGTTATAACTTAGACTCAAGACAATCATGCTCATTTCCACATTCCCTAGGGTAGGCAAAGACATTAGGTACTTGAGAGGTAGACTCATTATGGGATTCAAGGAGAATACATAGATGCTTGACCCCATGGGCTCCCCTCCACGGCACTCACTTCTCAGGGCAGCCAAGCATCAGTTCCCATGGAAATCTCCCCATGGCGAACTTAGTATCTCTTCCAAGTATCCGAATTTGTCCTTCTCAAGCAACTAGAAGGGTTTTTGGCCTCTAAAAACAAGGTATGTAGTAAGGATTTCTGTTAAGCGTTACTCCTTGATGTCATGCAAGCATGATTGAGACATTAAGCCCATCAAGATACCAAACAAATGTAGTCGCGCAAGCGCGATTTAGACCAAGAGGCCCTACTTAGATGTTGATATGAGAAAGAGTTTCAAGGGGCATCACTTCCCAAGTAACTGCAATTCCCACGTAACACTTCCTTCAAAGCTTTCGCCCATCAGGTATTTTTTTATAGTGAGTTAGAATGCTCAGGAATTCTAGCCGTACTCACTTTGGGTCGTTCCCTTCTCACGATTATCACTTGCTTGCTAAAGCAAAGTGGTCGGGAAGGCAGGCCCTCTAATGGAGACAAACAATCAACAAGACAAGCATGGTATCAAAGATCTGGATTTCTGATCACCCTATGAAGGATGAGAGCATACTCTCCTACTCCAATGTCATACTTAAAAACAAAGCAAACAAGGGTTCATTTCCAACCTATTTAAAAAAACACTAAATTCCTAATTAAAAATCAAACACACGATTTGGTTGTTTCTCCAAGGCAACCTGCAAAACACATGTCAGAAGTTTGATTTGTTGTCTTTGACCATCGAATCTGCATAACACATGTTAGTAGTTTGATTTGTAGTCTTTGTCATGCGTACGCCAAGATCCTGCACAAATAATCAGTACCAAAATCCAAAACACAGAAAACAGAATGCAAAAACATCAAAAATTTCAAGTAAACTGCATTTTTTTACCCTCTGATCTGGACTTTACACAGGCGCAGAAGTCATGACACAGGCGCAAGTTGTCAAACACAAGCGCAGAATGTCTTGACACAGGCGCAAGACTCTTCAACACAGGCGCAAGATGCTTAACACAGGCGCAGAAGTGTCCAGAATACCCTGCACGGCCCTGTTTTTGAGTTTTTGACCTGCAAATCAGCTTAGAAGCACTCCAAAACACAGTAAGATGGTTAGAAGGTTAGTTTTCACATCGGGTTCACCAGTTAATGTAGCGTAGAAATTAGGATTCATCAAAAGATAAGTATATCAATCACAACACAAGATATGATAGCTTAATCAAAGGAATACTCATGGAAATGAACCTAATTCTAAAGCACATTCAATGAAGGTATGAAAATGAAGCATTCAAAAGAAAACATTAAGCAAACCAGATCCAAGATTGAATACTCCTTCCATGCGGCTCCATTGTTGTTCTTTCCTCTTCAATAGTTTTGTGGATCTCACCTACAAGTGCCCTCACAATTGAAAGCAAAAAGCTCAAGAGTACTAGAACTAAAATTTGATAGTTTGACAGCAATTCGGATTTCAAGAAGTAATTGAAGGGGTTGATTGAAGAAAAATTATCAAATTTATAGAGAAATTGGAGAAGTGACAAAATTGGCATGATGCAATTCAAATGGAAATTGCAAATCAATATGACAAATTATGACAAATTATGCATTTCCATGCACAATTTGATTGATTGATTATGACACATTTCATGTCAAAATTGATTGATTAATCAATTATGACAATTTCATGACAAATTGAAATGCCACTCCCATAGAATTAGGAGATGAATTAGGAGGGAAAAGGAATTAGAAATTTGAAAAATAGGAAATTGAAATTGATGACAAATTAGGAAATTGGAATTAGAAATTGATGAAAAATAGGATTTAAGAATTAGTGAATTAATTAATAATTTTTCATTTATTAATCAATTCACAAAGAAGAAGAATTAGCCAATTAAATAAAGTTTTAATTGTAATGAGAATACTTAGGATAAATAAGTAAATTATTTAATCCTAGAGGAAGAAATGGCGAATTAGGTTAAATGACTAAATCATAAAACCCTAGAAGACGAATTAGAAATGCGAAAACGACAGTTAGGTCTTGATTAAAGATAATTAATGTCATGATTTTGAATTGATAAAGGACCAATGTGACAAAATAATTTGATTGATAAATGCGCCAATTGACGAGGAACAATGACAAATTGATCCAAATTGACATAATTGAGATAGACAATGATCGATAGCGAAATGATCGCAAAATGACAAGATTGAAGGATTGATGATAAATCGACAAGATTGATAAGAGGACAACGATCGATGACAAATCGATCGCAAGATTGACAGGATCGATAAGAGGACAAAACCCTAATTAGGATTGACGATGTCCAAAATGATGACAAATAAGCATGCTCATTGATGCAATAAGATAAAATCGATCAAAATCATGACTAGATAATGTTGTCGACAAGACCAAATTCGAGGACGAGATGATTGAAGAATGTAGAAGAATGACTCGATGTTCGCAAATGATAAAGACCAAGTGCGTGACATAGGAGAAATGTTAATGCAACGCAAAAACCTAAAATGAGGCAATGCGCAAATGTTAAAGTATGCTACAGGTATTAGTCCCTTCATTGGCAAATTTTCTCTTTTGTATTATTTAATATGCATATCCTTATGAATAAGGAATTCCTCATTCTTGAATATTACTTTATTAGAGAAATTTTCATTAGTTGGAAGCTATGGCATAGCTGGAATTATATTTTGTGTCAATTTATATAGAATTAGACAATATTTTCCTCTACATCTATGTAATGTTGGGTTGTGGTAAGTTGGCCTAATGTAATATATCAATAAATTGTGAAATGAAAGGATATATTACTTGTACCTTATGTTGGTAAGTGTGTAGCATATCCCCTCAGGATTCGTGACATGGCTTAACATCCTCCTATGAGATCCTTAATTGGGATGGTATCAGTTTCCTAAATAGATGCATCTTTTGGGAGAAACAACCAACTCAACTCCCTATAAGTGGTATCAGAGCGGGGTCACAAATTCAAATCCCCTTAGGTAACATTTAAGGGGAGATTGTTGGTAAGTGTCTAGCATATCCTCTCGGGATTTGTGGTCCATGGCTTAACCACCTCCTATGAGATCCTTAACTGGGATGGTATCAGTTTCTTGAATAGATGCATCTTTTGAGAGAAATGACCAACTAAACTCCCTATACCTTATAGCCTCTTTAACCTTCAACCTCCTTCTTCAACCTTATAGCCTTCATTATCACTCCAAACTATGATTCAAAACTAATATAAATCAGCATATAACGTAAAAAATAACTACTTAGGATAAATAATATCCCCTTCCTCTTCTTCTTCTTCTTCCTCTTCTTCTTCATCTTCATCCTCTTCCTCTTCATCTTCCTCTTCATCATCTTTCTCTTCCTCTTCCTCTTCTTCCCTCTTCATCCTCTTCTTCCTCTTCCTCTTCCTCTTCCTCTTCATCTCCATCTTCCTTCACCTCCTCCTCCTCCTCTTCTTCTCCCTCTTCCTCTTTCTCTTCCTCTTCTGCGTCTTCCTCCTCCTCTTCATCTTCCTCTTCCTTTTCTTCTTCCTTGTCCTTTTCTTCCTCATCATTTTTTATTCCTCCTCTTCATCTTCCTTCTCCTCCTCCTCCTCCTCCTCCTCCTCCTCCTCCTCCTTCCAATCCACAATTTCTTCAAAGACAAATTTCATCTTACCCTTAAACTTCACAAAATTAGATAAAAATAGGAATCCTCAAGTGAATATTGAAACTTGCCTTTTAAGCACCATAGTAACCAAAACCTATTTTTTGTAACCCTAAAAAAGTCACACACAAACAAAGGAAGGGCATCTTCCCAACTTAAAATTGCCTTCAAATCTTCTAGATGCTTTGTCACCTCCATCTCCAAACTTGCAAATAATATCACGCCACTATTCCATCAACTCCACTCAACATGACCTCAAAATAGAAACGGCCCAATAACTCATTTTTGGGCAAAAATGGCTATCCAAGCCCTACAATGCACCAAGGCATTATTATCCTTTATATAATATAAATACATTATAATAGATGTTTGAGCATCCATTTTTTAATTTTCAATATTAAGGAAAGTATTTTTTATTCAAGGCAAGTTGTGACTCTCATTTCCCATGCCCAAAAAGGAATATTCCAAATTTGAATCCTATGTTCACCATTGATTCTCCTGCATCAAATAGTATTTCATAGGCATTACTTATTACACATGTTAACAACTAAAACAAGTGTTAAATCCCAAACTAAAACCACTTTTTCTTTTCTTTCAACAACCAAAAGAGATATTTAAAATTTCATTTGGGGTTTGAAATGCTTCAGTGGATCAAATAATTGTTAATAGGGAGGCCTTGATAAAACAAGCACTAGGCAAAGTGAGTAATATTTGGTTAAATAATAGTTTTAAAAAAAAATTGAAACAAATTGATCCAAATTTGAGAGTATGAATAGATAGCGAAGATCTTATTTAAATTTGTACAATTAGAAAAACGCATAAATAGATAATTATAACCTTTATTAGGAGTGTATCTACAAAAAGGAGTCTCCACATACCACTTATACAATTTATATCATGATTAGTTTTATCTCATGAGCAATAATTAATTTTTTATGTTAAAAGGAAATAGTCATAATAATTATATTAAATGATTTTGTATCAACATTACCTAAATTTAATTTGGACTTTACTTATATCCATGAAATCCATTTAGAATGAATATTGAAATATAAATCTTATGTAGTTCTAATGCCTCTTCTAAAAATATGAAGGAATGAATTCATGAATTCTCTTTCAAAGATGATGCTAAGATATCACTATAGAGATTGTCGATTGATAAATTGTGATTATAAAATCCATTACCATCCCAAAGAAGAAATAGCTTAATAGATGCCCACACCTTCTATATTCTTTTGCACCTAAAAGTTCATCTAAAATTACAAGAGTAAAAGAAACAACCATATATTATTAGCCTAAACCTTTCTAAGTAGGTCACCTATAAGGAGATCCAAATTAAATTAAATTCCTTAAAAAGACTATTGAACAAGCTCCATTTTTCATCGATTCTTACAAACCACTTTGCACAAAGGATAATTCCTTGTCTCTGAGAATTAGTTCAAAATAATTCACAAGAGTCATTGGGGAGGCAACATAATTGCCACACTTCTTTATGGAAGCCCTTTGTTTGGTCAAAGTTAGCTCACATATTTAAAATAATGCAATATTTTCTCCAAATTGTGATAAGGAACCTTAAAAGGTATGCAACAAGAGGATTCATAAACATTAGTAGCCCCTAAAATGTTAGAGAAAAAATGGATCATACTAGACAAATAGAGAGGTTTAGTGATGTAGTAAGATAATTTATTATAAGTTATGTCTACCGCATATTGTCAAAGCATAAAACAAGAATGTGGAAAAGTAAAAATAAACACTATGAATTTGAAGATCTTCTCATGGTCAATCCTCTTCAAACTAAAGGATTGAAGTCATATAAAAGAAGGTGAAAATAATTTCTTATAAAACTAGGTCTTGCTTCATTAAATGTTAGAATTAGAAGTTAAGAAAGAAAATCCAAACACTTGAAGTCTTGCTTCATATAATTCTCATCCTTAATTTATTTGAGGAAGGAGATAGTATTGTAGTGATCATCAATGAGTTTCTATTTGTCGATTTCCGAAAGGGGATACTAAGGTGAATGTAAACCAATGATAGGTCAAATAGTGGCAATGACTTTCAAAAAACTTATAAAATTGAAAAGTGTCAATATATGAACTTTCGATTTAGATTTGGATAGGAAAGTGCTAATATTTATAGCTTAAATTCCCCTTCACTTTCTTTAGATTTAGGCTTGATTCCAAGACATGCCAAAAAGTTACAAATTATGTGCTTAATATTGTCTTGATATTTTCCTCAAGTTTGGCTTCAATTTTACCTAGCTTGACATTGATTTGATTCAATAAAATGAAAAGACTTTGTAGTCAAAATTCTTAAGACCTAGAAAATGTAATATTTCCTTCATTCAAACTTATTTATAGAATTTATATAGTTACTTTTTAAATATATAATATTTAAAAAGTGTTTTGGCTATTAATTTTAAAGGTGGTTGGTTTTGAAGTTATATATGAGATCTTTGAAATAATCTACTTAAAGTGGTTCACAAGATAATAATCTAAAATCTCTTTCAAATGTTTTCTTTTGTTGTGAGCTTTCATTATGTACACAAATAGTTAGAGTAGTTCATTCTTATATTATACTTTGTTAAACAAGAAAAGTAATGCACGTATTGTTCAACAATGTAACATGTCACAAATCATATGAATAAACAAAGAAAACTTAAACTCAAAATTAGATCAAATGGATAACAAGTTTGGAAGATAAAATAAAATTAAAAGAGATCAAAAGATGAAAATAGTATTTTATAGCAAAGGCAAAACTGTTAAATCAACTTTTAGTTGCAACATTTCAATTGCTTTAGAGCCAAATGTCGTGAAAAAGTCTTATGTAGTGAGTACAACTCTAAATATGATATTACCATTATCATAAGGAGATTTTGATAACTACAATTATAGATAGTTTTTAGTCCAAAGATTATCATTTTGAAGATATCTGAGTTGAAAATGTTGTTCATAATGATTATATAGTCGTAGATTGTATGGAAGGTGGGAGCCACCTGAATAAGTTGGATGAGAGGAATGAGTAATAGGATAGACTAAAGTTTTTAAAAGAATTAAATGCATTTTTTGCACTTGAGTTAATATAATTTGATAGATTAAATAGCATAGTTTATAAAAAAAAAAATTGTTTTGTTGAATTATATAGATTATTGTATCATTATTACTTATAATAAATTTGATGCATTATTTACAACTAATCATATTGTTACTTGTATTAAAACATATATTAAATACATATTCATAACTTTTAATCTCTCTCTCTCTCTCTCTCTCTATATATATATATATATATATATATATTTTTTAATAAAATACCATACAAAATAATCTATTCTAACCATTTAGATACATCATCAAAATCCACAACCCAAAACACTTAATTTAAACAATATTAAATGTCATGGGCAAGAAAACTCAAAAGCAAATATATGCAATGACAAAACAATGCCACCTTCAATTAAACTCATTGAATTTTCACAGTCCATGAAGATTGTTGTGAGCGTTTTTTCTGGATTCAACTTTGTAGAATTATTTGCATCAACGTTTTGGATCACTCCGAGTGATCTGAAACGTCGATGTAAATAATTGTGACCTGAAATGTCAATGCAAATAATTGTGATTTAAAATGTCGATACAAATAATTCTAAACAATTGAATCCAAACAAACACACTCACAATGTCACTGGTTGTAGCTATTATGGCTCCAAAAATGCCATGTTGTACACCGATAACTTTCGTGTTATACTATAGTGGGGGACAACAACCGCAACGCTTCTGTCGAGCTCTAAAACCGTTATGTGCCTATTTTGCAATTTTTGTGTTTGCATAACATGAAAGTTATCAATTATACGATAACACAATTTTGAAACCAAATTAAACGCGTCCCAATGTCACTTTCACTATTTTGAAAATGGAATCCAATTTTTCCATTGTGATGCATGTTAGGTAGTTGTTTACCCACACGTAAAATATAAAGTGAAGATTGACTAAGACACAATACACGTGAATGGTGGCATTTGCCCAAAGGTCAACTTAAATAAAAGTGGCTTTTACCCAAAAAGTTGTAAATGAAAGGGACTTAGATTTTATCAACTCATGTATTGGCACCCACTAAACAATTAATTGATATGCCTTTTGCTTTAAGATTTGATAAAATGACAACTTTTGTTTGCTTTTTTCCACTTTTCTTATGTTGAATAGATAACTTCCAAAAAAGTTATCTCTTTATAGAAGACCAAAATTAGGGTTGTACTTTAATGATTTTGATAGCTGCAAATTATAATATGAATATAATCACTTTTATTTTTTATTAAATATTATATAGTTTTTGATGAAATAGTTATTTGTAGATAGGATTATTTATCTTGTTGGGAAAATTCTTATAACAATTTAAATTGTCCATTTCACAATTGTTTGTTTGTATAAATTAATACATATGTTTATATAAATAATTTAGATCATAAAAAATAATAAAATAAATACATTAGATATTATATATCATGAGATGTTTTTTGTCAAGATGATATGACATTTTAATATATTAAACAATAGAATAATAATAAATAATATTTTTCATGAAAGAAACTATTTCATATCATATGTCTACTTTAAGAATCCAACCAAATATAATCTTCTTTATATACTTAACCCCCCTCACAATTATATTCAACCGATACATATATAGAACTCTCACCTATAATAATGAAAGTGAAACTTCAATATAGAACTACCCATTATAATTAATTCCACAAGTTATCCGTATAAATTAATATATAGTCTACTACAACTAAATAATAGGATAATGTGTCATGTATAAGAGTCTATATTAATCTACTCTATAATAATCATAACATGTACTCCCTCTTAAACAAGTTTCATCCTAAAAACATGAAAGTATTCAAATAGTGAGACTTCATTAAATAGTGAAATATGATGCAATGGTGTATCTTCTAATGACCCCCATGTGATATTGGTGGTTACTAGCATGCTCATTTGTACTTATCTCAAAACATTATTTCATATTATGTCGTATTACTTGAATTCCATCTACATCTATAACTATTTCTCTATGAATATATATATATAGAGTGATCTGCCTTCTTCAAGATTTTGCATATGTATATACATCTTATTCTTTTGATTCCATATGGTGTTAGATTTTATATAAGTCCATAGTTGTTCCTTCAGTTCCATGTACAACTATAGTGATTGCTTTTCAAATACCATGTATATTTACAATTATTACTCCTTTAATTTTGTGTATTTTGCTTCGATATTTTCTTCTTCTTGATATGATGTAGATGTCTATGTTACACCCTTAACCACTTTATCTACTAACTCTTCAAACTTTTCTTCTACATTATCTAAATCTCCAAGACTAATTTTGAGAATACTTTTCATTTTATAGGAACCACCAGGCTCTCTAGATCTAACATCATGCTTCCCCAAAAAAACTTAAGTATATATTATGAAACATAGGGATATCAAGCCTTATAGTTGATAGATCAACTTTTCTATCACATAGCTAAGAATAAAATATCTTGTAGGTTAGATCATTTAACATTTGCTCTAAATTATTAAAAACAAAAAATCACTTTAGTTTTACCACTTAAATTGTAAGAAATGAAAACTAGCTTAAGCATATCCCCCTTATTAGAAAACTCAAACCTTTCAATTTCAAGGATCGGGTACCTGAACATCCCCGATCCCCACTTTAGGCCTTACAACAGGAACTTCGAGGGTTGGGAATGTAAACATCTTTGGTCCTAGTATTTGTGTTGATCATAGGATCATCAGTGGTCAAGGACTTTTACATCCCCTATCCCCAAATTAGTGTGTAGGCTCAATCTATCGGGGGATCCGGGGTATTCACATCCCCAATCCCCCACATCAATCTTCATGATGAAAATTGGGGTTGGCGATGATCAGATCCTTGACCCAATTTTGGGTGATGGGGATGTGATCATCCCCAATCCCTACAAGGTTCTCAATGATTTGGAGACCGAGGATCAGGGAGATAAACATCTCCAACCTAATCTTAGGTTGTTGTTTATGCAAAAACCTTTGGTTATTACAAAAAACCTTAGTATCAAACGTTGATTAGTTTAGTCCATCTCAATCTTGACACATCTAGGTTCACGCTAAACCAAAAAATAATTAAGGCACTTGTAGAGTAAAACTCCACTTATTTTTAGAAAAAACCCTAACTAACATAAACCAATACAATAAGAACACACTGGCATCAAGCACACATAGGAACAATGAGTCAAGCCAAAAAAATTAACAAAAGCCTACAAAATCTAACTCTCATGTAATTATGGAAGGACGAGGAGGGAAATCTATAGGGTTGCATCACAAAACAAAATAAAAGAATAAGGATAAAGGTACAAAATCCTATGGGGCTCTCTTAAGCACATAAAACACACAAACAAAAATACCAAAACAATCAAAGAAAAGAAAGAAAAGAAGAAGAAACACAAAAAAACCTTACCTTGAAATGCTAAGCATTGACCCTAACATTTGAATCACTCAAAATGCAATCCACAATCTACCCTAATCACACATCCCATCACGAGAATAGATCAAATACCTGATTGTCATCTAAAAACAACCATCTCTTAAGGAATCAAAAAATACAAGGAAACAAATGAGCGGTGGGAGTGGCCTTATATAGGCATGAGCGCATTAAATGCACAAAATAGGGTAGATAGGGTTGACACATATGCAAGGTTTGGGGGATGGGGGTGACATTGTGTACACTAAACATTCCCAATCCTCTATCCCTAATCAAAAAAGTTGGTGTTTAGGGATGTTCACATCCCCAAAACCCAAGATCAATACTAAGGCAGAGGTGGGGTCAAGGTCAAGGAATCTTGGTCCCAAAATGAACCCAACGTCTCTAAACCCTAATACGTAAAATCCCAAAAAGGGCAAAAGGGAAAAGAAAAGAAAAGAAAAGAAAGGGGAGTAAAGAAGAAAGAAAGAAAGAAAGAATAAAAGGGGGAAAGAAAGAAAGATGAAAGCAAAAACAACACAAAAGAAAAAGGCCCCCCCTATTTTCTCAAGTGATAAAATGGGGTGTGAGTTGTGGAGACACAATACATCTTTAGTTAAATTTGCATGTGTTAAATTATCTTTCAATCGTATAGCTTAAGCTTTCAACCCTATTTTAGACTTGCATTGGTCAAATTAGCCTTCAAACCCTTAGTTTTCAAAATTGGATTTGTCGAATCAATCTTTCCATCCTTAGCTTAAACTTGCAAACTTGCATTTCAATCCTTAGCTTAAAACTTACATTTTTTCAACTTAGAATTGTGTCCTTTAGGTTAAAAGTTGCATTTAATCTAAAACATGCCAACCAATTAGCACCATTAAAATTTAACATTTGGCACAACCCTAGCCACATGTGAAGCACACTATATGCACATAAAATTTGTGAGCATATTATTATTAAGAAAATGGTGTCTCAACCTTGCAATTATAAAAGGTTGTTATTAATAGTTGAGTAGAGGGGGTTGGAAGTTGGGTGCCCCCATTCTAGGGCTCGAGAGGGGTGACATCACTAGCAGAGGGTCTAAGGGTTGCACACCCCAGTAGGGTTTCAGGTGCAGTGCCTCCAAAAGTCACATTTTGTTTAAATTTTATTATTGTGAATTGAAATCATCCATCATTAGATCACAGATATAGTGCTAGAGATTATGTTGTCTTTATTTTTCCTAGAATAAAACCCAATTTTATTAGGGAATTATATTACAGTGGGGTATTATGATGTATTATAAGGGTCTGGTAGCTCTATTGATTTGTCTTAGGATCTTTAGCTGGTGATACTCCTATGAGAAGTTCGCTTTGCAAGTATATTGTAATATTGTTGATTTCAAAACAATATATTGGGTGCCTTTTGGAGTGTGGGATTTTTCTCCCGAAAAGGGTTTTCCCCACATAAATTATTGTGTTGTGGTATGCATGATATTTATGTTTAATTTATGTAAATGTTGTAAAGACTTGAAAATATTTTGCATTACCCTCTTCTCAAGATTAGTGTAGGAAGTTGTTTCGCTACCTTAGCTTCCTTAAAATTACAAAAACATTAGCTTATAATCTATTCTATAAATACACCTCACTATACATTATATAAACTAATATTCTAACTAGCAAGTCCAATCACCTTTCAGCCTAGTTTGGTTGTACTCCAAGGTGATTTAAAAAATCAAGTGGATCCATTCTTCCTACTTAATCATGGGAAAATGTTGTCTTGCTAAAGCCTTTGTAATTATTTGTACATTCACACAATATCAATGAACGAAGGATAACACATTCTCATACTATTTGCATGGTCTACTTATCATATAAAGCTTCTACATGATGAGCACCTAATAGACACAAACCTACATCCATTTGTGTTGCTACACACAAGGTAGTCCTCCAATCTTAGACAATGATAAGATCAACATGTTCAGGTTATTTTTATTATTTTCACTTGATCTTGCCACTTAGCCCAAGCAGTATATCTTTTCTTTTAGTAAGTTCTTGTAATGGTGGTAAAATTAGGGTTTCATCAATTAATATAATAAAATCACTAATCTTACATAATAGACCATTACATTAAAAAGGGGGAGAAAATTCAATAGATCTAGCCACAATTCAATTAGGGGAAAGAGTTGAGATGTCAATTAAATTTACCTATTTGTTTGTCTACCCTTTTGGAGTTGAAATTGGATTTGTATTGTAAAGTTTAGGGCAAAGCAATGGATAATTGAAGTGAAACAATAATAAAAGAATGCTACAGATGTCAAGAAAAGCCATAGGCAGAGATCTGAAAAGAAAAAGTGAATCATAACATGTTGTTGGAAATTCAGGCTGAATTGTCAAGACCAAGGTGGTAGGTCTCCTTGATCCTATAACTTTCTGATGGGCAAATGGAATCTTTTTCGGATCAAGAAGGCACATATGATCCACTATTGAACGATTGGGCAAAATTCTCGAGATCGTGGTGGTAGGTCGCCCTAGTCCTTTGCTTTTTTCTCCTTCAAATTTTGAACCTGTTCGTCGTTGTCAATTATGTCGGAATCTTTGATCGTAGCTCTTAAATTAATTTCTTGCACATAGAAAGAGAGAAAAAGGGTTGTGGATAAGGGTTTTCCTTGGGTCAAATCCCGATTTAAAATTAACCTTGAATTGAATTGAAGTATGAAATGTAAATACTGAAGTAAATTTTGGAAGATATGCCTCAGATCTATAATGGTAGATAGAAGATTGACGATGCAAATGCTCTCTAGATGTGATCACAAACGTTGAATGCAATTAACATGACAAACATGTGGACATGAAAGACCTAATCAAACACATATGCTTCCATGAAGATTGATGCAACTTTGCTCCATGATACTTGAAGGATATTGCGGGATGAAATGTTGCCTTGAATGCTTGATAATGCTTGATGACGAATGCTTGGCGGATGCATGAATGATGGGTTATATTATGGATAACAAAATGAATTGATAGGATGTCCTTATAGAGGGTTTCCTAGGTAAATTATTGATTAGGCCGACCTCCAATGGTCACATTGAGGCACGGGGACCAAAATCCATTGGAGAGGGGAAACGCTTGACCACATTTAAAATGGGCCTTGCTTAAGGAGGACCAAAGCACCATGGCGCCCCAGTCTAGACAAGGGTGCCATAACGCCCTTGTCCTCCAAAAGTAGGACAAGAAGCCATAATACAAAGGGAGCATAACCCTAGGATGGGGTCCACTTATCCATGTACACAAGTTACATCAGGTTCAGAGCAAAATGGGGCCAAAATGGGCCTAAGGGGAATGAAAATAGGACATGCTAAAGTACAAGCACAAATATGAGGTGTGAATTGTACTAGTTACTTACAACGCTATAGTTCTATGTGATGAAATTCACTCTTGTTGGGAGCAAAACCAATGGTGTCTTTCATACACGTTGATTATACATATATAAATATGCATGGGGTATACAATATATACTTAGTTTCTTTTAGTAATCATACTTAATTTTCAATCATATTATCTAGATTTTGTTTCATTTTTCTTTTGTCCTCAATTTGTGGGCATCCATTATAGCATACACAATTCAACAGGTTATATTCATTTATGATCAACTTTCATAAGTTGGTGGTTTTCCTTTAAGAGGATAATACTCTTGATGGATGCAAACTAGCATTTCTTTTTATTTCTACTTAAACATAACACTTAACAAAGTGGGGATAAAATATAGAAGATTAAAAACGCATACCTTTCACCTATATCCATTTATTTTTTAGAAATTTGTTGGATGTAACAAATACATAATTTTAACATCCATTAAACTCGTTTAATGCATCCATTAACCCTAATCTTGATCCATCACTCTAATAAGCCAAATCTATCACTATAAGATACTAGTCTCATCCAATTATATAGGTAGTTACCTCCTGAAATAGGCTTTTCATGTGATTATGACCCTATATAGAACCATCCCCATAATTTAAGGCCAAAAATAAAAATCCCTAAATAGTGAACATGTGACAAGCCCATTCATGGCTTTAGATACCTTTAGGAGACATATATAGTTTTTATAGTCAATAATAAACTATGTGCTATGTGTGGGCCTAGTTTTATTTGCACTTGGCTCAATCATTCCAAAAACTAGTGGTAGGTCACATTTATGGAATAAAATTTTAAGGATAGAATAGTAGGTGCATTGAACATATAATATATATATTTGGAAGCTTCTTTCTATGTATTTTATTGGAAATAAATTTTTGCACGTACGTGCGTTCAAAGAAAGTAATGGAGTGCTTTGGAATTATTTGCAATACATTTAGAAAGTATGAAAATGATATATACTTTTGACTACAATTTCCTTAATAAAATACTTTTAAAAACATTAAATATATTAATATTAAATAAAATTATTATTATTTTAATTAAGCATAGCAGGAAATGAATCTAGTGTAGTGCGTGTGACCTTTGGAGCACTACGAGAGAATATGGAAGATTCCCTCTTCCCGAAAATAATATAAATTATATATTTTTTATTACTGTTATTTATTCGAGTAATTAGTAATTTAAAATATGTATATATTGGAATAAGCAGCAAATAATTGAATACAAATAACAGCTGTAAATTATATAAATTGTAGTATAATCAAACATTATTGATGTGAATTTGTTGTTTTTTCATTATTATTAATTTTATAAAGGTAGTGAATATTGCATTTAAGTATTATAATCAAACATTATTTGTGTGAATTTCTTGATTTATTATTAATAATATAAAGGTAGGTGATTATTGCATTTAAATTTTTTCTTAAAGAACACTTTTTGTTAAATTTTATATTAATAAAACATAAATAATGCATTTTTTAATTTTAAAAGTTGTAGGTGAAACATCTTAAATAACAAGAGTCAAGCTCACAAACAAACTTAAGTACCCAAGGTTATGTTAGGGAGAAGAGGAGAGAATTAATCACTAAGCTTTCACCAAACATCATCGGGGGTGATATTTGCAATCGATAGTATCTTCTTTATTTTACTCTCGAGGCTATTGAGTATGGATTGAAGACCGAAGAAATGGTGGGTTATAGATGAGAAAAATTGCTAGTGTCTAGCCATTATATTTTTTTATTTTTTTCAATATTCAAATTAGTTAATATGTTTGTTTTGTGTGGTGTTAGTTGTATCATTTTACCATAACCACTAAGTCATTTGAATTAGGCATTGTGCTCATGTCTAATGACCAAGAATAAATATGTAAAATTAGATGACATAAGATTGAACACACAAGATAGATTGCTCAATACAATTATTTGAAAATTCCATAACGAATTCAAACTTACTTAAAAATATTGTTATCACACTTCTTTGATACCTACAATAAAATGTATATATATAAAATAACATTGCAAGCAACTAAAGAAACTTATTATTCTCCAAAATATAACAATGCATGACAAAAAGATGAAGATTGACCATATAGAGTTTTATTTTATATAAGTAATATGGTAATGCTTTGCTCTAAAAGAACCTTGCAATAAAATCATCAAAAAGACAAATCATAAGTTAAATATTTGTAAATAAGTAACATTTGTCAATAGTTGATGATAGAATTCAATATTTCATTAGGTGGATATAGAAAGAAACCACATTTTTTTGGATGGATGATATTTGTATTCATAAGAGTTCCTACAATCAAGATTTATAAAAGATAAATTTAAAATTGTGAAAAACCTGATTCAACTTAATGATAGTTTTTTCTTATCTACTATTTAATTTGTTGTCTTTAGTATTTATTAAATAAGATTTTTTTTCGTATGTGACATTCATTTAAAAATTGATTAAACTTGAATACAAAGTAATAACTATAAATTATACCATAATTAAATATTGTTTATGTGGACTCTTTACTCTTAATTGTTATTAGTTTTAAGATAGATTATAATTGTATTTATTATTATTATTATTTAAATATTTGAACAAGTTAAGATGTGTATTATATATGGAGAAATATTTAAAACATAGTATTTTTGCATTGTCATTGGATTTGAATTTTTCTCTCTATATTGTTAAGGATTATTTTGCAATTTAATAAGATTATTTTGTTTGACATGTCATGTGACAAAATTTAGTCCCTACTATCTTATTTAAATGCAAGGTTTTATCTTTTAAATTTGATCACCAATTGAGCTACTTTTCAAATATTTAGTCTAACAATATAAAAATAAATTTGATCACCAATTGAGCTACTTTTCCAACCTACAAGTTAAATTAGACCTTGAGCTTATGTGCCATTATCATAGGAAGACACTACAACACAAAGTGCAACTATGTGGTGGGCACATGTCTTAATTATAAATATTTGTAAGGAATAGATAATTGTAGCACTTGAGATTAATGATAGGAGAAAAATAGGTTAAGAAAAGTTTTGCAGTATTTGTTTTGTCATTTTATAATAGGTGTTCTTTCATTTAATGTAAATATTGTGTTTGTCTAATGGTAGATAATAAACAAATAAATTTAGACAAACATATGGTTGAACACATGAGAGAAAATGTTCAATGTTTAATAATACTATTTGAACCCATGGACAACACATGTCCTTAAGTAGGACTAGTTTCAAATAATATCTAAATTGCTAATGAACAAAGTAAAACCTACCTTGATCAAGTGTTAGTGTACATGATGCACTATTTCTTCATCCTTGTGTGGCCTAGCCTCATAGTGGAATTTGATAAAAACACTTGGATCACTTTATCTTAGATAAGACTAGTATGAGCGCATTATATTAAATCAAAGATCTATATGCACTCATACCTTCAAATGGTTATTACCTTATGTCTATATCAATGACTTAGAACATTCGTCTCTAATTGATGACCTCATGATTTCAAAGATGAAAGAGAAGTGGTAAGCATTGTTTCAATATGAAAAAACAATGTAATTAGTTGAATAAAATTATTTGAGAGGCCTTTAGGAAGTCCAAACTTGAAGATATTTTGTGGCACTTCCTTAATATTATGATTTTTTTTTTTAAGAAATAGCATTTCAAGTAACAAAAAAAAAAAATCACCTTTTACACATATGACAACAAATGAACAACAAATGAACTCTAGAGCAGTATGGCAGGGATCCCCCCCCCCCCAACTCTATGTAGGTTGAGGAAGAGGATTGTCATAAGAATTGGAAGGAAATCCTCTTTAAAGAGGAAATCTACTGGAAATAAAGATCTAGAATTCAGTTGCTAAAAGAAGGTGACAGAAACTCGTCCTTCTTCCATCACTCGACGAGCATTCATAAAAGGCAAAACTTTATCAAAATTCTAAGGGATGACTCAGATTAGGAAATCACTGGTGATTCCCTAATTGACCAAAATGCCATTGACTTCTTCATAAGAATGTTCACGGAGTCTGGAAGGAACAATGTGTCTCTCCAAGATAGTCTTTTGAGTAAGCTCCCTAATGCTATTGGAGAGGAGGATAACTGTTAGCTTCTTGCTCCTATCTCCTCGAATGAGGTTTGTTTGGCAGTCTTTGCGATGGGGGATTTCAAGACCCCGGGCCTGGATGGCTTCCCCCCGACATTTTTCTGGGATTATTGGGACATTGTTAATTATGATGTTACTAAAGCAGTGAAATATTTCTTCAAGACTGGTAAATTACTAAAAAAACTGAATAACACTTACATTTTGCTTGTCCCTAAGTCATCAAACCCCAATTGCATGAAGAACTTCCGATCCATAAGCCTCTGCAATTCTATCTACAAAATAATTTCCAAGGTCCTTGTGAATAGAATCAAGCCCCTTCTGGCAAGTCCTTCCCAGAAAGGCTTAATCCATGATCGCCAAATTTTGGACATTTCCATTGCCACTCATGAAATAATCCACTCCATGGACAAGAGCAAAATCCCAAGTATGGCTTTCAAGCTCGACATTTCAAAAGCCTATGATAAGGTAAACTGGTGCTTTTTATTTAAAACTCTATCAAAACTAGGCTTTAACCAGAAAGTGGTTGATATGATTCGAGAATGTGTTACTATGATTTAGTTCTCGGTCTTAATCAATGGGACCCCTAGGGGCTGTTTTAAGGTTGAAAAAGGTATCCGATAAGGAGACCCTCTGTCACCTTATCTTTTCATCATGATTGCTAAAGTGTTGAGTATAAATGTGGTTGATATGTTGATCAATGGAAGACTATAGGGATTCAAAGTTGCTTCCACGATCCCCCCTCCGTTATCCAACAATTTGTTGATGACACTTTTCTATTTGGTATGTCTTCTGCTATGGAGGCCAAATTATGGAAGAATTTACTGGCGGATTGTGCCAAGGCATTTGGGCAATGTATCAATTATGGTAAGAGAAATCTCTTCTTCTTCAACACCCCTAATGACCTTCAGCTTAAAATCCTCTCTATATTAGGGTGTAAGACTGCCGCTTTTCCGGGGACTTACCTAGGTCTCCCCCTCATTGTTAAAGAGGTCATTCCCGCTTTCTGGAATATTATTCTCAAATGGATACAGAAGAAACTTGCTAGTTGGAAAGGAAAATTCCTTAGCAATGTGGGCAAGCTTCAACTCCCGGTTGCTTCCCTCCAGAGCATCCTGATTTACTTCCTTTTTTTTGTTCAAACTATTTGGTGCTATGGGGGAAAAACTTGAGAAAATCCAAAGAATATTCTTGTGGACGAGTATGGAGGAAAAAAGATGCCTTACTCTGGTGAATTGGGACACTGTTTGCTTACCCAAATCCATGGGAGGACTTGGTATCAGAAAAATAAATGCCCTGAATAAGGCTTTAATTGCTAAAGTGGGATGGACCTTGGCTAAAGGTGAGGCGGACTGGTGTAACATTATCAGGGCCAAGTATCTGGAAAGGGAACAATTCTATTGTAACTTGAGTACGGGAGACCTTCCTCAGGGATATAAACTATGGAATAACATCCTGAAAATTAGACCTGTTATCAGAGAAGGACTGAAGTGGTAGATTGGAAATGGTAGAAAGATTAGGTTTTGGGAGGACTCTTGGGTGGAAAACAAACCTCTCACAAACACTCGTTTCCACCGAATTATGTATCACCTAAAGGATAACCCAGAGGATTACATTGCTGATTATATGGAACTAGACAGAAGAAGAGGGAAAAACATTATCCAGTTTTTCTCTAATCGGCCCAACATGTTACCCATGGTTTGGGAGCTATAGGATATTATGTTGGAATGTAGAATTCCCCTGGCTCCTCAAGAAGATAGATTCATTTGGAAATGGACCCATTCGGGGGCTTTCTTGGTCAAGTCTTCTTATAGACAACTCCTGAGACCCACTGGCGATGTCGAGTGTTGGAGGAAGATATGGAACTCTCAACTGATCCCCAAAGTCAACTTCTTTTGGTGGTCCCTAATGCATTAAAAAATCTTAACTTAGGACAATCTTAAAAGGAGGGGCTTCCAACTTTCCAATAGATGGATCCTTTGTAAAGCCAAAGAGGAAACAATTGACCACATGTTCATCCATTGCCCTTCGCTGGACACTTGTGGTCTAGGAGCCTAGAAAAATGTAGTCTTCAATGGGCCTTTTAGATTAGCATTAATCAGTTTGTTATTGGTTGGACTCCCCCCTTCCACCACCCCTTGATCCTCCAACTATGGAGGCAAATCCCGCCGCACATCTGTTGGGGGATATGGAAGGAAAGAAACAACAAAATTTTCAAATATGTTGAAGTCCCCCCGGATAGTGTCTTCCATAATTGCCTCAAAATGATTCTTGATAACATATCTGTGACTAAGTGGAAAACCCCCCCCCCAATCCTCCTAATTCGATGGAGAAAAAAATTGCTAAAGTTTGGAAGCTCCCCCTGGAGTTCAAAGTCTTCAACAACAGTGGAAAAATCAAAAGGAAAAAGACTAAATGGTTAGCCCCAAAATCCCATTGGCACAAACTAAACTTTGATGGGTCTGCTCAAATTGTTTGCCAAGCTGGAGGTGAAATCATTTGTGACCACTTGGGGAATACTATGGCAACCTACGTGGGCAACCTAAATAGCCATATTGTCACCCAGGCAGAGGGAATGGCTCTCCTATGGGGTCTGAGATTTGCTACATCCATTAGCATTAAACATCTAGAAATTGAAGGTGACTCGCAGATCATTGTGAAAATGGTGAGTGGTAGATCTGCTTCTGGGTGGAAAGTTGATCCTATTTTGAGGGATGCCAGGATGCTTATGGATAACCTTGATGGCTTCACCATCTGACATATCTTTAGAGAAGGGAATGCGGCTATGGATTCCATGATGGCGGTGGGAAGGCTGCAGAACAACTTACGATGTTGGAGGAACCCCAATCTGCTACCAGTTACCACCAAGGTGATCTTGGAGGCTGAAAAAAACCAAGTCCAATGATGAACCCAGATAACCATGACCAAATGAAGCGTGCCAATTTTCAAATTTCAAATTTAGAAGGGAAACCCGCCCATCATGGGCTCGGTCTACCACATAGCCACGGATGGCCTTGTCATCACTCTCAAAAGGGATTTATTAATGAGGATAGTAATGATATCAGGAAAGGCTATTTTCTAATTATCATTCAGACGAAGTTTATTGGCGATGATTTAGGCGACAACTGGGATTAGTCTAATCATAGTGGTTGGATTGAGGGTCCGCATGAGTATAGTGAATTTCAAGATTGTGATATCTACTTAGGCATAATTTGCAATAATCACATCATTTATTGTGTGATTTTATCTCAAGACTGGGTTAGTTTTTTTCACAACTCTGCTCTTGCTCTAGTTCGAATTTGTGTTTCTGCTACCCTGTTTCTCCTCTACTCTGCTAAGCTAGAGGAAATGGCTATGGGGGTGACAAGGTAAGACTGGAACCCGACAAAATTGTTGATTTTAAAGCGAAGCCGATGGTGTGGTTTGTCTGTTCAGAAGGCGGGATCAACAAATTTATGAAAATCATGAAAGGGAATGATGAGAGATTGTGTAAGCAATTTGTGGCTTCCTGGGAGGATAGAAGGGTTACCATGGGGGTTATCTCCTTCAAAATAAATGAAGAAGTTATTGCTCAAGCGACAGGTTTGTCTATGGAGGGGAGAAAATGGAAGAAACAGAGTCACATTTCAGATACCACTAGTCTGAACCAGTTCTTTCATGAAGGCAAAAACTCGATGAAGAGGGCATGCAGTTTCAACTAGGAGGAGCTTCCACCTCTGTGGGACAAGGTCTGCTACATTGTTATGAAATACTTCACTCTGGAGGGAAGATATGGAATCATTTACTATTACCACCTCGTGTTCCTTAACTACCTTAGAAACAAGGATTTCATCTCCATTCCATTTTTCCTACTTCATTCATTGGATTCTAACGTTAAGGATATTGCCGAGGCTAAGAAAAAAGGAAAAGACTTCCCCATTCTACACCAAGGCCTCATCCTTCGTCTCTACAACTTCCACTTGGCCCTTTGCTCGCCCCGAAATATCTCTGTCCAGAATGTGGTTGATAACTGCCCCCTTGGTATTGCTATCATTAAACCTGATGCTAGCCCTGCTCGGCTACCTGAAATTGGCTCTCGCAGCAAGAAAAATAGAAAACACCCTCCTGAGGATGTTATAACCCCCAAGAAAGTTAGAATCTAGGAGATTGATTCTGATATGAGAATTACTGATGAGGCCAACATACCCCGCTGTTCAATGAGACTGGCCTCCAAACCCCCTGAAAAATCGCTAAGAGACCCCTCCTCTTCCCATGAAACTGGGAATTCAATCCCTTCTGAGAATGTGGCCCTGTTCCAGTCTACCTCAACCCCCCACTCTACTAGCTCCACTCATGCATTTGAAAGCCCTAAAAATTCTATGATTCTAAAGATCGACCCCGAATACCAAACAAATTCTCCCTCCTCGACTCTTAGGTTCGAGAAAATGATGGTGGTGGAGGAGGTGAGCAACATAAAGGAGGAAGAAGAAAACAACCTGGTGGAGTTGGGCAAGAAAGTGAAGGTTTTGTTTGATAATGTGCAAGAAATCACAAGCAGGATGGAGGCAATGGAAAACAAGCTACAGGACATCTCCAAGTTTGCTTTGAATGTGATGCGTTGCTCGGAGACCACTCTGTGTCTCCTATAGGAAAGTTCTATCAAAGGCAAAAGCAAGGAAGATGAGGACTACATGGCCCTTGTTAAATTCCTCACCAAGGAATGGGCTAGGAAGCTTCTTCCCAAGAGGAGCCATGGAAAAAAGAAATAGTTGGTTCCTATGTCTCGGAAGGCTGGTTTTTTGTTTGGTCCTAGCTGCCTACGAGCTGATAGTTTTATATTCTATTTAGATATGAACTTATCCACTTGTTTCCCTTTGTGGCAAAGGTTTATTATGCTTATTATGACTTTTATATTTCTATTGAACTTATGTAGAATGATCATTGTTTTTTATAGAGGTAAGTAAGAGGGCTGTAATTTTGCTGATGTTCTACTAACAGTTGGCTTGCCACGGTTTCCTTGTTCTCTCCTGGGTCAACCCCCTTGTTTTGGCTGTTACTAATATAAAAAATAAGAGTCTAAAGATTGTCACATGAAACGTTGTTTTCATAAATAATACACGATAATGTGTTTGTCTAGAAGGACCTTCTAATATAATCATCAAAAGAGAAGCCGTAATAGCAAATAAATGCTCCTTTCATCTTAAGAAACAAAAAAAAGACACTTTCCAATGGTTGATGATAACATATAATATTTTATCTTGTGCAAATAGAAAGAAACTAAACCAAGAACATATATAAAAAGTATATTTTAAATTGCATGAAAAATCTATTTCAACTTAATGAAAAAAAAATTCTCATCTACGATTTAATTTGTCAATTGTCATCTATATTCATAAATTAAGCTTTTTGTCACATATGACAAAAATCCAAAAAATGTATTTGAAACTTACATCACAATATTGAAAAGTGTAGTTTTAGGGTAATTTTGGCTCTGAAGCAGGTTGTTAACTTAAATTGGGCCCCATGCATGTATATCCTCACCATTTGAAGACATCGTAGTGCCAAGAGGGGCTATTTGGTAGGTGCACATACTATTTTCTAAGTGCCTCTAATGAGTAATGATTAATATATTTTTGCACATTGAGATTGATGGCAAAGGAAAAATAGGCTAAGACAAGGTTATTGGTAGTTATTCTATTTTATTTTCCATGTAACACAAAGTTGCTTCAATAGAACATCATGATCATTTAGTAGTGAAGGATACAAAAGAAAGATTAGGTGGTTAGTATAAAGTATTGGGTAAAATTACGCACCATTCAATAAGTTTATTTAAGACTTTAGGTGACATGGGACCTCCCTTAAATAGCACCCAACATGAAATACTAATAAAAAAACCACCAATCAACATTCAAAAGCACATATAACACCATTTCATTGGATCTTTGAGGCATACTTTCATGTATATCTCATAGACAACCACTGGAAGTGAAACACACATTGGGTTTACTTAAGATTAATGTAGGTGAATAGTATTGGATTTAAAAGGTCAAATGCAATTTCCTTAAGTAACCACTACCTTGCACTATAAATTAAAGGCTAAAAAATGCTTAACATGGCCATAGGCCAGGGATTTAATGGGATAGATAAATTTGGACAATATTATATTAAGTCATTTTGTCATTTGGGTTAATAGGAAACCACTTTAATATTCACATATCTCATCTACTAAATAGGAAATGGGAGGCCCATTATGAGTTTTTCTCAACCAAAAATAACAACACACATATGTCTAGCATTTTAAAGCTTATATGATGAATCATTAAACCTTTGTAAAGATTAATGGTGTGAAAAACCTTACTTTAAAATGTATGGTCTTGGGAGAACATAAGGGATTAGCTAATGTGCCAAGGACAATCAAAACATGACATGCTATGTGTAAAACTCAAAGATTTGCAAGGTCATGTAGAAGAAATATGCACTAAATGAAGAGATCAAACAAGGTTTTAATAGCAATTATTGGTAGAATAGCAATGGAAAATGATAACTTACTTGTAAATTTCAACTTGGTATCACAAGTCATCATATAATTACAATGAAAAGCATGTAAGGGGGAGAAGTAAAGGTTCACTATATAAACCCAACAAAATCCATCTCAATCAAATCTTCAAAGTCTATGTGTGTGATCATTTTGTTGGTACATTGTATTACAAGTCTATGTTATATTCAAGCTTGACTAATGAGGCCTAACATATTGGGTCTGCTTGTTTGTTTTCAAATAAAAACAATTTATGAGCACACAATATTAAATTAAGGTTTCATAAATTTATTTAAATAGAGACATGAATCAAGGGCTCAATATAATCTATTAAAGATAAAAGGGCGGGGGATTAAATACATGAAAAATTGCTTAGGGTAAATAACAACATCATTTAACCCTTATTTTGACAATATTCTTAGTCCCATATGAGGTTTAATGGTTTTGCTTAAGTGTATTATTGCCTTGCATCATATTTCAAATAAACGAGTGCCTCATGTCTAATAATACAACAAGCTCTCATTTGCTCCTTTTGAATGCAAACTCAACCATGAGCTCTCCTTTGCTCTTTTCAAATGTAAGATAGACCATGAACTCTCATCTTCTCCTTTCAATGATTTTAGTTGTATTTCAACATCTATTTTTTTACCAAATTTTATACCCATGATTTCTCTCAAATTACTAGAGTTGATCTAGGGAATTTGTTTGTACCCTTACAATTCAAGGTCAAGCTTATAGTCTTGGTTGAAAATTATAGTCAACATTCAAGTTTCATATTCTATACAAAAATCACAGCTATGATTGAATTCGTGGTTCATATTTGAGTTTGATTTCATAATCCAACTTGTAACTTAGAATCCAAAAAGCATACCAATAAGCATTCTTATAGTCCAAAACTATTTAAATATATAGTTTAAATGTAATGATTTTTTTCATAATTTTCATAGTAAAATGGGTCCACAAACATTTTCATATCATATATGTATCAATAAATTTATTATCACTAAGATTGCTAAGCCAATCAATAATCTCATTGAGAAATAATTGTTTGGCATAATCAACTAGGATCTAATAGTAAGGGCTTGAATTCTTGAGGTATGATGCAAGGAGTTTAGCACATACATTTAAGCCTAGTGGTGACACATGGTTTCAAAAAAGGTTTCCCACAAATAATATCTAAGTGCATCCTAATATAATCAAAACTTGTCTAGTAAGCTTTTCCAAGTACACATGTCAACCTTTTATTAGCTCTATTGTGTTATAGTCCATCTTATATTCATAATTTTATCTCTCAATCACTAGGACCAAAGGGTAAAAGCACAAAGTTGTGTCACACTTTTATAAAGGAAATGGCCAATGCTGGTTCAACTTTTTAAATTGAACCAATCGAAAGTGAAATATATGTTTTGAATTTTGAAATTATGTAAACTAATAAAATGTATATCTTTTGTACATTTTATGTTTGTAATTTTTAAGAAAATTTTAAAAAATATTTATAAAGTAAACACTATAAAAAATATTTATAAAGTAAACACTATAATTTAGTTGTTGATAAAATGTTGAAATTGAAGTTACACAAGGTGTCACACTTTATATAGTAAATTTTACCTTTTTTTCTTCAATTTTTTTGTGTGTTGATAACTTGAAACTTTAGTGCAAAAATATATTTTTAACTATTTTTAATGTATATATATTTTTTCATAAATTTGAAAAGTTGCGTGTACTGAAATATAACTCTTTTAATTTGGCATTACCTTTTTTCTTAATTATTTATCCAAATTAGAAAAGAATTATATCATCTTGGCATAGACTCTTTTCTCTAGTGCATTTTATTTTTTCAAAAATTTTAAATAAATTTTATTATTTTTCCTTTACAAAATAATCAAGCTTATATTTTAGTGTTGATAACCTACTTTTAGTAAAAATAAAATATTAAATATAAAAACTAATCAAAATATTAAAAGATATATCTTTTTGGAAAATTCACTTATAGATATATAAAAGTGTATTTTTACATTTCAATTTTTTAATTATTTATAAGAGTAGGAGTTGTTGAAACATTGAGTTTTTCAAATTTTTGTTTTAGTAATTAGATCCAAAGTAGTATAAAATAGACATTTAGTAGACAATTCCAATTGGAAAAGTTGTGGCCCATATATAATATAGCTATAATGAATCTGTAGAGACCATATGTTTGACTAAAATTCATTTTTAGTTAGAATTACTTAAATTCACTTGTGTTGATAAGTTGGCCTGAAAGGTGACACACTTTTGTACTTTTACCCCAAAACACATTATGTTTTCCTTTAGTTTTTATTAAGACTAATGCAAGCATAAATTAAATTAAAACAATAGATCATTTGTGCCCATATCTTGAAATATCATTATGTTCCTTTAATTTGGCAACGATATAATGAGCTCTTTCTCCTACAGTTGTTCTTTATCATCTCCATGATGGATCACAAAGTGTAATCCAAATCATTGATGCATATTTCTCCTACAACTTCTCTTTATCATCTTGATGATGGACCATGAAGTGTGATTTGAAACTGTAATGGTGATATTAGGGTTTCCACCATTAAGGTAGAAACCACTAATTTTAGGCTTACGCTCCACTACATTAAAGAGGGGTGAACCCAAGAGATCTAGCCTCAAATCAACAAGGATAGGTTTGAGAATTCTATTGTATTCACTGGGTTAGGATTTGATCCCCTCTTTTAAGTTGAATTGTTGAAATGCTAAAATTAGGGCAAATGTGTTGAAATTGAAGAGATTATGTATGAGCAATGAGCTATAATCATCAGATTGAGCCACGAACCTGGATCTAAGAAATATGAGAGCATGTTCAGATCTGTTCTCACAAGGAGCTCCTGATTTGTCAGGACCAAAATGCTCGTCACTCTAGTCCTCTGCACTTTTTGTCATCCAAAGGGGAACCTGTTCGTCTTTGTGAATAATGTTGATCCTAAGAATTGTAGCTTCACACCTGTTTCCTACACACAAAAAGAAGGGGGAAATTATTGGGAATAGGGGTTTGCCTAAGTCAAACCCCAGTTTAGGAGTTAACCTATAATGAAATATTGCAAATACTGAAATAAATAATGGAAAGGTATACCTCAGATTTGCAATTGTTGATAATGATACTTTGCTTCTTGAATGTAATCACATATGTTATATGAAATTGCATGAACATGACAAAACCCTAATCACACACACATGCTTGCATATGAAAGCTGTAATTTTGCTCCACAATGGTTGAATGAAGAATATGTAGCCTTGAAGATCTATGGAAATTCTTAATGAACACTTCACATATACCTTAAGTCGAATGTAGAGCAATACTTACGATGCTTGGATGAAATTAGGTTGATCAAATGTCTTTATATATGGATTTCTAGGTCATTTACCAATTAGGATGACCTCCAACAACTATGTTGAGCCACCAATTTCATTTCCTTCTAGAAAGATAGGACCCATATCCTATTTCAAAATAGGGCTTGACCAAGGGGTCCTCCTTAGTTAGGGACCATGGTTTAGCCCTAGGAGAATGACAATGCCCTAGGAAACAAAATGGAAAGTGTACATGACATAAGAATTGAAGTTTAATGCACTGAACAAACCCATATAGGAGAAGAGAGGGAGACATGCTAAAGTAGGGGCACAAATATGAGGTGTAAATTGGCCCGGTGATAATTTATGCTACAAAAATGTTGATGCAAAATCATCTTATACAGTTGAATTCAGAAATCCAATGCAATAAAAGTCACATTTTATGAAAATTTGATGAGTTTAATGAGATTAATGGTTCAAGTTACAACACACTAGATAGGTTGTATACCATTTAACATCAATGTTTAAGCTTGTCGATGCCACATAGCGTGCTCATGGAATAATACATATATAAGGCTATTAGGTCATCAATAGAACATAATGAATCAACTAAATTAATGAATACAATCCAAGGAACATGGAGCCTATTATGCATCATGGAAAATAACTTATTCTCTCTAAATGTTGATAAACATAAGTCACCATAAAATCATAGCAAAAGGCACATTCAAACTATAAGCCATATTAAATTATGATTTGATCAAATGGTGGGGTAAAATATCCTTAAGTTTAATGGATTAGGATCAAACAAATGAAATGAGTTGTATACATTTTACAAATGTTGCTTCACCTTGGTGGTAGCATGTGGTCTCCTTCAAAATTGAGTTTAGGAATTAACTAAGGACTTTGATAAAAAAAGAAAAAGAAAGAAAGTGCATGTAGAATCATAAATCCAAAAAACTTTGACAAATAACCTTATAAACTAGAGGCATGAAAACTTAGAACAAAAAAGGATTTGATAGGGCTCAAATCACATTTTATAGAAGAAATACAAGGAACCTACAATGAACGAGATAAAAAAACCATAAGTATTAAGGAAGGGCATAAACCAAAGATGTTGATTCATAATGGGTATAAACAAATATTTTTCTACTTAAGACTAGTATATATTTATTGACATGAAATCTCAACTAGGTTAGGACACATATATGAATACAAGATTCAAAACTAGTATAAGAAAATACATAAGGAACATAATATATACATAAAAATGGATTAAAATAGGGGGAATGAAGGTCATGCATGCCAAAACCCACATAACCAAGATCAATGGGAAATTTCAAGAATATGCATAAACAAGCCAAATTAAAATTATGATCTTATTTGCATTGAATAGGGGCAATTGAGAGAATACATGCCAAAACCCACATTAATCAAGGTCAATAACATATTTCAAGAATAATTTATTCTTTAATTGATTGTGTAAACATGGAGACTCCCACAATTCCCGCCTAGGCATTTTCAAACTGCCCAGTGTCTGCGACTCCCGCAATTTCTGGCCAAGCTCTTCCAAACATCCCTCTCTCCCCTATCAATGTGAATGGCACATCTGTGGTTGTCGTTGCTGTGGGTAGCGGTGGGGGCTTCTTTGTGCCATTTTTCATTGCCTCCCCTCTTCTTTCTGCAGAGCATTTTGTGCATGATGCCCCCCTGGAGGTGGGTTGTGCTGGTTCCCCCATGGTTGGGGCCTCAGATCCGGTTTTGGACTTGGATGCCCATGCTGCTGCTGCTGATGCTCAAGTCAGTAGAGACTCTCCTCATACTAGTGGGGCTCTTGATGACCCTCCTACGACTACTGATGCTCTGCCCATACCTTCTTTTGCTGGGAACCGTAGCTTTGCTCGTGTGGCCAGATCTGTTGCCCATCCATCCAAGGGGGTTTGTCCTCTTCCTTGTGCTAAGACTTCTCCTATGGTGGTTTGTGGCCAGGAGGTTGTGGAGAATATTGATTTCTACCAACATAGTGCTTTGGTTTGTAGATTTGTTGGGTTTTGGCCTTCCCTTCCAGACCTTCATCATTGGGTGAGTGTTTCTTGGAAGCCTTTAGTTGCTTATGGCATTGAGCTTTTCCCATGTGCTAAAGGTTTTTTCATTACTTCTTTTACCTCTATTCTTGACCGTGATTTGGTTCTGGGAAAGTTGTGGTCTTGGGGGGATCATTCTCTCTCCATTAAGCCCTGGTCTCCTTCCTTCAACCCTCTTACTGAATCTCTATCTATTCATCCTATTTGGGTTCACCTCCCTAATCTCCCCCTCCATTTTTGGGAGCCTTCTTGCTTTAAGGCTATCGGTAACTCCGTTGGCAGTTTCCTGAAGGTTGATGATGCAACAACCTCCATGGGTCACTCTACCTTTGCTCACCTATTGATTGATATTGACATATCTCTAGCCCTCCCCAGGGATGTGGTGCTTATGGTTGGGGACAAGCCTTGGGCTCAACCGCTAGATTATGCAGGCCTCCCCTTTCGCTGTCGATGATGCTTCTCTATGGGACACTTAGCTTTAGCCTGCTCTCTCTCCCGATGTAGAGGCACTGCTACTTGGTGGAAGGATGCCACTAAAGATCACTTGACAATTAATGCTTCTGACTCTGTCTCAGTTGAATCCTCTTGGGATGAGGTGCCCGTTACTGTTGATGATGCCTTTGTTGAGGTTACTACTGTTGTAGACTCTTCCGTCCCCTTGGATCCTACATCCGTTGCTCCTGCTCCTCAGCTTCGCTCTTCTCCTAGCAATTCTATTCTTCTTCAGCAGCAGTCTGTTGTGTTTCTATAGCATCAAGCTGCTGGTGGACTATTGTAGCAGTTTGGCAGTGTATCTACGGGGTCTCCCCCGCCTGGTTTGTCTTTGAATATTCCTAATGATAGTGTTGCCTGGACAGTTATTTGTCACAGGCGGAAAGGAAAATATACTCCCCTTCCCCAACCCCCCCTTCATCAAGGTGTGGATTCTCCCCACTCTTGAGTTGAGTTGGTTTGTTGATGGTTTGACAGTGGGTTTGTTTGCCTTGTCTAACTTTGTTTGTTTGGGGTTTTCACCCTTGCTTGGTCCCTTTTTTTTTTTTTTTTTCCAGTTAGCCATTTAGCTTTGTAAAGGGTCAGCGCCCTTGTTATCGCTGCTTTATTTATCAAAAACATATTTCAAGAATATGGATAAATAATCCAAACTAAAGCCATGATCTCATTTTCATTGAATATGATAATGGAAATGAAATTATAACCATATTCTAGCCATTAAATGTATTTTATTAAAGAATTGATCATCAATTTTTCTAAACATCTTTGCATTCTTTAGTAAGAACTTAGTTGCATTGTATCTCTTGTTTTAGAATAACATTCTCGTATAATTAAAAACCTTTGGAACATAGAGAATAAAATTTTGTTCTAAAATATAGTGTTCCTAAACATTTCTGCTATAGTTATCAATCCAAAAAGTATTTTATGATAATTAAAATTATAGGTAAAGTATTTTTCTTTGGAGTTATGGGTTTCTAAACTTTATTTGATATTATTTTGTATGGATATTGTATATGTATGTTTAAATTACTTCAATTTATTTATTTGACATATCAAATGACCTAATCTTGAACACATGATCTTATATGATAACCCATCACTTTAAAGTATGACCATTTCCCACAATTTCATCCTCATTAGATAAGGCCACACCTTGGTCTAATCTGATTAGTTTAAATATGAATTCCCACATCACAAGTTGGATTTATAGGAATTTTATTGTTACCTATTGTGGAATATTGGGAGTCTCAAATTTTATGTGAAAGAATAATTTTTAAAATCATCCTAATGTATATTGTGATATGCTTTTGGATTCAACTGCGTGTATTTTACTTGATGCAAATAAAATACACACAGTTGATTCCAAAAGCATGTCACAATAATCATCATGAATTATGGAAATTTAATATCTTTTGACCATCCTAATGTTTTTGTTTTGTTTTTTTGGTGGGGGGGGGGGGGGGGGGGGGGGGTAAGTGCTATCAAGATGGGGATAGCGCCCTATATTGAAACTGAAAAAGTTCATTACATAGAAGATAATGCCAGCCGTACAAAACATAGGACCAATCGGCGTAGCCGACATTTACATATAGACAACATCTACCTAATAATTTCCATTCTTTGACCATCCTAATGTGTTATTAAGATAATGTAAAGTTTGTTTCTATATGTATTCTATACTTCAAAAATTATATTTAAACAATATTTGAAAATATAAATTGGTCTAATATAATTTTAAAACAAAATACACTCAATTGAGATTAATAATAGAAACAACATATGCTACAAGAAAATATTGAGAACTAAAATACCATGCATGTTTAAAAAAACTAAAAAATGAAGCTATAACTAGATAAAAGTGACTAGAGAACCCTCATAAAATGTTCAAGCTAATTATAAAAACTTTGAAAAATCCTTTACATTTAGTCACATCAATATCAAACAAGTCTCAACTACTTCATTTCAAGTAAGTCTCAATTGCATCAACATTTATATTGTCTATTTGGTGTACATTTTCAAACTCATTACATCGGCCATAGGGCTTGACTATTATCAAGGAAGTCAATGTTATTCTCTCTATCTATAACAAGCCCTTAAAAGATATTTCAAATTCTTAGATGTACACATACATATGTAGGGAACAATTTTTACAACTCACAAAGGTGAAAATCTATGCTGGAGTAATTTGTATGTCACGAGGTGTTCCAACTTAAGTTGCAAACATTAATATATGGAATAGAAATAAAAAGTCTCAACATACTTTTATAGTAACATCCTAGTCACTACTCCAATACCATATTCCAATTAACAATTAATTTAGCAATATTACAATCAATCAAAAATTCAAAATTTACAACACATCCTAAACTGAATAAACTCTACCTCCATTCTCAATCATTTCATATTTCTCTATCTAAATTACTTATGTGTCCCAATTTGGTTGGAAATTTGAGCCACTATAAGCAGTTATTCATGGGTTTATTCCTTATTGTGATGCCAAGTCTTCTTTCTTCCTTTGCCTTCGGGTGCTTAGGCTACCAATGCTTCTCTTGGGAAGTGCATCTAATTGAATAAGATTAGTGTGTTCTCTAGTCAAATTGTCTCGAAAGTTTCAAAAGAAGAAATGTTAAATGAATCATCTAAGGCATCTATAGTGGAATAAAAGGTAGAAGAAAATACAAAAAATGATCCTTTTAACTTAGACAAAATCAAGAATATAATTTTTTTATTAGATTTATCATTCCCACAACTAGTAAATTAAGATCTCAAAGATTTGAATTTAACCAAATAATCCTAAATGGAAGGAAATGAACTGGGAGAAAGAGATGACAATTCTACCTATATTTGCAAATCACATAATTCATAAACCATACCAAATAAATCTCTATATTTTTTTCATAATTGATTAGGTGAAGTGCACCCCTCATTGTGGAATAATAAGCTATCATAACTATGCAATTTAATCAAACCCATAGCCTTGTCATATTTGTTCCTATGAAAAAATATCTCTCACTCCCTACTAAAATTATGTTGATGTTTACCCAAAGTAGACCATAAACTCTTAGAAAGAAGAAACCACTATATTTTGATCTTCCATGTATGATAATTATGAGAAGTAAGAAGCTCAAATGAACATGGATATTTTATGAGAGCAAAAAGCTCAAAGAGAAGAAAATAGATAATATTCAATATAATAATTTAATATAAAACCTCTTAGATCTAAATTAGTACTAAAAATGAAGCCTCCAAAAAGATAGAACTTATTTAGATAATAGCATGTCCAAGCAATCAAGCAGAGTGTAATTTTTTAATAAATTAAATAAAATATACTTGAGATTGAATTTTAAAAAACTGCACAGATGCTTGTGAATTTAACTCCTCAATCCTTTTTAATGTCACAAGAATCACAAAAATTAGATAAACAAGCAAAGAGTTATAAGCTCAAAAGCTAAAAAAAAAATAAATTTACTTAGTATATACTATCTATAAAAAATATACAACAAAATAATCTAACCATTGTGAAGTACTCATAACCTACTTTTTAGTGACTATAAGAAGTTGAAAATCTGATACTTGGGTCAAACATCATGGCTCCTAAGATAATCAAGTCCTTAACAATAAAAAATGTACACAAGGTGCCCCCCTTGTTGTTGGATGGTGGTGTCACCAACTTAGGTAGTGTTGTGGTGGCAAAAAAGAGTGGTCTAGGATAGTCACACCACCTATATGAAGGCCTGTGATAGTTAGGGTCTAGCTTGGTGACAATATTCAATGATGCCAATAGAGAGTGGGTAGTCACCATTTCTAAGTGATGATTGATGCCTTGTCATTATTTGCAAGGATGATAATTTAAGCTCCCTGGGTTGGGAGTGATTGGATACTTGCCATTAAATAATTTTTTAACCATACTTGATGACACTTGATCGACGTGACCTATGCACTACAAATTCATAGAACGTATGACTAGATTATGTAGCATTTATGACGCAAACTAATAGCATTAATGCCATATGGTATGAATATATGAATTTATTTTATGTAATTTTTTGAAAACTTTAAAAAATAGTTATTTTTTTCTTCAAAATATAGTGTATTATATTAAAAAGGGAGTTTTTGTACCTTCTGAATTTGATAGTGAGGTCATTTTTACCTAGAAATGGACCCAACAAAAGCTTATTCTTGAATCACCTTTAGATTTGAGAAGGTGCTTGTAGTTTTGAAGCTTTGATACCATGTAAGAGTCACACAAGGACTCAAGCTCTTGTAATCACTCACAAAACTAAAGATTGACTTTCAAAAGAGAGTAGCAAGAGAATAAATTGCTTGATTATGGAATGTGTAATGGTGGAAAATAGGGTTTCACAAATTTAGCTATGTAAACAAGAAAATCCACTTATTTTCACATAAATTACATTGAGTGGTGAAATGAATTTGATTGATCCAATCTTTTCTTCAAATATGAAATGGATTGAATGTGGATCATAATTCACCACCCCTTTTGGGAAATTTGAGGTTGAATGTGTATTATTTGAATTTAAACACTAGATATAGGGAATATGATAGAAAATTGACATTAAATAACATGACCAATAGGTTTCAAATGTAGTATGCAGACACATGGCCAGTTTTGAGAAGAAGGAACAAAGAGGCACTTGTCTCGAAAGTACATGACTAAGATGCTTGGGGTGACCCAACCCCCGAGTTATTAGATGTGGACAAACATGGAACTTTTAGAATCAAAATGTTGCTCAGAATCTGTTCCTAGAAGCTCATTAGAAATTCACAGGATCAAGATGCTTGGGGCGACCCAATCCTCCAACTTTTGCTCCTGCAAAAGTCAAATATGATCATTGTCGTATTCCTTGCCAGATTCTTCATTCGTAGGTTATGGATCTATCACCTACACACAAAAAGAAGGAGAATGGTGTAGCTGATAGGGGTTTGTGTAAACCCTGAGTTTGGAATCAACCCTTGAATTGAAATTGAAAATTAACTTGTAATGGAATTGACTGAATTAAAAAGCTTACCTTTTGAGGGTAATGTTAGATTTTAATTGGAATTGGTACCTTGATGAATCTTGCCTTGAAGTCTTCATGCAAAGGCTAATGATATCATGTAGAATGTCTTCATAATGTCTCGATCATGGATGCCATCGTGAATGCTTGAAATATGAACTTGACCTCTCCTTCACTGCCTTGATGATGCTTGATTGCTTGATCACTTGAATTTGCTTGCTAAGGATTGAATTTCCAAATTGAGAGATCTTATCAAAATGAGGGGGTTAGACTTGCTTTTATGCCTAACTACATCAAACATGTTTGAAATTTCAAAGTAGGCCAACATGACAAAAAATTTCTCGCCTCCAAAATATGACTGTTATGGGGTCCAAATTTGGCCCCTTTTTGGGAAGACTATGGTGCCTAGGACATCCTGGTCCATGGACCATGGCGCCCAAGGTGTCCTGGTCCTGCCAATTAGGACCAAAATTCGGGTAAGGTCCCAGAAAGGTGTTGAAAATGCTAATTTTGGGTTTGTGTGAGCAGAATCAAAGCATGGCCAGGGCATGTACGACCAGATTGCAGAAGTGAGGCCTAGGTGACTGTAATAACCCACCTTACTTAACCCAACAAAATTTGACCACTTTTTTGTTTTGTTTACTTTAATCATTTGTGTTTGATTCAATCGCATACTCTGGGCATCCATCCATTAGGATTAGGCATTCATCCATCTGGGATGAGCATCTAACCATACGGGTTAGGCATTTGTCCATACGGAGCAGGAGGTTTCATTTATCCAATACGGGATAGGCATCTACCCATACGGGGTAGGCATCTATCCAATTGGGATAGGAGGTGGTTTGGCCAGAGACTTAGACTCATTGGGACCATTCAAGTCCTGAGTCACTCACTAAGTACTACACTCTTCCAATAGGAGTGCACCGAGGTCGCTGTCCTTAGGAGTAATTAAATAACATAATACAAGCTTGAATTCCGCCTCGGAATTTGGCTTAAAGCCTCGAGAAGTCAAGCGAATCCATACGGGATTCCTTCCGAGTATGCATTGAATCACTTTTTCCTTTTTATTATACTTATCTTTCAAATTTAGGATTCTACTCAATCCTTCTTCTTACCAAACCTAGACCCCACCCACGAACGCTTGAGTACTAGGGACAACTCCATCCCAAGACTGCCTACATACCCATTTCAACACGGGATCAAGGCGTAAAGTATGTAGTTCTATTTTCTACTCTATGGTTTGATGTAAACTGATTAGTGGGTACGCAACCCTTTCTAGGGTCAATGTCCTAGACAGTTTCTCTATGGTTGCTACCCACGGTGGTAGCACTTAAGCAAAGGCTCAAGATGGCCTATTGCTTGTGGCCTAAAACAACTAGATCTTAATACCTATCATAAGCGTCACCCTTGACCAAATTGTCAATCGTCAACAACTCTTCAAGATTAAATCGATTTCATAAAAGTATTTCACTCAATCAACCTTAAGGGGGTTTACTATGGTTTAACTCAGCGGATGTAAAATCATTTAAGGGTTATCTTATTAGATTATCGATCCAAGGGGGATTACCCGCCCCTTGGATTCTAACTTCCAAGTGTCCCTTATTACTCCTCGATGATTTATAGGGACGATGCCACAGACATCGTTGATGCAGCTTTATTAGGCATTAAGTGCAGTAGTTCAACACGACAATATTACCCGTAAGCGTGACCGAGAGGCACTGTATATACCGAACGCTGCTAGGTTTTGGTTTTCCGACTTCCTTTATTTAGTTTACTAACTAAGAAGCTATGAAAAACATCATACTTGAAACAATTATGAATTGAACATGTATAATTAGACATTGCAAAGCTTAATTAATTGAAACAACTACTTCGATGGCATTCAAGTACCATTTGATAAAAAAAATACCATTCTTCTACAACTAAACTATTTAATATATAATTGCATGATAATGACAATTATGGACTCACATATTAAAATGTGTAACTTGCATGAAGATGATGGAAATGTAACTTGCTTATCAATGACTGCAAATTAATAAATAAGAAATTCATATGATGCAAAAATAGTGTCATTTACATGCAAAATTACGAAAAGTTTACTTCCATCATGAGAATAAATGATTATAGAGTTACTAGTTCAAAATGAGCAATTAGTTTAGACTTTTGGCAATTTTGGATCAAATCATAATAATATGACTTAATTGTTTAAATGAATCTAAAATTTCTGACCAAGTAACCCAATAAATCTCAAATGGCTTGACAGATTCCAATTATATACATTAATTTAACATTACAAATTTATTATCCAATATCCTAATTATTCATAAATCTTCCTAAGTTAAATTTGCTAACTTAAATTTACCCTAAGGTAATTAACAATTTTTAATTTGGAATTTATTATGTATATATACAAAAAAAAAACTAAATAATTAAATAACAAAAAAAACGTAACTTGTTTAAGGTTAAATGGGGAGTGGGGACCCATCGGCCTCGTCACCCTTGTGGACTTGCAGGTGCAGGCCTGCAGAGGTGAGGGGACACCGTGGGTCCCTCCACTCCCCCTGCGGCCACTGCCGTGACAGTGATCGTAGGGGTAGTGGAGGGTACCACTACCCCCCACAGTTACCTTAATTACCGCCTCCCCCTGCACGATGCCCAATAACGCCTATTCGAATAAATTTCAAAGACCTCTTTTTTTTTTAATAATCACTTTGCGATATTTTGCATATTCATTTTCGTTTTGGTATAGCTTTAATACTATATTTATATGTGGTTTTTTTTTTCTTATTTCCAATTTATTAAAAATATAAGAGAGATATAAATATAAATAAAAGATATATGTACAAAAGGAATATTATTATGAGAATATGAATTTAATCACAGAGATGAAATAACACAGAGATATTAATTCGTTTCAGCAATTTACATATAACTGAAAAATAAATGTGTAGTCACACAAATCTGTCCAGCTTAATTAAATGAATATTTTGTATTTATTTGATTAAAAATACACTAGCCATCAGTTAATTAAATTAATATTTAATTAATTCATCCCCAAACATTCTCCTATTAATTAAATAAATTATTCAATTTATTTTAATTAATTCATTAAAATCAAATTCCAATTAATTAAATAAATAAAATCTATTTATTTAATAAAATCCCCTTTTCCTCTTTTAAATAAATTAAATAAAACATTTATTTAAATCATTATCCCCCCCCCCACTTGCATTTTCCTACAAATGCAACTTGCACACATTTATTGAAATAAATGAATTTTTATTTTTAATAAAATCCTATTTTCCCTCACCCACCAATTCCACTTGCAAAATCTAATCCCTTTCTAGATTCTTCTAACCCCTACCTAATTAGCCTAATCCATCCCCTAATCATTGTCACATTCCTAAGCAAAATGGAGTCACTTCTCAAAGCCTAAAAGTCTTTGATAACCATTAAAGGCTTTCAACCTTCAACCACTTAATTCCTCAAAGTCTTTGATAGCCATTAAAGGCTTCCAACCTTCAACCACTTAATCCCCCAAAGTCTCCAATAACCATTAATGATTAACTCAAACCATCCTACATGGTTAAAACATTTGTTTTAACTCAACCTCTACCCAACCCAAGGGTCTCATCAAGCCTTTAATGCTTTGACCATGATTATCTCTTAATCATTTGCACAAAGGTTTATCCTTGGATTAACTCTTAATCTAATGGGTAATCTTAATTTAGGCTTGACCCTTACCTTCTAGATAACCATGAAGTCTTCTCAGGCATTCAATGCCTCCAACCCCTTCTCTCAACCCAACCACATGTTGACACTTGTCACCATTTTATTGGTGCAAATTGTGCACATGGATCCCCAACTTTCAAGCTTGACCTTTGATTAAAC
Organism: Cryptomeria japonica; assembly: GCF_030272615.1. Taxonomy (NCBI): domain Eukaryota; kingdom Viridiplantae; phylum Streptophyta; class Pinopsida; order Cupressales; family Cupressaceae; genus Cryptomeria; species Cryptomeria japonica. The sequence goes on from NC_081412.1 coordinate 708,899,230, forward strand.
CCTTCAATCCTGGCCATCCATTGCTCCATTTTTCCTATAAATAGAGCCCATTCCTTCATAATCCAGATCCTGAAAACTTGTATGCATTTAGGCTTTAGATATTTTTAGAGAGCATTTTAGCATAATTAACTCATATCTTGTTATTTTGGTTAAAATATATCATTTTAGCATCAATAGCATAGTATTAGCTTTTCATTTCACATTTAGAGCTATACTACAATCTCAATCCTCCATAAGCATCCCTAGTGCAAAAGGCTGCTGAGAGCTACACTATTTTGGAACTTGGAGAGGAGAGGAACAAGGGAGAAGGAGCTAAGGCCATGCTAAGAGGTAGTTGGAGATGCCTCATAATCTTTGTTTCGTTTATTAGATACATTAGCATGCTTTTAGTGTCTCTCTTGGTATGCCTTTTAGATTAGTTTTTGATTGACTAACTTGAATGAGAACTAGTGGAAATATTTATTTCCAACTTAAACAAAGAAATGGAATTTCACCTAGATGTCAAAGACACAGACTCCTTTAACAATATGATCACCAAGGGTTTAAAATGTGAAAGGGCACTCATCAAGAAAGGACTCATCAAAATCTTTAATGAACCAAAAGATGGTCCTCGCCCGCGCTTCAATAGTGATAAACCAAACTTCTGGAACAAAAACAAGAATATTGTCAATGATGGAGTCGTGGATGCTCGGACTATCCAAAATGCACAACCTGTGGTTCGGTTTGCAGGACAAAATCCTCCACCTCAGAATAACACAAATGTTCCTCCTAATCAAGGTCGCATCACATCTCATGATGAACCAAGCCCTCGTCCACAAAAACAAAAACGCACATACACTCCCTTAGGGGAACCCATTGAAACAGTGTTGTGACAACTCATTTCTCAGAATTTGGTCACTCTACCTAAACTATCCAACTATGAGCCTCAGGTCAAACCGGCATGGTGGAGAGATACTGAACACTGTAAGTTCCATCAAGGAAGAGGACACAAGACAAGTAATTGTCACCGATTGAAAGATCTCATTCAGGATCTTATTGATCGAGGAGAAATTGAAATTGAAGGACATGACCCAAAAACAACCAATAATGATCATCGGATGTTCAAGAATCCACTTCCATCACAAGATCAAAGGGGTCCTTCCACTTCCCGGCGAGGCACTGATACCACTGATTATACGCAGGCTGCGTATAACTACACTGTAAATCACTTGTATGATGCCAATGAACAAGTTGCAACTATAACCTTCAAAAATCCCAACTCCAATTGCAATGTTGTTACGCGTCGCGACAAAGTTACCATAAAGGCAGCTCCACAAGGCACCACCTCCATCCCAAAGCAATACAATCTTGTGGAACAATTAGACAAAACCCCTGCGCTCATATCCATTTTAGAGCTATTGCGCCTATCACCATCTCATAAAACTATCTTGGAACAAGCACTCCAAGAGGCATCAGTCCCTGCAAATTTGAATATAGACCAATTTCAAGCCATGGTTGGAAATCTAAAGTCATCACCTTGTCTCACTTTTTCTGAAAGTGACAACTCTTCGTTCCAACAACCTCATAATGCTTCGCTACACATTGAAGGCTTTATCAACCAACATAGGAACAAGCGAGTCTTGATCGATAATGGAGCAGGCCTAAACATTTGTACACTACAGTTGGTCATAGCATTGGGATATGCAATAGAATCAGTGGATCCTCGCAAGAAGATCACCATCAAGGCCTATGATGATGAAGAGCGTTCATCGAAAGGAGCTGTGGTACTACCAATCTGAGTGGGCCCTATGGTAAAGCACATCATTTGTCAGGTTCTGGACCTTCCTCTGCCATATAATCTATTATTAGGGAGACCTTGGATACATGCCATGCAAGCTGTTCCATCTACCTACCATCAATGTATCAAGTTCCCACATAACAGTACAGAGATCACAATCTTGGGCGATGCAAATCCCTTTGCTTTTTGTCATAGTATCAACCTTCAACCAAAGATTACTGTTCCTAATAATAGGGAAGCCATTTCCTCCACATCATATGTAAGTCCCGCCTCTCTTGCCAGTTCAAACACCCCTATACCCAAGCAAGAAAAACTTAAAATGAAAGTAGCAGAGGAAGGTCCTGGAGAATACAACTTGAGTCAGCTCTTTTGTGTGGGACAAATGCCCACTTCTCCTAGAACACATGGTAAACCACAACAGTTACTCCAGCAATAACTAATCACGCCTGCATGTGCCTTGACGCCTTTCGTCCTTGGAAAGAGTCAAGAGGAAGAGACACAAGATGAGGACCTAGTGGACTAGATCTATAAAGATCCCATCACCACTGATAAACCGCGAGTTACACTTCCTACGGAACAGTATGGCAAAGGCCTCCTCATTATGCAAAGAATGGGATATGATGGTCAGAGTGCTTTGGGATATTGCAAACAAGGACGACATGAACCTCTGCTACCAGAATTAAAGCCCAAAGGTAATACAGGCCTGGGCTTTGAAAAAGAGATCCTTCCTAAACTCAGATTCAAAGGAAAACCCAGCAAACCATTTTGCCCACCTACTACAAAGAGGACACCTCTCATAATCAAAGCACCATCAAGCACTATCCCCACTGCCCCATCGAGGCTCACAACCCCATCGCAGCCGTCACCAATGTCATTCATCCCACCAAACGAACCAGTAATCCCATCAACAACACCATTTGTAGCAACAACTGTATTGAAACCCACAACAATATCTATGGCACCAGCCATTCCAACAGAAGCCACTAAGTCAACATTGTCGATACTTCCAGTAACAAATCCTTTAATCCTCATCAAAATTCTTGCAGCACCGATCACTACAAAGGTACATAAACCAATCACGCCTGCAGTATTCAACTCCAGCGACATCCCAGTATGGTATAGCAATCAGATGCTGGAAAGTGATTCAGAGACCGACTGACATGAGTGGGAATTTGATTCTGTACAACTTAACACTTCAGATGAGGAAGACACATCACCACCTCCGCCACGCAAAGACATCCCTGTTTACGGAGAAGCACAGATAAAGACCACTTGGGTACCTGAGCTAGAAATATCTTCCACAGACCCTACGTCTCATCCTACGCCTGATTCTGACAGGGAGAGTACCATCAACGACCTTCACCACACTGTCTTAACCCTCACTGATACATCTAGTGAACTTAACCTGATCAATGATGTAATGCCCATTATCCACCCTGAACTCATCGAATGGACCCAATCAAATCCCCCATGTCTTGACCTCTTCCAAAACGATGAGGCTATCATTGACTTTTTGGAATTAAGGGATAACCGACCAAGCGGGGATCACAAAGCTGGATTCGCCATTCAACTTAATAGCGCAGCATACTTCGGGGCGAATGCCCAACCCTTCAGCTGCAAAAATATAACAATAAAACATGGATCTTCCAATGAAAACCACACTGTGGCGTTGTTTGATCTAACAAAAATAAAAAGAAAGAGCGTATCCAACGATGAAAACCTCTCTGAGGCGCCTGTGGATGAAGGGTTTGACATTCTCCCCGCTAATGCACAATAGGAACGATCAACAATTCTCATTGAGGAGATGAAAGAATACAATGTGGGGACTCCTGAAAATCCTCATATCATACATCTGGCATCTCTTCTCACTCCAGAGGAACAACCTAAATTTATAGAGTTCTTCCAGCAGCGTCAGATCAACTTTGCATGGTCATATGCAAACATGCCTGGGCTTGATCCCGATTTAGTTATGCATCATCTCACAGTAGCAGAAGGAGCCAAACCTGTCAAGCAGAAGCTTCATAAGATGCATCCTCAGATTGCAGTGCTAGTCAAAATAGAACTCAAGAAACTCCTAGATGTTGGTTTCATTAGACCAATTGATTATGCAGAATGGATCTCCAACATTGTGCCAGTTGGCAAACCAAAAGGGGGCATCTGCATTTGTACCGACTTCAGAGATCTAAATAAGGCATGTCCTAAGGATGACTTCCCCCTACCAAATATCGACATCATAGTGGATCTAACAGCAGGACATGCGATGCTTTCACTCATGGATGGCTTTTCCAGCTACAATCAAATAAAGATCACACTAGAGGACCAAAATAAGACAACCTTCACATGTCCATGGGGCACATATTGCTGGAATGTAATGCCTTTTGGTCTAAAGAATGCAGGAGCAACCTATCAAAGAGCAATGACCACCATCTTCCATGACATGATGCATACTATGATGGAAGATTATGTGGATGACTTACTAGCAAAATCACTCACTAGAGATGGGCATCTCCACATCTTAGATAAAATCTTTGAAAGACTGGAACAATACCATGTTCGACTCAACCCAAAGAAATGTGTCTTTGGAGTGACCTCCGGGAAGCTTCTAGGATACATTGTCTCAAGCAAAGGCATTGAGGTCAATCCAGCAAAGGTTAAGGCAATCATGGACATGCCACCTCCAAAGAATATCAGTCAGCTACAGACATTACAAGGGTGGCTTCAATCCATCTGAAGATTCATTGCACAATTGGCTGATAAGTGTCACCCATTTACACATCTGCTACACAAGAACATCCGCTTTCAGTGGGATGCCAAATGCCAACAAGCATTTCAGGTGCTTAAAGACTATCTCATGAATCCACCATTGTTGATGCCACCAGATCCAAGTAGACCACTGTTACTTTATATCTCAGTGACAAGTACAACATTAGGTGTATTATTGGCACAACATAATGCAGAAGGCAAAGAGTGTGCTGTATGCTACATCTCCCACACACTGGTTGGCTATGAACTCAATTACACACCTATTGAGCGAGCTTGCCTAGCAGTAATCTTAGCAGCCACTAAATTGCAGCACTATCTGTTGACACACAAGGTACAACTCATCGCAAAGATTGATCCACTCAAGTATTTACTCAGCAAAGCAGCATTGACAGGTCGCTTGGCCAAATGGGTAATGATTCTAAGTGAATTTGACATCGAGTATGTAGACCGTAAGGCTATCAAAGGTCAAGTCATTGCAGATCAGTTGGCCGATGCACCACTCATAGGTGATCATCCCCTCATTTCCAATTTTCTAGATGAAGAGATATTCATGATCACTATAGTACAACCATGGAAACTATATTTTGATGGCTCGTACACTAGGCATGGCTCGGGGGCAGGCATTCTGTTTATCACACCTCAAGGTGATAGCATCCCGAAGTCTTACAGACTCACATTTCCATGCACAAACAACATAGCAGAGTATGAGGCCTTGATCACAGGACTCAGGCTCACCATACAATGGAAATTACAAGAATTGCAAGTATATGGCGACTCGCAATTGGTCATTCGACAAGCAACAGATGAGTATCAGACCAAAGATGATAAACTCATGCCATACAAGCAAATGGTGGACAATCTAAAGACATCATTTACTACTATCACTTTTGAGCAGATACCAAGAGATCAGAATCGAGTTGCTGATGCTATGGCTACCATCGCATCTCTCCTAGATCTTCCACAAAATTCAACATGCTATGAGTTCTTGGTAGAACAGCTTTGGATTCTTGCTTATGATATCCCCGAATCTGAAATGATTTGTCACCTTGTTGGTTCTGAATCCCCATGGTATGGTGAATTCTACACCTATCTCCGCGATCATACCCTTCCTCCCAACCAATCAAATAACCAACGAAAAACCTTCATTCGCCAAACTGCTCGATATACCATTATTGCCGAAACCCTATACCGACGCGGTCTTGATGGTACTCTCCTTCGATGTCTGGAATAGGATGAGATCACAAAGGTTTTGGAAGAGGTACATGAAGGAATTTGCGGGACTCACTCAAGTGGTCCATCACTAGCCAAGAAGATCATGCGAGCTGGATACTATTGGCCATCTATGGAAAAGGATTCCTACTACTTTGTCAGGAAATGCAAGAAATGTCAAATTCACGACAACCTGATACATGCACCAGCACAGGAACTGCAACCAATCACAACACCGTGGCCTTTTTGTCAATGGGGCCTTGACCTTGTGGGTAAGATTTATCCATCTTCATCCAACGGCCATAAATTTATCATTACCGCCACTGAATATTTCACAAAGTGGATCGAAGCTGTTCCACTTACCCAAGTCACCGGCAAGCAGATCGCCTCATTCATCCTCAAATACATCATCTGCCGATATGGTGTGCCCATGTCCATCATCACAGATAATGGTCTTCCTTTCAAAAATTAGGATGTCCGTGAGCTTTGTGAGAAATTTCATATCCAACACCGCTTTTCCACTCCCTATTACCCACAAGGCAATGGTCAGGCCGAAGCATCCAATAAAAACATATTGAAAATCCTAAAGAAGACAGTCAATGATGCCAGTTGTGATTGGCATGTTCAATTGAATCCAGTGCTATGGGCATATCGAACTAGCATCCGAACCCCTACAGGTGCAACTCCTTATTCATTGGTCTATGGTGCTGAAGCTATCTTACCTATTGAGGTCGAGATACCATCATTACGAGTTTCCTTGCATAATCTCATCGATGATGAAGCATACAGAGTCTCACGCCTTCAGGACTTAGAATTACTTGATGAGAAGCGACAAGCTACATACAACCATCTCAAAGCCTATCAGCAGCGCATGAGCAGAAGCTACAATCATCGAGTTAGATCTCGTACATTTGAGGTAGGTGATCTTGTTCTTCGAGAGAATCCTCACAACCAACCAAACAGAGAACATCAAGGCAAGTTTGAATCAAACTGGCTGGGCCCATATGTTGTCACTACTGTATTTGGGTCCGGCGCATATCAGTTGGCTACTTCAGAAGGAGAACCATTAGCAGATCCGATCGATAGCATGCACCTCAAACGGTTTTATACCTAAGGTGTACAGAGCCTCAGGCTCCCTTGCATATCAGAAAATACCAAAAACATTCATAAAATGTCCTGAAGAAAATACAAAAACATTCAAAAAAGTAAAGAAAAATCATGCATCCAAATGGTGAACAACCACTCCGATGGCACCTTGGGTAAGTGCGATGGTGAAAACCTGGCAAACAAGCGCCACTCATAAAGGCAATGGCTCCAGTATCTTTTAGGTTCGTTGCGATCACATTCATACATACACACATCCATCCATCCAAACCATGGCTTGTTATTTGATCTGATATTAAGAAAAGTACTCCACGCGTCTTGCATCCCGCTTTTTCATAGTCAGGTCTAAAACTGGGGGCAATGCCTTTAACCTATTGATGGAAGTGGATTCTACATTACTAGTGATTCATTGGCAAAAACATTCAAAAATGTCTCGCAAAAAACCAACAAAACATTCAAAAATGTCTCGCAAAAATCCAACAAAAACATTCAAAAATGTCTCGCAAAATCCAAAAAAAACATTCAAAAATGTCTTGTAAAATCCAAAAACATTCAAAACTGTTCCACAAAATCCAAAACATCGAAAAACCATTGAAAATTACACAAAAAACATGGCAACACCTTGTACATATTCATCCGCATAGATACAAAACAAACATTGTGTAGCGTCCTAAAATTGCGACACTTGCAATTTCGACTGCATTTCGGTCTTCACGATGGCGACGCAACACGCAACTTGAATGGAGACCCTGAAACTTGCTCGCGACACCAAAAACTGCATTTTTCAAGCACCCTGGCCTGAACCTCCTTGCACCCTGCTGTCCCGGGAGGTGGGACCAGAGCGCCCAGCGCCCTGGTCCCTGGGTCCTATTTTGGGCCCGGTCTCTTTTGGACTTCAGGTCTTTTCGTTTGCAATTTGGAAATTATATTTCCCTGGTCAGCCTAAGGTCGGGAAAATCAGTCTTTTCAGCCCTAATTGACAAGGATATAAACTACATTTTCCTCTCTCGTTTGGACATAAGACATATATGACGGAAAAGGCGTGGAAACTATACTCAAGCATTCAAGCATTCAAGCAATTGATCATTTCAAGTCTCCATTCAAGGCTAAGTGTTGCATTCAAGTCAAGGATTCAACCATTGAAGAGGAGATCACTTACTACATGCTACTACAACATACAACATACAACATCTAAACCTTCGCACATAAGGATACAAACATCCTTAGAACAAGGTATTAGTACTTGTTTTACATTACAGTCATTTACATTTTACAGCACTTGCTCATTTCTTGGTTAATTCCAAAACCGGGGTTTGACCTAAAGGCAAACCCCTAATCCCTAACCCCCAATCATCTTCGCTTTTCTATGTGTAGGTTGCAGGTACGCGGCTGAGATTGAAGATCTGGAGTCCTTGTGCAGAGACGAACAGATCCCACTTCGTTTCGCGGATTTTTCGGAGGACCGTGGCGCCGGGCGCCATCGTCTTGACAACTTTTGCTCAAATTTGCAGGACAGCACCGTATCGACATTTTACTGCTAATTCCAGGTCCGCAGCTTCATCCTATAACCTGAACTCAGTTTATAAGCGAATCTTTATGACTTTCTATGCATTCCTAGCTTAATTTCCTTAACAACATTCTTTACAAAAGAGGGTAGCCTTGCTTTCCTAACCCTTGAAATTCATTTAGCATCCAATCTTACATTGTGTGGGATTGGATCTTATGAGTTTCAACCCCTCTTTTGAATGTAAAGTCTCCCTCCTAAGTGAAAAACCATCGAATCCTAGCGAACCTCCCTTCTCTCTCCTCAGAATTGGAAGAGGGGAGAGCAACTAGGGTTCGATCGTGATTTTTCCGCTTTACATTTTGGTGAACCCGACGTGAACATCCTTTCTGATTTTTTATGCTTAGATCTAAAAATTGATTCCTTGATTACATTTCCATGTTTGATCTCTTGCAAAATTTTAGAGGTGATTGCATAAAAACCCTAAATTTTCTTTTTGAACATTGAACTTGCGAAATGTTTAATTGTTAATGCTTGCTTCAGATCTGCTTTTCTATTACAAATTATCAATTCATATCCGTGCTTTAATTTTGAAAATTAAGTGGTTAAATGTCAAAACCCTAATTTTTGAAACCCTCTTGATTCAATCTTTGTCCGACAATTTCACTGATCAAAACATCTCCAAATCAGCTGTAACTTTGGATTCCGCAATAAAATCACAATATCTTTCATCCCTGAAAATTTGGAAAAAAGTTGCGAGGACCGTGTGCACTCCGAGCGCCATCGTCCCCGACATTTTTTTTGAAATTTCGGGAGCAAGATCTTACTGTATTTTCCTGCTAAAATCCAGAATTTTGGCTGCTTTTATCAATTATAACACCTTCAAAATTACAGTCAAAGTTGGTCTTGTGATTGCTTGGTCTAGGGCTCCTAATCATTTAAAAATCATCGAAATTGAAATTTTGTGTCAAAATTGTGTTCTTACTGTCTTAAATCTGAAAATTGTGTTTGCATTCATTCGAAATTTCAGTGCTTTATTCAAATTCTTGCAATTTGTGACTTTTGAAGTTAAGTGCTTAATTACAACAACTTTGATTTCCGCTTTCAAAATTGAATTTTGCATGAAATTGAGTCAATTTTTGAATTCCAAAACTTGCATTGCTTTTGACATTTCCTCTAAAATCATAAAATTCAAAATTTTAGTTTCCCTCTCTTTTTCAAAATTCAAAATTTTGCATTTTTCGACAATCTTGATAGGGTTCAATTTTGAGATTGCAACTTTAATTTGGCCTATCTACAGATCGTAAAACCTCTCAATTTTTTCAGATTAGCTCTAAAATCATCATACCTTTCATCCCTGCAAATTTCGAAAAAAGTTGCAAGGACCGTGTTGCACTCCGAGCGCCACGGTCCCGGACATTTTTTCCGAAATTTCGGGAGACTGTCGTGATTGCATTTAACAGCTTAAATCTAGAAGATTGGCTGATTTTACTGAAAATTGCTACCTCTAAATTCAAAATTTTCCCTCTCTCTCTAGTGCATGAGTTTTACAACAACAAGCCCTACTTACACTATTCCCGTTAGACGAAGTCGTAGAATTAAGTCTTTCCGAGGTTTAACTACCGAGGAGATGGAACCTAATTTGAATAGCCTTCTTAATGAGGACATGGGTAATTCCTCTAATCCTCCTAATGATGAAGAAGCTCCCCATGAGGTTTCTGTTGAACAACTTTTGAAATTGGATAACCAATTTGACGATTTTCACCAATGGATGTCTCATGAGTATCCCGATAGTCAAGCTCTTCCTTTAATTGAGGGTTTAAAACGCATGCTTCAAAGTGATAAGAATGGAATTGATATTTTGCGTGGTATTTCACACATTGTGAATTTGAATGTGATGCCTATGAAGAGTTGTGCCGAATCTTTAGGTTATACACAACCTCCTACATAAGACAATCATTCTATTCCTTTGACAACTCCTATTGCTAGCGTACCTACTTTTACATCAAACATCATGACTACTTCTATACAAGACATTCCTCTTGTGATTACCAGTCATGGGGGCAATCCCTCTTCTTCAATTAATCCTATTCCTTCATGCAATCTGACTTCTTCATACATTCCTTCAATGAGTGTTCCCATTACATCTTCACAAATGAACATGATGCAAGGGGGCAATTCATTTAACCATTCCATTCCTCCTTGTAGTGTTCCTCCTATTCAATCATCCCCTATGGTTGACTATCATAGGGTCCCACCACCTTACGCTTTACCTTCTTTCAATAACATAACACCTCCATCTCAATCTAACACATCTAATATGAACTCTTCGACTGAAGCGACCATTAACAATCTTGCACAAACTGTCTCTTCTTTACAGCAACAAATTGCCTCTATGAATCAATCTAAGTTTAGTGTGCCCACATTTGATGTTGCGAGCCCACTTTCTCTTGACATTGTTCGAGCTATCCCTCCTAAACATGTTGAAATCCCGCATTTGGAGCTTTATAATGGTAAAGGAGATCCTCTAACACATGTTAAGACTTTTCAAACAATTTGTACTGATTTTGCTTATGACCCAAGGTTGCTTGCGAAACTATTCACTAGAACATTAAGAGACAAAGCCCTGCAATGGTATTGCTCGTTGCCTTCTTATTCTATTACTTCTTTTGAACAACTTGCAAATGCTTTCATTCAACAATTTCAAAACAATATAAGTCCTAAAGTTACTTTGATTGATTTAATGCATTGTAAACAAGGTGTTAAAGAAAAAGTGACTGATTTCATTGGTAGATATAAGCATTTGTATGCTCAAATTTCTTTTCCAGTGCCTGATAATGATATTCAAAGAATCTTTATTTCTAATTTGCAAAAAGATATTCGAGACGAACTTCTGTTTTCTGAGTTTACTTCTTTCCAACAGTTGTGTGCCACTCTTCACAATTATCAACTGACTGTGAGTCAAATGGAACAATCACATCCTATGGCTCCGAGTGATAAGGGTGATAGCAGTCAACAACCATTTGGGAAGATTAAACTGAACAGAGATTCCATCAAATTCAATGAAAACATCATCAACAACAATGTGAATGCAGCATCAGGTGTGCCTCCTATTTCTAAATTTTTCAAGAAAGAAAGAAAGTATACTCCTTTGAATGAATCATTGCATGGTATTATGAATAAGTTATTGGAACAAAATGTGCTTACTCTTCCTCCTATACGACAGATTGATCCTGCAAAGATCACTTCACCTTATTTTGATCATAAAGCTTTTTGTCATTTTCATCGTCAGCCTGGTCATGATACTGAAAAGTGTTTTTCTTTAAAGGGTAAAATTCAGGATTTGATTGATAATAATACTATCTCTGTTTCTGGAGTAAATGATAAAGGCAACACATCTGTAGCTCCTCCTAACCAAAATCTTCAGATTTTTACTGATCCATTACCTTCTCATACTTCTCATACTTCTAATGCGATTGAGGCTAATGATTCCTCTCTCTCATCTGATGGTCTTGTGTCTATGACTCCGAATGTGATTAACTTTGTAGAGCAGCAAGAAAACCCTAAAGAACCTTCCATCACATTTGATTCTAGTGAAACCATTAGAGCACCTGATGGTCCTTTATACATAGTTGCAAAAGTCAAGAATACACCTTGCCGTGGAGTGCTTATTGACCCTTCGTGCATGGTTAATATTATTACTAAGGAATTTCTTTTTACTTTGCAATTGAATCAAGTGATCTATGACAAAATAGATGTGGTTGTGAAGTTATTTGATGCATTTTCTTCTCCTGCAATTGGTTCTATTACATTGCCTATTGAGGTCCATAACAAATCCCTTGATGTGAACTTTGCTATTATTCCATCTTCCGAACAATTTCGTGTGAAGCTTGGCTATCCTTGGCTATCTTCCATGAAAGCTATTGCTTCTCCTATTCATAAATGTTTGAAATTTCCCCATAATGGTGAAGTTGTTACCGTCAATCATAGTCTCTTTAAACCAGCTGAAAGAGCCTCTAGTGTTGCTATAGATTACTTTTGGCCTAAACAATTCCAATCCCTTCCTCTGCGAAGTGATCATCTTTTTAAATCTTATCAAAAGTGGAAAACAGATATGATCCTATCTCTAAGTGAACCTAGAACACCTAAACTTGACATTCCTATCATTCTTGAGAAGGAAATTCTTCCTTTGAGAGATAAAACTAATGTCTTTCCTCAAGAAGATTCCCAACCCGTCCCTATGGATGTGACTATGTCTATGCCTGATAAATCTTCTAAAAGTAGACCTATCCCTCCTCGTCATGGTGGACTTGGTCTTCTTCCTAAACCAAAAATTCCTCCTTTATATGGAGCAGTTCCTCCTCCTTCCTTTTATAGAGAGAAGAGACCTTCTTCTTCTCCTATTATCCAGCCTAAGAGACCACAACCTAAACACCCAAGTAATAAGGATGAGAACATTCCTCCTCCTCAATCTTCTCCACTTCCTACTAAGACTAGACGAAATCGTTCTGCACGTGAACGCCGACGAAAACGTCATCTTAGGGCTCAAGCAGCTGCTTCTCAAAATTTACAATCTCCAAAAACACCTTCAACAAGCATTATTCCATTTTCTCCTCAGCCGGACATTGAGCCTAAATCTCCTAAACATAAGATGCATGATGGTCTTGATCCTGTGCGAGTTAAAGATCCTATTTTTATAAATCTTGATGATGATATAGATGAAAATGTTATTTATGATGAAAATGTTACTCCTCTTGCTTCTGATAGTGAATATGAACTTGTTGATGTTGATAACCATTTATCTCATGAATTTTCTAAAGCACTTATCCTAGCTCCTAGACAAGAACAACGTGGCTTGGAACATGAACATAGCCCTTGTTTGGATCTTGTGATAGCTCCATCCGCTGTGTTGGATGTTCCTCCTCTAGCGTGTTCCCTGCCTTCTCGAAACATTGATCAACAAGATCGGGGGGTAGATGACATGCTAGACTAGTTACATTAGCATAGTAGATTCTCTCCCCCTCTCTTTTGTTACTTCTTCTATATGTTATTCTCATTCTTCTATTTGTCGTCCTTAGTGTTGTCTACTTGAGGACGATGCAAAGCATTGAGATCTCTTTTGGTCTCTCTCATGTTGACTCAAAAGACACATGTGTTCCCTTCTTCTAGGTGACCTTCCTTGATTGGGGAATGAAGAACAATTATGCATACATACATATGATATATATACATGACTTATCATACAGCATACTGACCCCGAGGAAAGCGAAGTCACCTCGTGCTTTGTGTTTTGTGTCTATTATCCTTGGGTTTATCTCACACTTGGGGGCTAAATCTTTGCGATAACGTGCTCCTTTCCCTTCTCATTTCTTATGTGTATCACTACGTTAAAACAATCACCCCCGTTGAGGCGTGTGCGATCGCTTTAACGTAGGGGGGCATACACCCTTTCTACCCTTTGAGATACTTGAAAATTTCTTGGCGAACTTAGCTTTGCCTTGAAAATTTTTGGTATTTCTTTTGCATGACTCATAGTGAGGGAACCTTACTACTGATAGTCATGGTTCTCCCTCGTGATCTTCCCTTTTACTTTGTCAATCGAAGTCGTAAGATCCTTAGTCCACTGGGGGCTTGGTGTGTCTTGCCTCCTTGATGTGGTGAAAGTTTTTCAATGTTGTTTCCTTGTACTTTACCGGAAGTATGAGCATACATACTCCCGCTAAAGTGAGGGCTAAATGTAGCGTCCTAAAATTGCGACACTTGCAATTTCGACTGCATTTCGGTCTTCACGATGGTGACGCAACACGCAACCTGAATGGAGACCCTGAAACTTGCTCGCGACACCAAAAACTGCATTTTTCAAGCACCCTGGCCTGAACCTCCTTGCACCCTGCTGTCCCAGGAGGTGGGACCAGAGCACCCAGTGCCCTGGTCCCTCAGGACCAGGGCGCCCAGCGCCCTAGTCCCTCAGGACCAGGGCGCCCAGCGCCCTGGTCCCTGGGTCCTATTTTGGGCCCGGTCTCTTTTGGACTTCAGGTCTTTTCGTTTGCAATTTGGAAATTATATTTCCCTGGTCGGCCTAAGGTCGGGAAAATCAGTCTTTTCAGCCCTAATTGACAAGTATATAAACTACATTTTCCTCTCTCATTTGGACATAAGACATATATGACGGAAAAGGCGTGGAAACTATACTCAAGCATTCAAGCATTCAAGCAATTGATCATTTCAAGTCTCCATTCAAGGCTAAGTGTTGCATTCAAGTCAAGGATTCAACCATTGAAGAGGAGATCACTTACTACATGCTACTACAACATACAACATACAACATCTAAACCTTCGCACATAAGGATACAAACATCCTTAGAACAAGGTATTAGTACTTGTTTTACATTATAGTCATTTACATTTTACAGCACTTGCTCATTTCTTGGTTAATTCCAAAACCGAGGTTTGACCTAAAGGCAAACCCCTAATCCCTAACCCCCAATCATCTTCGCTTTTCTGTGTGTAGGTTGCAGGTACGCGGCTGAGATTGAAGATCTGGAGTCCTTGTGCAGAGACGAACAGATCCCACTTCGTTTCGCGGATTTTTCGGAGGACCGTGGTGCCGGGCGCCATCGTCCCGACAACTTTTGCTCAAATTTGCAGGACAGCGCTGTATCGACATTTTACTGCTAATTCCAGGTCCGCAACTTCATCCTATAACCTGAACTCAGTTTATAAGCGAATCTTTATGACTTTCTATGCATTCCTAGCTTAATTTCCTTAACAACATTCTTTACAAAAGAGGGTAGCCTTGCTTTCCTAACCCTTGAAATTCATTTAGCATCCAATCTTACATTGTGTGGGATTGGATCTTATGAGTTTCAACCCCTCTTTTGAATGTAAAGTCTCCCTCCTAAGTGAAAAACCATCGAATCCTAGCGAACCTCCCTTCTCTCTCCTCAGAGTTGGAAGAGGGGAGAGCAACTAGGGTTCGATCGTGATTTTTCCGCTTTACACATTGACATAATACTCACATGATGACCATTTACCAATCGACCACACAATCAACATCCAACAAATCAGAAACTGTCTTTAAAACAAGGATGCATCCTTCCTTACCAAAACAAAGACAAAAGTGACATTTTCTTTGACAAGAAAATTATGTTAAGCTATCAAATGCTTGGTTCATTCATGAGTAATTCATTTGTTTATCTATATAAGAATCTTTCAGCATTGTTTTTATTGTTTATGCATTACTTCCGATGAAGTTCTGGGGCATGTACTAATGGTGTCTACGTGGGCAGTTCACCAAGCTACGTGATCATAGGCAAAAATGCAGTCATAGATCATTACGGCTTGCTGACTACAGCATATACCTCTACCATATGGACATGAACCATAACCAGGGATCCATATTCTTTTATTCTTTATGTATATACTGTTTGTTTACAGGTACAATGTTTATTCTTTGCTTCCTCCTCATCCAATTTGGATAAAGGTTTTATTTTCTTAGTATGGTATGCACTTGTCTCAGGATCTGATCAGCCTAAGATCAAGGAGGACGATCCAAGTCATGCATGAACGAAGATAATCCTTGTCTGTTCCACAAGCAATACTCTGGTCGACTTGACCCTTATATCAAGTCATTTGTATTAACTTGCTATATTAAAATCCATGAAAGAAATACTCAGGTCATCTTGAATCATTGTGTCAAGATGCTTGTATTCTCTTCCAACATTTTAAAGCTCAATAATGAAAATAGAGCACTATGGATCATCATTTCGCCTCATCTGTTTATATCTTGCATTCCGTTGCATATCACCCATTCATTCATTCATTCATATGTAGGATTTACATGCAAAAATGACCAATAAAGCTAGTCTTTGATACAATCACAATCGAGTACTTTGATACATCATCAATGCATCACGCAAAGCCTTACAAACCTTGCATTCCTCATGATCATGTCATCCTCACATTTAGTTGCATCTTGCATTAAATATTTAGTTGCATCTTGCATTAAACGTTTAGTTATATCTTGCATTAAACATTCATGTCATTTTTTAACTTAATATTGCATATAGTTCATTTTGGACATTAAGTTTTCATCAATCATTTTGCATCATTGCATTAATCATAAATAGGTCGATTTATTTGTAGGATTAAATTGTCTTTGATTATATTTAGTCCTTTACTAGGCATTCATTTAGGGTCAATTATCCATCATCATTTCATTATCATTTATCATTTATCATTGTATCACATTCATTTATAATTAAAACATTGCATTCATTCATCCAGTTATTAAAGTATTATGCTCATTTTAGAATTCATTTCACATCGCGTTCATTATCCTCTTTTTTAATTGCATTAAGGTGCAGTTATTAAACCTATCAGTTATAATATCATCACATTTTCATATTTAAGCATTTAGATTCATAAGTCCATTTGTTTACAAACCACTACTTCATAATATTTTATATCCATTTTTATATATTGCATTCATTTAACACATTATCAAATAAACATTTGTACTTAACATTTGGTTTATCCTTATTCCATTCATCTAAAAACACATCTAGATGCATATCCATACATAAAATCATTCATTCAACCATTGCATTAACATCATCACATAAATCATCTCATCATTATATTGCAATAGGAAACATCAAAATCCTGTTCATAAAATCATCATAAACATACATCATCATCATAGCATTCCATACATAAAGCATTGCATCAAAAATCAAATACATCATACATATATAAACCTGCATTCATATGTCAGTATCCCACATCATAAATCATCATAAAAACATGCATAAAAGGAAATATCTCATCAAATACATACATATACACACATCCATCTAAAGCAATAAATCATGATCCTGCATAAACATCCATACATAATCAAATGCATATCATCACAATATGGGATCTCCTCATATATATCATCTCATATATCAGAGTACAATGAAGTCTACAAAATCGGCTACCAAGAGCCATCCAAGAATACAGTCCATAAATAAACAATGATACAATACATGTATGCAAAAATGCTCTCTCAAATGCCACTCTGGCCAGATGCTGTACCACCACCACCAGCGCCACCTGCTCTCCCACTGGTCCCTGCACCACCTGATCCATCTCGTCGTGGAGGCCTCATCGAACCCCCACTCCCTCCTGCATCCCTTGATCTCTCCTGCCTCAAAGGACCCATCACACCCCCACTACTCTGCACCCTTTGTGATCGCTCGAATCTAGCCTGCCGCATCTGCGAATAGCTAAGAGCTCGTTGGCTCACTGGTACAACCTGCTCATATAAGCCCTGCTAGTACTCTATCTCTGCCTACGCTCGCCGCATCTCCCTCATCACCTCCCCTATAGGACCCTGTGCTCCTACTCCAATCCGAACCCTCTCCTGCAGCTCGGCCAATCTCTTCACCGCAGTATCTCTCTCCCACAACACCACCGTCAGCTCTGACTCTCGTGCAAATAGCTGCACATCCCTAGCTGCTACCTCCTCCTCTAACCTCTCTATCTGGGTCTGCAAATGAACTATCATATGATCCCACAGATCTCCAGTAGCTCCCTCTTCGGTGTCCTTCGCTACCTCACCTGTATCACCCTCTCCAGTATGTCCCTCCCCTGCACCAACCTCTCCAGTAATCCCCTCTCCTCTATCCATTGGGATCTCTCTCTCCATCCCCCTCCCACTCAGCTGCACTCCTCCTTGCATCAAAGGTCCCTGTGATATCTGAAGAGGTAGTCCACCTCTCCCTCTCCGCTGCCGCTGCATCCCCAACCCACCTCCTCCTCCCCCACCTCCTCCTCCGCCACCTCCATCTCCTCCTCCTCCCCCCCACCTCCTCCTCCTCCTCCTCCTCCTCCTCCTCAACCTCCTGCTCTCCATCCTCGTCCCCGTCCCCTCTCATCCTCAAATGCTGGGATCGGCTCAATTGAGTCCGATATACGTAGGATCGGGTGCACCGCTCGATATTGTGTGTACTCCGCTGTCACCCCTGCATCAACGACCCTCGGTCGTAGATCCCATGGCCTCGCCTGTAGTGTCCGAAACTCTGCCAGTGCCTGATCATAAGGTAGCACTAGACCCCATGCATACCTCTCTCGAATCACCCGTGCATACCCCCTGATCCGCTAGGCAGTCCCTGCTGCCGTCCAAACTGCCTCATCACTTGTCCAGGCACCTGTCTCTCTACATGGTATGAGGTCCTCCCAATGAGGAATCGAGTCATGAAGACATACGGCAGTGCCTCTGCATCATCATCCCATGGCTCACACTCCGAGTATGGCCGCCATATCACTGCATCTAAGTCATCCAATGCCCACCGCCACCACTCTAACTTCCCCAAGTGGGGCTGACTCATCATGCCATTGTACATAAACATGTACGGCTGATCCACCGCACGGAATCTAAGGCTCACCGGTCGGGTCACTGGTAGGTGCTCCCATGCCCACACATGTAGCAACGTCATGCCCACTACTAGAGAACCCCTCCCTCAGTACACTACCTCGTGGAGCTCCTGATACATGTGCGTCAGCACGCACGACCCCCATGCAAATTGGGTCCCCTCGGTCATCATCATCTCTATCACCTGTCCCCATCCCACTGCCAATCCATGTGACCGCCTGTCTGGACACAAAAGACCTCCCACAATCCCTGACAACACTGCTGGAAGAGGCTCATATAGTGCCGCTATATCCTCCCATGCGATCGAGCCATCGTCAATATACACGTCATCATCAAAAATTCTCTGACATGAAAGCGTCCCCCGAGATTTGTCATATGTGACCAGCTCCCCTCGAATCGGAATTCGAAGGATGCGCCACACGTCCTCCAAGGTCACAGTCATCTCCCCCTGTGCCAAATGAAAGGTGCACGTCTCACTGTGCCACCGCTCTGCCAATGCTGTGATCAGGCTGTGATTCATCCGAATCACGGGCATGTGCATCACTTCGTAGAGACCAGTAGCTACAATACAATCAATCTCCGTCTGTGTCAAGCGGTCCCGCAACCCCTGTGTTGCAGGATGATGCTCGCGTAACTGCAACACGCACAGATCCTCCTACACATAGACATTCATCAACTCACCATCAGTTGTTTTGTTTTCAAACTTTCTTAAGTTTAAACCTAGACTATCATCAGATACTTTGATCAAATATCTTCGGGTCTCAACAGATAAGCAATCATGGCCACCTAGACTTCAACGGACATTTATCCTAACAAATGACCTAAGTCTCATCAGGCTGCTATGGTTCAAAATAACTCCCACTTCACCTCGCCATCCATCAATCATTGGCATCGAGAGATTTTCTTCATTCAAACTGGGGCATCTTTTTATCTTAAAACAAGAGCGCTATTTAACCAACAAAAGCGCTAGTTTTTCAACAATAGCGCTACAATCCTAACAAAAGCGCTCAATAAGCTATACAAAAGCGCTACAACTACAACCACGCTAAAACAGCTACACAATAGCGCTCCTTAACAACAATAACGCTCAATTCACCCCCCAATAGCGCTACTTAGTCAATAGCGCTAATACTTGCATACAGTAGCGCTAATGCATGGCAAAAGCGCTCAAACAAAAGTACAATAGCGCCATTGCGGCACAATAGCGCTAGTTTATAGAGAAAAAGCGCCAAAACCAGAGTTCCAGCACTCTTGCTCCGACTTGACTTGGACTCAGCTAAAAACCTATCAAAAATGCATGAAAATTAAGTTTTCGAATTTGCGTACCGCTGGTCCATAGTCCTCTGGGCGCCGGAACCGTCGGACTCGCTCGAATCTGTGCTCGGTGATCGGAATCGGTATCGTAGCTACTCCTTGCTCCTCCAAATGTCACTATCAGAGCTCTCGTTTTCAACTGGTCGCGGTCACAAATGATCCTGTTTTCACCCCTTTCACCCCATTTATACCCCTCGCCGTCATCGTAACTTCGCCCTGCTCATCGCCGTGGTCCCCGTGAACTTCCCGAGCCCCCATTTCTCCATATTTCCCCCGATTTCTTCTATTTTTCACCAGCATTCCTAACTTCTTCTCTTCTACCACCCTGCCAATTTTCATTCTTTTTCGAGAGATCGCTCGATTTTTCAAAATTTTTCGGCCCATCTCTCGAGGGGGCATACCACCCATTAAATTTACATTTTATGGGGCATTTCTTCACACCAGTTTTTCTTTCTTTGAAACGATGCAATAAACCACACCGTCTCAAAGAGGGGCAAATGCAATCACACAAATCTGTCCAGCTTAATTAAATGAATATTTTGTATTTATTTGATTAAAAATACACTAGCCATCAGTTAATTAAATTAATATTTAATTAATTCATCCCCAAACATTCTCTTATTAATTAAATAAATTATTCAATTTATTTAAATTAATTCATTAAAATCAAATTCCAATTAATTAAATAAATAAAATCTATTTATTTAACAAAATCCCCTTTTCCTCTTTTAAATAAATTAAATAAAACATTTATTTAAATCATTATCCCCCCCCCACTTGCATTTTCCTACAAATGCAATTTGCACACATTTATTGAAATAAATGAATTTTTATTTTTAATAAAATCCTATTTTCCCTCACCCACCAATTCCACTTGCAAAATCTAATCCTTTTCTAGATTCTTCTAACCCCTGCCTAATTAGCCTAATCCATCCCCTAATTATTGTCACATTCCTAAGCAAAATGGAGTCACTTCTCAAAGCCTAAAAGTCTTTGATAACCATTAAAGGCTTTCAACCTTCAACCACTTAATTCCTCAAAGTCTTTGATAGCCATTAAAGGCTTCCAACCTTCAACCACTTAATCCCCCAAAGTCTCCAATAACCATTAATGGTTTACTCAAACCCTCCTACATGGTTAAAACATTTGTTTTAACTCAACCTCTACCCAACCCAAGGGTCTCATCAAGCCTTTAATGCTTTGACCATGATTATCTCTTAATCATTTGCACAAAGGTTTATCCTTGGATTAACTCTTAATCTAATGGGTAATCTTAATTTAGGCTTGACCCTTACCTTCTAGATAACCATGAAGTCTTCTCAGGCATTCAATGCCTCCAACCCCTTCTCTCAACCCAACCACATGTTGACACTTGTCACCATTTTATTGGTGCAAATTGTGCACATGGATTCCCAACTTTCAAGCTTGACCTTTGATTAAACCCTTCAATCCTGGCCATCCATTGCTCCATTTTTCCTATAAATAGAGCCCATTCCTTCATAATCCAGATCCTGAAAATTTGTATGCATTTAGGCTATAGACATTTTTAGAGAACATTTTAGCATAATTAACTCATATCTTGTTATTTTGGTTAAAATATATCATTTTAGCATCAATAGCATAGTATTAGCTTTTCATTTCACATTTAGAGCTATACTACAATCTCAATCCTCCATAAGCATCCCTAGTGCAAAAGGCTGCTGAGAGCTACACTATTTTGGAACTTGGAGAGGAGAAGAACAAGGGAGAAGGAGCTAAGGCCATGCTAAGAGGCAGTTGGAGATGCCTCATAATCTTTGTTTCGTTTATTAGATACATTAACATGCTTTTAGTGTCTCTCTTGGTATGCCTTTTAGATTAGTTTTTGATTGACTAACACTAACGGTTCTTGTGTCTTTTGTGTTATTTTGTCATTGACTAACCTTGTGCCATTTAGGAGGGCATCAAAATGATTATGCTGAGATAAACAAAGCTTCGAGAGAAAGATTTTCAGGAACTAATATTCACAGAGACAGATTTATATTTTATTTCCACAGAGAATAATGGATACAGTGAAGTTTATATTTTATTTCCAGACGTTTTTCTGTTCATAGGGAAGTCAGACTGCTCTTAAGGAATTAAGATTTATGATCAAATCTACATTCAGAAAGAGAGATTTATATTTCATTTTGCACAGAGAGATTTATACTTCATTTTTTTCACAGAGAGATTTATACTCCATTTTGCACAGAGAGATTTATACTTCATTTTTCACAGAGAGATTTATACTCTCCATTTTGCACAGAGAGATTTATACTTCATTTTTCACAGAGAATAATGAATACAATGAGGTTTAAATAATTTCATATGCAGAATATCATCTTGTATTCGCACAGAGGTGAGATTTTTTCATAGGAAAGTAAGATTGACTGTAAGAAACAAATTTATATTTAAATTCCCAATCCAGTAATGAATTTAAGAGAAGAATGACAAGGACAGAGAAGATTTAATCTCAGAAAAAGAAATTTAAGATTTTTGCACATATAAAAAAAAAATCTCTTGGAAAAGCAAAAGCAAGATCATGTATATATTTTCTAAAGAAAAATTAAATAAATGATAAAACTATCTTTTACATTCATTATATGAAAAATACTTTTATCAATATTTATCCCTAAATAAGAGGAAAAGATTTACAATCTAATAATTTAGAAGCTATATATTTTTGATAACACAAATTTCTCATATGTAAATGAGAGATGATAAAAGAAGAGAACCTGGCTTATCGAAGCTTGATGTTGAATCCTCTCCAATCTTCTAGCTATCCCTTTTAGATCCTTCCTTGCAACTTGAGAGAAATCTTCAAGAACAACTTAACATTCCTACAACGAAAATGAGACTACCAAAGGAGATCTTACTACCAACAACAAGGAAACTTGAAAAATTTCTTCAAAACATAATCAACTCCCTTTTTTGAAAACTTGCATACAATATATAGGAAAAATCCCTTAATTCCACTATCTAGAGAAATTAAATAAGAGTGAGATTCTTTTCCAATATTGGACTCATGCAAATTGATTAAAAACCAAGTGGGGGAGTTACATGCAAGACATTGAAGATTCCTCTAGAAGCTTCTAATTTCTCCTACAACATGTGCCATAATTGGGAGTGAGAAAATAAAAATAAAAATAATTATATTTTCCATGTGTGTGTGTGTGTGTGTGTCCATTTTTTTATTCTTTTATAATATTTATTCAATCATTTTCAATAGCTCAACCAAAAATATAATAGAATTGTATCAAATCAAAAAGTGATAAAGGAGGGTTGTGACAGTGAGGACAAAATTATATAGGGATACAATTTATGACGCTACAAAATGATATAATGCTTAAAATAATTAATGCTATATAAAGTACATACAATGTCTTGCTTATATAGACAAGGTGAAAGAATAAGATAGCACAAGATCATGACATGTGTCACAATCATATGGCATGGGACACAGAGAGATATGAATCTTATGTGTACCCTAAATAAACTTAACTAGACAAGTTTGAATAGGACCTAGGAGGTTAACCAATTAGGTAATATATCCCATTCACACCAACAAACTATTATCAAGGAAGTGAACGATCTTCTCGCTATCTATATCAAACCTCCAAAGGTGTTTTTCCACACAACCAATTTCTTAGATACACTTACATATGTAAGAGAACAAATTTTGCAATTCTTGAAGGTGAAAATCTATGGTAGACTAATTTAATGGTGTATTCCAACTTAAGTTGTGGATGTGAACATATCCTATTTATATAAAATGTCTCAACACATTTTCATACCAAATCTTCTTTCCTATTCCAATACCATATTCCAGTTTACAATTTTTCATAGCAGTGTTACAATCAATCAAAGAAGTCAAAATTGACAACAAATCATAAACTAAATAAACTCTACCTTCATTCTCATTTATTTCACATTCCCCTAGCTAAATTACCCAAATCTCAATTTGTTTGGACATTTGAGCCACTTCTTCACGGGTTTACTCCCTAATTTGATGCCAAGTCTCTTTCCTTCTAGTATAAGCTTTAGCTGTATTATCAGACAGAGAATTTAAAGTTTAAATATGCAAACGTGTACCTCTTCATTTCATTATGATAGAATGCTCCACTGTAAATCAACTCAATTTTGATGTCATGTGGCTGAGGTGCTCACAACAAAATCAATCACATCCACACAATATATGGACGTCTCTTCCATATTAATTAATTTACTTTGGAATACCACTAACTCTACAAATTCTTTAAGTTTAGATAAAGTGCAGGTTTGAATCTTTGTCCCCCTTAATGGAAGTCCTGCAATTCTCCACTTTCTCTTTAAAGTTGTTTCCTTGCTATGCCCAATTGAGGATTTGTCAAAGCTGTGCATAATTTACACCACCAGGGTCACTGTCATCTTCAACTCCAATACGGAACTCAAAACAATGACTTTAGCCCAACCTTTTCTGAGAAAACAAATAATGCTTAGCTCATACCTACTATCTTTTTGTTGATATTGACATGGGCATCCTACTAAGGATTTTATATTTTATACTCACTGTCTCATTTGCTTCGTGCACAATTATATTCTTTCTATACACAACATTGTGAGTTGCCATAACGAGAGTTTCCACAGATAAAACAAGGAGGTGAGGTGAGTTGTACACCAGAACATAAAGGTGAGTTTCACCGAAATTGGATTAAGCATTGTCCCATTACATCAGACTATGATGGGTATAGCCATGAATGCAGTCCAAGATGCTTTAAAACCATACATCAGCTCATAAGAATAATGCTTAGAATAGTAGGACTAGTTATAGATTGTCTTCTTGAAGAGGGGGAAGCAATTACTTAATTAAGATGTCGATATCGCTATTTTTTTATAGAGAATTACAATGGGTTGAGTAAGCATACATCTAAATTACAAGTCTTCTTTGGTTA
The DNA here is from genome assembly GCF_030272615.1 of Cryptomeria japonica. Taxonomy (NCBI): domain Eukaryota; kingdom Viridiplantae; phylum Streptophyta; class Pinopsida; order Cupressales; family Cupressaceae; genus Cryptomeria; species Cryptomeria japonica. Next base: position 708,924,270 of record NC_081412.1, read on the forward strand.
AGCAAGTCACACGTAGGGAGATCCAGTCCGTCAAATTCACTCAGAAGTCGAATGTGGTCCGAACATAACTTCAAGGCTTTGAATCTTGGTGGGTAGCTTCTATATCTCATACCATCATCCTCACTAATTGTACCCAACCAAGTGAGCTACAACCCTTGGCTAAATACAAATTTTAAATATAGAATTTGAAAAAAGTTAATTTGAAAAGTAAAATATTTAAAATTTGAATTGATAGAATTAGGTCATAAAATGTCTCATTCAAGAGATAAGGTGTGGGTATGATGGTCTAGTCTAAGAAGACAAAAGATTAAGACATATCTTGACTAAGATAACAGATAATACAAAAGTGAATCATAAATTTAAGGTTACAGCTAGTTAATGTGCTAATAAACCAATTCAAATGCTAAAATCATTATTTATAATATTTACATCAAATAGTATAAAATGAAAAGATAATTTTTTTTAGATGTGCTCTTTAATTCCTTACAATTATATTTTTCTTTTGAAATGTAAAGGACAATAGATATTCTTATTGTCATTATGATAGGAATATGCACTTTATAAATAGTTTTCTATCAAAAGAGGCATACACTTTATGAATAGCTTTAAACGAAAATACATCACATATATACAACAAACTATGCATATGAATGTTTAGATATAATGTTATTTTTTCTAATACCTTTGCACAAATAGAAGTAATCATGCTCAGTTCTTTCTTTAATATTATTTTGCCGCGATCAACATTTATTAGAAAAATGAAGGTGGTGTTGAAAGGTAGTGTTGAGCTCCAAACTTAAGTAATCAATGTTCAATGTTCAATGTAACTCCTGTCAAAGATTAAAAAAGGCTCCGTTCATTAAGTTAACAACAGTATCATTGGTCTTCAAGTGTTAGCGAAATTATGTATAATCCCTTATCGCAACTTGTAATGTCTTTTTCAATTGTTTCTTATTTCAAGATTCAATAGGGGAAGCGTACCGATAGCTGTTATAGCTAACTTCGCGCACCCACGAATTCTAAACGATACATCAGATTTCAACATTTTTTTTTTGTTGTCTCCGTATGCAACTTAAGTGCTTATAGCTATTATTTTGGCTTCATAGTAGTAACACCACACATTATAGGATCCGTTATGCACGCAAGGGTCAAAAAGTGGTCATTCAAAGTGTCACCTGATACCTACTTAAAGATGCCCCAATATCTGTACACTACAACCACCTCAATAATGGTCAATACTTATGCACAAATGCCCTAGTAGTCATGTGCTATGGTGCCAAGAAAGTGTCACAATTCCTCTAATTAAAGTTAAAAAATTTCTAACTACTAGGGATAAAGTGGGTGGCTATTGATACATGTGAAATTTATTAATGCGCTTTGAGTTATCATTTTTTAAGTTTCTTTAAAATTAGTAATTGTGAGGTTGGATGAGCAAAGAATGAATGGTAGTTGGAACATCTGCAGTAACTGGTAACGGGTGCTCTTCCTCTAGCTCCTACCAATATAAATTGACCTTGTTCATAACTATCACTAGTGTTCAAGTGTTAGAAAAACTATGTATGATCTCTTATTGTAACTCGTAATACGTCTTTTTAAATTGTTTCTTATCTCAAAAATCAATAGACTCTTTGACTGTGATTGTCTTTTTTTAGATTTGAACTTTATTTGCTTGTAAAATTACGTCTAACACAAACTTAAAACTGTTAAACTTTTAAAAACTAATCTCATTTAAAACTGACTCTTCAACAATTACTTAAACACTAATGTCACTTAAAATTAAACTTTTTAACAATTAGTTGACAAAATCTAGACTCAACTAATCCATCCACCTAGCCCAACAAACTTTTATCTTCAAAATGTCAATCAAATCTCCCTTCTCTCGAGAGGAAAAGCTGATCCAATTTAGTATGAAGTCCATTGGCACATGTATAAAGCAAGATTCCTCCCCTTCCTCCATTGGTGGGTCGGAGTTTTTTCCCCTTCATTGCCTTCACTAGACAATAATAGGCAATATACAGAGCCCTAATCAACACTCTTCCCCACTTGCTCTGGTCACCCACCAATCCTCCAAAGCACTCCGACCAGACACCCACAAAATTCCTATGGACCCACCATAGCTACACCCAGGGTTAACAAACTACAATTAAGAGGTGGCCGTGTTTGACTTGTAACTGAGGTCAAGGTCAACATGAGCCATGACTACTCCACTATCAAATAACCAATCGGGATTCCACTGCAAGTCCTTTCGATACATTTTGACCTTTGTTTATTGCTTGTATGCCAAGTTTAAGACCAATTTGGACAGTTCTTTATACAGTTATTTGGTAAAGCCAGAAGGCCTAATTATGTGAGGAAAAAAGACCTACTGGTATAGAAGAATGAACTGCGAAAATAATGGCCACCAACAACAACAATGGTGTGAACAGTACTGAAATTCTGACCGCTGCTGCAGATGCCATCAGCAATCAGACATTGAACCAGGTTTTTTATCTTTATTTTAACATGTTTTCTGCCTCAGCTTGTTCAAAATCTTAATTAAAATCTTATTGAGTAGTTAAAGTTTCAATATTGTATTGCTAATATTAAAAAAATCTGATAACCGGTTGGAAATATGAATACCCATGTGGAAAAATGTGGTGTTTTATTGGTGCTTTATTTGTTTAAAATCTTCATATGCGGTTAAAATTCTGATATCTGTACTAGAATGTTAAGGAAACCCGAGGCTCATGTAGAAGTCTAAATACCCAAGTGGAAAAATGTGGTGTTTAAAGCCTTCTGGACATTTGTGGAAATCTTTAGGGTTTATATGCCCTCGAAACCCCGCGCTGTAGATGTTTCGTGCAACGAAGAGTGCTGTGGGTAAAGCTGTGAACTCTGGAAAGACATCCAGATCAATTTTTCTACTATTGAAGCCCTTGTCTTGTCTGTAACACTATAAAATTTGATCTGAAATTCATAAATAGGTGCATCCCATGTTATCTTTATAGCTTTATTGTTAGACACGTTTTTCAAGTTGTAGAAACGTTACTTAGTTTGTCCAACCATAAAGCTCCTTTGCGAAGTCCCTTTATGCCATATGGAAAGCTGTAGAAACTTTATTAACAGTTAAACATATTTTTAAAAGCCTCGTGGTGACATGTAACCCTGAATTGTTCAGGTCTCTGAAACTTGTGAACTTTAAGTCTTTATGAATTTTTTTGGTCTTAATCAGTTAAAGACATGTTTTATGGGTATGATGGTGGGGAGAACATTTGTAAACTAGGTACGGAGTACATCAGTAAGTGTATAGTTCTAATATATGTAAATATAATCACCAGCAGATGTGGGTATGGGCACGGGGATGAACTCTCGGTTCCTTTAACTGGGATCCATTGTGAATATCGAATTTCCCTTCCCTAATCGAGCTGGCCATTGTCTAGTGCCAATGGTGAGGCAGGAGCGATTATCATATTATTGACCTGGGTTCAAATTCCACTGGGCCTACTCCTGTTCTGAAACTGTGGTCCGGTGATTGAATGAACCACTGCCATATGAGGTTGGGTGCAAGTCTTAGGTGGCTTTTGATGAACAAGATGCCCCTTGGATGTGGAGTTTTAGTCAAAAGGATTTTTCAGTTGGACAGTGTGCTACCTGTGTGAGTTTACAACCTCTAAATCCCTGTGTTGTCTTTAGATTTTAAAACTTCCTAAGAAATGCTACACAAAGAACATGGATTCATCTCCTGCTAGATAGGAAACATGCAGTTTAGATATCCAAGAAACTGTTCATTTCATCTTGACAGATCGGCTGTCTAATTTCTAGGTAATACTATAAATATCTGTGACCTCTGTGCTAGATTCGTAAAATATTTATTGTGGATATCATACAAACCTATATAAGAGTTGCATAAAATTTCAATCTGAAAACCTCATGTTTATATTGCTATTAAGATCTGCTTTCCACTTTCCAGGCATAAATTGCAGGCTTGAAGCTAAACATGTTTGGCAGGAAGGAGACACGTTTCTTTTTGCTTGTTGAAAATGGAGGAGTGTGCATTCATAAAGGACTGTTTCATAGTAGCAGTGTGATATATCTTAGTCTTAGACTGAAGACTGTTCATCATAAAGTTGAGGATAAACATAATCTTAAAAAATTTATTGCTATTGAATAAAATTTCAAAGTAGTTTGTAACTAACTTAAAGAAATCTCACATCAAAATGATCTGGTTGAAGACGCTGATGTCAAAGGAAGCATGTGCTAATGAATGATAATATTTTATCACTGACAAAAGAAGAAGAATGTCAAAACACTAATAGACGAATGGTGCTAAATATGCTGTTATATTTTTTTAACCAGAGTTATTTTCAACAAGGTCAGATTAATCATATAGACATTCAATAATTGCGCCTAAAGTTTGAATTTTGTCCCAAGCATCTCTACAAAAGAACCTAAACGTCAAACTTTTGTTTAAATTTGCAATGATAGAGCCCAAGTCTTATTAGCATATTGCTGGCCAGATTAGGTGAGTGTATACAACTGTGTAAAGCTCTTTTGTGATTGCCATGCTCATTTTTATAAACTAGAAAATTATCAATGATATGTCACATGCTTAACCAAGTTGCACAGCACTTGTTAGAACCGAAAACAAATGAGGATTTATCCAATGACAGGTAAAGGGGATTGAGGTAAAGCTATGGTATCTGCTGAAAGTAAAGCCAACTTAAAATATATTTGATCATATTATTCTATATATCATTTCAAATCTAAGCTTGCATTATTGTTAGTTTTACAAAATATTGAACTCTGACTCAATCCACTATTTTAATTTGACCAAGAATTGGTTTTAGCTTCTTCTTGAATACAGTTTGTAGTTTGAAGAAGTATCAAACCATATTTGAAGGGTGATTATTTTTTTTTTTGGTGTTACAAAGGGATGCATCTTCACCCCTCAATATCCTAGAAGGAACAGGGTAACTTGAATCCCCCAACCCCTCTCCCCTATTCCTCTTCCCATGCTATTTTGGTATTCAAATGTTGTTTGTAGGATTTGGTAGAACATCGTGGCACTGCCTTCTCTTGTCTGTGTTTCAACTTTCATCATTCCCTCCAAAATGGGACTTGGTGGAATAATTTCTTGATTTGCAATTTCTCATCTATCCCTTTCCTTAGTCTGCTAACACATATTAGCTTTGAATCTTACTTTCCTACCCCTTTTCAATTTCCAACTCTTCTTCTATGGAAGTTTGTAGATCTGTAATCTTGGCTCAAAATGCTCAAAAAGTCATGCAAACTGTTCATTATTTGTTAGATTTGTCAGTTACTATAGACTTTATATGTTTTGCAAAAGGTTGTTGTTTCAACTTTCATCAATGAGGTTTTGTTATTCTCTTCGTTAATCTTCACCTAAGTCTCCGACAGATGAATAAGTGTTAAATGCCTGCATGAATGGAGAAAATTTATGTTGCGTATTAGCATCTGCTCTTTGTGGGATAAATCTTTACAAGGAAAAAAATTATTATGGAAACAATAATGTTAAGATCAATTCTCAAGGTTTCATGACATGTGGTACGCAATGAGAAATTGTGGGATAGCTAAACATGCAGGCTACATGTCAATATGTGAATGAAATTGAGAGGTAGCTAAACATGTAGAAGGTGAGCAGTGGGCAATGAAATTTAATGGTATTAACTCCAGTGGAAGACCAGGCAGGTGGCAGAATGCCATATATGGAATTAGATGGTGAAGTGAGACTAGGTAGCTTGTCACTTGTGTCCATTCTCCTGAAAAAATCTCGTTAGGTGCTTGACTGTAACAGCCATGAGACTTTATCCAAAAGGTATAAAATTATAAAATCAAGTATCTGTGATTCATTGGATTCTCATTCAATCATGGATTATTATCTTCTATAAGCTAAGCATATTCCTAAAACTCTAGTTGGAAATTTTGTTTGGTGTGGTATCAACAGGTTGGCTAAATATACAAAGATATGAGAGAATGTAAGTTGCAAGGAGTACAAAAGCTTGGCATGAAGAGAGAGATAAGTTTTAGGAGAGTTTATTTTGATTGTTTTTGAAAGCTAAACTATAAGTGGATTTCATGTGATAACCAGAACGTGTTTGGAATTGGTTGTTATGAACGTTTGTTGCAGAGGATAAGCTTTATAGTGTGCTGTCAGTTAAAATTACATTGTCAATTATCGTAAGCTAAACTTTTTCTATACTACAGAGATTTGTATAATTTTAAATTTTATATATCAAATATTCAGGAAGAAATTGAGTGCTGAACTATTCAAAAAGAAGTAAAACATTGATAGTAGATTATTGAGAGTATTTTTTTTAAAGAACAATACATTTTAAAAATAGAACAAAACTATTTGCAGATATCCTAGTTCGTAATCAATAAAGTCACTTTTATTTTTAAAATATTGCAATCTTAACTGCTGCAAAGTATTATGTTCATGTTTAGGATGTAAATAGGTTTTCAATATAGATGGCCATTTCTTATCGCAGCTTGCTGCTTTTGTCATCGTATTTAAGTATTCGCAAGAGTGGTTCTAGAGGTACCATTGACTTATTCTTAGGATCGTCCAGCCTAGGACCTTCAGCCTTAGATATTCCTTTATGATCATTATCAGATTCTGCATTGGCCTTTTCACGGTGATAGATGACGTAGGTTTTTTGTTTCAAACCTTGCTACACATGTAATTGCTTCTGTTCATGATTTTATGTTCTTATCTTTGTCAGCTCCATGTTTCCTTTTGGGATCCTTCCCTTACAAGATTATTTGTACTTAACTCTTATAATTTGGGTGGTAACCATTTTAAGTTACAGCTTGCTATGTTTACGTTTACTTCTTACTTAATGTTTAATTATTTTTTAGCAATCTAGGATTCCTTTATTCTAGAACTTTCTACTTTTTGAGTCCCATTGATCTACTTTTGGTCATTTGTGGACACTAATATAATTTCTTCTTTTTTCTTTCTGGTTTTCCAGGAGAGTTAAGTCAAATTGTATGTCCGTTTAATGTGATTTTTAAATTTTTTCCACCGATTAGATGCTAGCCACACAACAAAATTCTCTATTATTGCTGTGGGTTTGCACTACAGGTTTCTGAATAGTTGTTTAATCAACATTTTTGTAGTGACAGATTATGTCTATTGGTTTTTTTAGTTTTGGGTTCTGCAATGTCCACTGGAATCAGAGAATTGGGTAAATTGCATCTGTTACAGAAGTGGCAGGATTGATTGCCTTAATGGTGGTTGTCTCTCAGTTAAACTGTTGAAGGTCTTGAGATGAAACTAGAAGGTTTTCATGTAATCATTCATTTTAAGCTGAACTGGATGAAAAATGTTTCTGATATTTGTGTGAACCTCATCTTCCAAACTGTCACATCTCTGTTTATCATGTTTATAAGAGAGAGAGCGGAGAAACAGTTCTTTTCTTTAATAAATTATGAAGTTTTGGTGCAACTTTAATATATTTAGCTATTGCATTGAATGATTTGGAGTCTGGCCTTGTTTGACAGAAAAGAAGATGGAGAGGTTTCTGGAGTGGTTTCTGGTGTTTTGGGTCACAGAAGCAAGCAAAACAAATTAATCCAGAACGACCTGTACCAGGAAACGGAGTTCAACCAGTGGATGGTGACAATCCACCTGCAACATCAACTCTGTTAATATTGGCACCTCCCTCATCACCAGCTTCATTTTTAAACTCAAGCAATCCATCTGCTGCACAGTCTCCTGCTGCCTTCTTCTCTCTTTCTGCTATGTCAGCAAGTGTATACTCACCTGGTGGACCAACATCAAACATGTTTGTCACAGGGCCATATGCACATGAAACCCAATTGGTGTCACCTCCTGCTTTCTCAACACTTAACACAGAACCATCTACTGCTCCCTATACTCCACCACCTGAGTCCGTTCATCTTACCACTCCTTCTTCACCTGAAGTGCCCTTTGCACAGCTGTTTGCATCCCCGTTAGATGCAAAAGGTGCTTCTAAAAAGAATGGGTTAATCCTGCCTTCTCCTCTTACATCACCACGGTATATTCAAACAAAAGATCTTCAGGCTGCGTACCAGCTATATCCAGGGAGTCCTCTCAGTCATCTAATATCACCAAAATCGGCAGTTTCTGGATCAGGTGCTTCTTCTCCATTCCCTGACTCAGAATTTCCTCCAAGGTGGAGTACACATTCTGGTCAAGATGCCTCCTTTCCAAAGTACGAGCCATCAAAGATTTTTAATCTTGATAAGGTACCGCCAAGAGCTTTTATATTGTCTCATGATTCAGAGGTTTCCTGCCTTGCTATGTCAGAGACATTCCGTGTAGATAAGGTAAAGGGGATATACCATTCTAATATCCACTGTGGAAGTGAACAATATAATTCTACTTTATTATCAGATATGTGCTCTTCTAGTGGGGAAGATGTGCACCAAAAGAGAGTAACAGGAACAGATACATGTGGTACAAGTACAGTGAATGAATCTGGAATAGAGTGTTCAAGTAAATCTGAAGTTGATCAGCTCGAAGCAAACAGGGCATCATTTGGACTTAGTCCCAATGAAGTTGTGAGTACTTGTGATTCCCATTCACTAGTTTCAGGTGATATATTTTTTGGGTCCCAATTAGGGGCACAAAAATTGTACTCAGGAAATATAGCTACATCTGAGAAGTATAGCAGGAAGGAAGAGATGCAGATGACACAGTTAGGGTTGTCAGATGGTAGAGCTAATAACTCTACCATTTGCTTCAGCCAGTTTATAGAGGTCCAAGCTAGAAAAGACTCCGGGGATGGCCTTCTAGGCTCTGTTTTATTAGAAAGGTCTGCAACTCCAACTAGCGATGACTACTCCTTTGATATCACAGGTGGTGATAAACAGGTCACTGGACCAGGGATATCAGATAGTTCAGAACATGCTGAACATGAGCATGTGTGTCATGATGCTGACAAGTTACAGTATCCCTTGACAGCTAACCAAACACATTTACACAATTCAGGTACCAAAGACAAGTCACCCTTAAATCATTCAAAATATTGTTCTCAAACTGATGAGATATTTCCAAGTACTGGTGATTTCAAATTTGATAAGGTGGAAGGAAATGGTGACATTAGCATAAAAGGAGATTTGTGGGTAGAACATGGAGGGAAAAGATCTGCAGAAAATGGAATGAAAAATTGGAGATTTTTTCCTATCATGTCACCAGGAGTTGGTTGATAACCTGCCAACCAAACTTATAGTATACTGTTGTAATTATATGAGGAAATTGATTGTTTTGGATGCTGTTTTAGAAGTGTTTAGAATTATACGGATATCATTCAGGTTTAAAGTTTAATCAAAGTCCTGTACCATGAACCTTAATTCTAAATTATGTTAAATTTTTGCTCTTCTGGATCGTTTTTTTGAAAGTTAGACTGCTTATTGTCTACAATGTATATCCTTAATCCCTTTGAATAGCTGGAGATTTCAGCAATTAATTTATCAATTATGAAATATTTATATTACTCTTAAAATTGCCACTTGGAGAGCACAAGCCATGGAATATATAGATGAATTTGCTTGTATGGAATCTGTTGCAGGGCTGATCTAGAATGCAAGCTACATTTTTTAGTTGAATATGCATCTCAAACTCAGCTATCAATCATGTCCACGTTAATGGGTTGGTGGTATATGTGTTGAATTCCATCTTTTTACTTTTTCTAGGCACAGGAGGTGCCATGCAATTACTTCCTGGAAATTATTACAACGGGCAAATTTCATCTGTTAATCACTTGGGTGACACTGGAGTAACAACGTGGTTTACTTTGTTTAGTAAGCTATCTGGAATATGATAGCTGAATTGTGGTGGAGAACCTGCAGTGATAATTGAAATGCGTATCTCTTAAACCTTAATTTCTTCATCCAATGCTATCAGATTTAGGTAAAACATGCTCAATATCTAACAATATGCTATATAGGATTTGATTTCTTCCTTTTATGATATCAGATTGAGCTTAAACGTGCTCAATATTTAACAATATGCTATCTAGGAACTAATGGTAATCTACTATTTGGATTACTTTTGTAAAATATGTAGAAATCAGTATATGATGTTGAATTGTGGTGGAGGAGCTGCAGTAATTTAAGGAAAACACAAGCCTCTTTATCTTTGACTTCTAACTATAACACTACCAGCTAAACACCTTCAACACCTAATAGTTGTGAAAATTTTAAATAAATGCCCTGAGAAATCTCAGTAGAATTTGAGCATCTATCATATTTACTCTCATTGAAATATTAGCCTTAGGAAGTAGTAGAATTCTTGTGCTACTACGATGGCAACGACTTCGACTGATTGGAACTTGAGTTCTTTTATTGGACATTGGAACAGTTTTTGATATCAGAAACAAAAAATAAGTCTTATAATGCAATTGCTTAGAATGTTGTTCAGAAAGGCTTATTTGTTCAAGTGGAGTGGTCACTAATCTAAAGCAGAGGGATAGTTTTATTTAAGCACTGTGGGAAGGTTTTTAGTGATTATTATAATTTCTTGTATACTCCAATAGATTGTGAAAAGATATGCAAGGTTTGATTCAAATGTGCTTTGCAGTAATTTTCCTGACGATAAGGTGATCAAAAGGTAGGGTCAAATGGCTGTCATATTTGCATAGTATGCGGAGCTTCTAGAGATAAGCCATAAATTGATTGATGAACTGTTGAGTAAACTCTCAATTTTTTGTATGATTTGGCATTGCAATTTATGTAAATTAGTAATATATAATATGCTTAAAAAAGTTTTTAGATAGCCTGTTGAAGATAGTCTTTTATTGGTCTGGCTCTGGAGCCCATGGAAAACATAATTTATGCTTACTCTTTGAAAGGGAAGAAGCATGACAAAGGTATTAATTATGTTAGCATTCTTTGCCAAATGACAGCTTATATATTAGTTTTGAATTGAATTCAGATTTTTCTGGAGCATTCTTCAAGCTCAACGGTGCTGAGTATTTACATTGCGAAGATTTTGTAGCCTTGTACATTGTTCTCACAAGCATGATTACTGATGATTAAGAGTATATAGACCTAATTTGGGAGAGTTTCTACTGTTCTTTATGGACATTCTAATGTATTTTAGGCAAAGTGCCTTTTTTAGTTCAGCTTCCTTTGGATATATGTCTAGATGTGTGTATATATACAAATCCAAGCCCAAATTTGTTTCTCATTCGATTCATTTTTTTAGAACTGTATTGCCTATGAGCACTATTGCATGCTGTTGTTCCCTTTCCTTCTTGTTTCTTGTTTTGTTAATGCTTAGTTACTTCATTTCAAAGGGTGCATACCTGCTAATTTCTATATGGTATTAGGGTAGACAACTTTCTTAGAAGGCATCTCAACCTAAAGAGGGTCACCGAGAGATTTGTGCATCTATTATAAATTGTTGCAAATTTTATAGTGATTTTTGTAGGGAAGTTGGGGATCTATGTAAGGGCGCTACAGTCCAAATGTCAGATTTCTTCCATCCTTTTGATAGAGTTATTACATTTTTAGTGCTTTTTCATAAATTTGCTCTACGTGTCACAAATTTTGGAAAATATCTGACTTATTTACATTTTGAAGGGCACATCGTCTGATTTTTTAGATACGAAGGCATTTTCAGTCTAGTCCAAAGGCAACTTATCTGCATGCTCTCACAAGCTCTTTGCCCAATATTGCAAATAAGATCATAGAGATCTAGAGTTCAAGGACTGGATCACCTACCGGAAGAAACACAAATGGAAGAGGAAAACCATCAAGTTCAAGGTACTTATTTATAAGAGAAGAAACAAAAAGGTAGGCCACATTTTCCATGGAAAAATGTGACTAGTGCAACATGTTGCCATGAGCACACAATTTGTTATCATGGGATTTGAGATCTTGAAAAAGATGTTGAGAAAACTAGGAGGAATAAGTTCCTCTCTCCTTGAAGGTTATACTTCGTTCCATCTTCTATTTATAGTTCTTCTTTTTGGTTCATTGTATTGGTTGCTAAGAGGGAGGTATCAACACTCTTGGCATCATTGCTTGGGTCACATCAACTATGTGAAATTGAGCCAAATGATAAATAAATGAACTGTCTATGAATTTCCCCTTATATGCCTCCTAACACTGTATTTGGGAAAAACCAATGAGAGGAGCTTATGGAGAAAAAAAACTACTTATTGTCCATGTCGACATTTGTGGACCTATAAGAAGGCTCTTTAGGTAGGTCCAAATACTATGCCACTATTGATTTTCCATAGATCTATGGATCTTTTTGCATCAAGCATGAGGATGAAACCTTACACTAATTTAAGGAACCCAAAGCACATATCAAGAACCAATATTAGTTATAGGATCACATACTATATACATTGAAATATTTTTGCAATCAACATATTATTTCTACCTAAGCCCAAGGATGGAATGCAGAGTACGATTTGAAACATAGACACATGAATGAAACAAAATTTTCCCAAAAGCTTTCCACCCAATTATGAATCCATGTCAAGGCATTTTAGGTATGTGAGCAAGTCTAGAAAAGAGACTATATCTCCACACCTTGATGCTTTTATGACACTTAGATTGATAACACTATGATGAGGGAGTTGCTCTCCTACAATTCTTTGACTAAGCACCATGAAAAATGAGCTCTTTTCTGCCTCCTTTACCATCTCATGTGTGTAGATGACACAAGCCTTAGGTGAGATCTTATGAAATCCAACATACATTATTCTTTTCAAATGGCAAAAAAAAAGGGATTAACATTTTACAAAGCAACCACAATGTATAACTTTTGAAAGCATACAAAGGTTCTAATGTCGATTTTATAACGAAATTGTTTGGGACTTCTTTTCTTGTTGAAGAATGTACTTCTAGAGGGATGATAAAAAATCATTCAAAAGAAAAAGAGATGCCCAAGAATTTGAATACATTCACTAGTTTAGTCCATGTCTATGGAGCACTTCCAACCAATTTGGCATGCTCATTATTCTTTGTTGATAACATCAATTTTTATGTCCTTGAATGTTGAACTTCTTCTACAAGGCCAAGACATGGCTTTATATAAAGTTCATTTTTAGGAAAAGTGAAAATAACTACTAAAATGTCTATTTAATAATTAGTTGAGATAGTCAAGAATAATAATACCCTTGCCCAAGATTTGAGAAATTTAATGGGAAAGAAAATAGTAAATGGATTCTTTTGCTAACACATACAACTCAAGACCAAGAGGTTAACCTTACTGCACAAAGTACATAGGATCACAATTCTTAGTTATATGTTCATTAATGACGAGCCATGTGAAAGCTTAAAAAATATAATGTTTGCATTATATATATATATATATATATATATATATATATATATATATATTGTTTGCTAGAATAACCATAATAAGAGTGTACTTAATCCTATTATGAGTCCATTGAAAGTTGTTTTTTAAAAAGAGTGAACATTCTCTAGAGACCCCAAACCATTTCATGCCTTCCCAAACAATAATGGTGCTATAAGGATGTATCCACTTTTAAACATAATATATTCTTCAATATGACAATTTTGTTAAGAAATCTATCTCAAACATGCATCCCAATATTATTTATTTATTTGTTATGTTGTCCTCGATGGAAAGAGGGCACTCCACTATTGCATTTCTAGTCATGTGTTGATCTTTTGTAATGTGTACAAGAGGTTGTAAAAGCATCTAATGTTATTGTGATGTTTGAGAGCATCTTATGACATTGTAAGATGGGAGTTACTTATTATAGATTCTATGGTGCATAAGAGCGTTGATTATTAAGAGAGTTGCATTGAAATTTTGACTAACAATAGGGCACATGCTATGATGTGTCATAAGGCATCTTTGAATGAGAATAATGGGGCCAAAATAAAAATCTAAGTTGGTTATGATGGATTAAGACAACATAAGAGGATTTTCTAATATAAGCATGTTGATTAATCATGGTGGTTAGACACTATTTTTGGGGTACTATTCTCCTATAGTTTATGGTTTGCTATTTGCGATTTCCTATTTTATATCTTCTACATATTTATACCTAGGATGAAGATGTAGTGTTGTAATTTTTGCAGGGATTGTGTTGTCAAAATTTCTCCAAACATTTGTTGGTTGGTCCCTTTTGAATAGTGGAGCCTATTGATATATTGCAACAAGATTGGTATTGTGAATACATTGATGCAATATTTGGAATAAGGGTTTTGTCATTGTAGTACTATTTTTTTCATAAATTCTCTTTTGAAATTGTTGGTGCATATTTTACAGGCATTCTTTCATGTTGATTGTGAGGAGCTAATCTATAATTCCCCTATTAATGAGAAAAATGAGGATGCGTATTAGTCTCCTACAAAGGAGTGTTAATGAGGACAACAATATGGATAAAGTTCACAACTACAATCATTGTAATGAAAAATTGATTGAGATGGATGACAACTTGAATGATTTCCAAGAAGGATGAGAAAGTTCAAAGACATTACTAACAAGATTCACGACTGTGAGGTTAGCAATGGAAAATGAATAGAGATGCATGGAAAGATACATATTTTTGTAAAACGAGTTACATAGGATTGAAGATGCTTTGAATGATATTGTGAACACTAATGATGATATGATGAGACATGCTACTTCTGATATTGTAATTTTGTACTAAAGCTCTAAAAATGCAACCAAGTGCATGAAGATAAAACTAGTTCTAAAATGAAAAGGATTCTAGGTGGATACTACAACTTGTTCATGGGAGGATAAATTGAAGACCATGTGCAAGGATTAGAGAGACCTTATTGCCCATCATGGGGTGTAACTTTTTCCTTTCGTCCATTGGTGCTGATTCTAGTACTGCGCTTTGCCCTTCTTTTTGTTATCCACTTTGGCATTTCTCCATTATAGTTATGGTGTTCCTTTCGGTATCGTTTCTTGTTTAAGGGGCTCTTCTATCTTTGTTCTTATGTATTCAAACCCTTCTCCCTATTTAATTAATAAAAAATATTTGCCAATCACCATTAAATTATTAATCATCAACTCTGTTATCATTTCTAGATTTAATATTACATATTTTATATGCAAATTATAGCCAAACCCAACAATACCAAATCCATGAAAAAGTTGTGCAACCTGTTGAAGCCAAACCCCCAACTAGAAAATGAACTAACAACAAAGGTATTATGATAATTTTTTATTCCATAAATTACCAATATATTAAAATGAGCTTAAAAGTAGAATTTAAATGCTCATTAAAGTGATGGGAATGAATAGAGTAATTGTATAAAAAAAAATGATTAGGTATACAACATAAATAAATATCATAGGACGAGAGAGACACAACAAGAAACCCAAAGTGGGAAAGTTAGTTCAATGTTACAAAAATAAATAAAAAAGATTTAGTTCACTTTCCACTAACATGTCAATCGAATAACACTTCTTTACTTTCTCCCTTGCTTGCTTTCAAAATCCATCATGTTTTCAACCTTGCAATTCACTTGTTGAATTTAAAATTAAATCTCTTCCCAAAATGAGAAAACGTAAAAAAAAAATCACTTGGTTCAATTTTTTAGTACCCCATCACATGATTAACCATATTTAAAAATTTCTTCCAATAGTAAATAATTCACACTTTTGTGTTTACAACAATACCTTCTATGTTGATAAGTAGGAGGCATTTTCCACAAGTCAAACTATGATATTGCTATCAAGGTTCAACTGTGTAGTTTTTGAGTCAAACTCATTGGCCCATGTTTCATGAGTAGTGGCTCACAAGAACCCATCTCTCATGCGAATGAATGGTCCATTAGCACTCATTGCATCTAGGTGATGCTCACATGGGTGAAGCATTGGGAGTTCCCGAGAGGTCACCCATCCCAGTACAACCTTGGAGGGAACTCTGTGGTTAAGCGCGCTTGAGTTGGAGTAGTATTGGGATGGGTGACCTCTTGGGAAGTCCCAATGCTTCACCCCTATGAGCATCACCTAGATGTAATGAGTGCTAAGTGGACCATTCATTCTCACGAGAGATGAGTTCTTGGGAACAACTACTCATGAAACATGGGTCAATGAGTTTGACTTAAAAACTACACAGTTGAACCTTGATAGCAATATCATACCTTCTATGTTTTCCAACTACAACCCTATACATTTGTCATTTTTTTAAAACCTACATAACTGATAAACCAACATAAAAATTCGCATGGTTAGAATTTTTTATGCACCTTTTTTGAGAATTTCACTTCCTTACTATCCCCCCTCGACTCTACCCTTTCATTTCATTGATTAAAGACAAATATTGCAATATGAAGTGTTTTCACTCATAGAGTTCTTTCAAACTTGCAATTTTTTTGTTGTCATAATAAGCTCAACCATTAAGTAGACATATACATAGTACTTGGTAATTTAAGTTAAACGAGAGATGAAATAAAGTTCTAGGTTTGTTAGAAGATACCACACATGCTAATATCAACATCAACAAGACCAAATTTAGTCATGTATTAAGTGAGCAAGTATAATATAAGCAAAATCATAAATTTACTTCATGAGGATGTAATATGATAGGAATAATTAATGCATAGAATAATGATGTGAAAGTTTTGAATTAAATATACAGTTAAATAGAATAATAACTATGCAATAATACTTTGAAATGTTTAGTAATAATATCTATTTAATTATGTAATAATAATTTGAAAATGTTTAGTAATGATGCAATGTTATTAAATTGGATCACTAAATACTCTTTAATACTCTTTAATACTCTTTACTTTTATTTAGGTGACAAACAAGGCTATAGAGAGACTTAAGATATTCCAATCTATATAGAGATTATTTTTTCTTTTTCAAGGAAAATATATCCACAATTTGAGATCTAAACAACATTGTTCTAAAAATATAATATCTACTAAAAACGTATTTAAAAGGAATGTTTTAAATAGAATATTCTAGACTAATAGGTATTGGGTAGACATTTTGAGTATTTATTATGTTTAACAATTAGTCTAATTTTATCACCCCTATCTTATTATTTATACATGATGAAAATTGTGATTACATCGAAGGTGTTGGTGTAAAATTATGTCTCATAATTACACTTTACTTAAGTTGATTTAGGGTAATGCATTTCATAGTAATTTGGATATGAGACACTTAAAGAAGTGTATTGGAGTAAAAGGTATTAGTTTACTTATTTAATTAAATCATATTGATTTAATAATTAAGTCACATTTTCTCTATTTCATTTAAGCTAAATTTAGGAATATTAATAATTAATTATTAATTGATTTTAGGGTTTTCCATTTTTAGGTTTGATCTCCTTTTATAAGGATTGATCCCTTTGTAATCCTTAACCAATTTGATTATCATTATTGCATTCTTTTGCTCTAGGTTTTCAAAGCAATCTTTGTGTTTTATGAATCTTCCATTGTTGTGACAGGTTATTTGCATATAGGTGTTCACTGGGTTCTGTGAGGTATTTCTACAACTTTTACATGGTATCAGAGCTTCAGACCTGAGGCTTTCCCGTTCTTCTGATTGAGAGATTCTACCAGAGCAGGTCTTTTGTGCAATTTGGATTGATTTGAACCTCACCGTTGAATCCGACATGTGGGAAATAGTCAAGATTGACCTTTTGTTTGTCAATTCTTGATTCACGGGGCCAGATCTGTGAGGGCTTGAAGACTCAATTTTTTTTTGTGATCTAGGGGGCACCTGTTTTTAGAGAAATTTGGGCCCAAAAGGACCTCACGATTGGATTAAAAGGTCAATTCCATGAATTTTGATATATAATTTGACTATTTTCAGTGACAGGGGCATCTGGAACATGATTTTTTATTGGCACATTTTCGAGACACACAAATCCATACGACCGTACTTGCATCTATGTTAGAAATATTTTCAAAAAAAAAATCAACTGGGTGGTAAAAAAATAAATTTTTGATAGCTAGGTTTTTAATTTAAAAAAAATAAAAAAAATCAAGTTGGTGCAAGTTGTTAAAAGATTATTTGTAATTAACAAAAAACAAAGTCAACCCTTTGTAGCAAAAGTACATTGCATCATCGATGACATCAACATGACATCATGCTGATGTCAGTGGTATAGTCAGCATGACGGACAACATGCATGGCTCCTGTGACCCTCTTTGTGTCCTAAAAGAGGGTTTTTTTTCTTTCTTTCTTTTGGCCATAACTTGGGCATACGATATCGGTTTTTGAAAAACGAGATATCGTCGGAAAGCTGGTTTCATCTTCTTTCCAAATATGTGGGTTTCATTACCTGGTTTTTCTGCTGGTGTATTCTACATACATTTGAAGTCAGAGGTATTGTTTTCAGTCCCAAGTCCATAATTTTTTGCCAGTTTCTCTGATTTTCACAATTCCAGTGGCATTGGGATGGTGTTTCAGATCTCTTCACAACCATCCATAAATTTTTTCTAGATTTTACTCTAGGTACATTTTATTTAGTTTTTGTGTTTTCAAACTCTGGTGAATTACTTGGACAAATGAGGTCATGGAAACTTCTCGTTTACATGGGATGACTTGTTTTTGGTTGTTCTTCATGTATTTCCAATCTTATATCTTTTTTTGATTTTATGAGCTTCCATTGTAAGCACTTATGATTTTGTAATCGCACTGAGATAAAATGCCTTTGTATTGCACATGTATTATGAGATCTTGCACATCAATTTTGTGCCTTATTGTACTTGCACTATGATATAAAGTGTCATGGGGGTTTGATGTTTGCCTTCATACCTTTCTCATGCGTGTGTGCCTTGGTTTGCACACCCTTTGTATTTGCTTGTACTTTCATGTCTGCATGGTTAGATGTTCTTGGTTCTTCTTCATGCACTACATTATGGATTTCAGTTTTAGTGTACATGTCATACCTCTCCCTTGTCAGCATTATGGGGGGGGTTTCTATTGTTGGTGCTAATGCTTCCCTAGTTTCGCATTGGAGTGAGCTATGTATTCAGTATTTGTTCCTATGTACTAGGCAGATGCAGTGACTGGTTACCCATGCATTTTTGTGAGATGAAATACTTACCATATGGACACTCTTGCATTCCTATTTTTTGAAGGCAACCTTCCATTTTTCATTTGATAAGTTCTTCAGACTGTTGGTACTTATGCCATCTGTATCTTTGGATTCCAAATGTTTTGCTTGTATTTGCCATCTGATTCAGATTCAAGTAGTTTCATTGTAGGCACCCATGTAGATTCATGTCTTCTTGATCTTGCCCATCTTTTGTTTCAGAGGAGGTTCTTATTTTAGCATCTTAGCAATCACTCTACGACAAAGTTTGCAGCTTCTTGATGCTTCAATGATTCTTCATGCTCGTCTTTTGTTTCTATCTTTTGGAACATTCTTGTTTGGAGGCTTCTTAGTCCTTCACTTGAGATTTCATCTCTTCTTGGAGAGGAGTTTGTTCCCACTGGGTTTTCTCCTTTTTCTCCACTTTACAGAGATTTCATTGTACTTGGGTGCCTCATCAGGCTTTGTTGCCGATACCCATTTTATCTTTCTAGCATCTAGTCCTTAGTTTTTTTAGCTTCTCCCTAACTTCATATTAAGGGGGGGTGTTAGAGTAAAAGGTATTAGTTTACTTAATTAATTAAATCATATTGATTTAATAATAAAGTCACCTTTTCTCTATTTCACTTAAGCTAAATTTAGGAAGCTACACTTAGGAATATTAATTATTAATTTCTTGTAGGGTTTTTCCTTTCTAGGTTTGACCTCCTTATATAAGGATTGATTCCTTTGTAATCCTTAACAAATCTGATTATCATTATTGCATTCTTTTGCTCTAGGTTTTCAAAGCAATCT
This sequence comes from Cryptomeria japonica, assembly GCF_030272615.1. Lineage (NCBI taxonomy): Eukaryota > Viridiplantae > Streptophyta > Pinopsida > Cupressales > Cupressaceae > Cryptomeria > Cryptomeria japonica. Next base: position 708,944,060 of record NC_081412.1, read on the forward strand.
TTGTGTTTTGTGAATCTTCCATTGTTGTGACAGGTTATTTGCATACAGGTGTTCATTGGTTCTATGAGGCTGTATTTCTACAACTTTTACAAAGTGTGCACAAAGGGATAATGTATGTAAGAGAAATTCCACCTTTTGTGGTCTTATCTTCTCGTTACATTCCACCTTCGATGGGTGATCCACCTCTTGTGGAATATTTTATTATTTCTCTTACCTACCCTTACATAGTCATTTCTCATTGAGCCATATGTCATGATTGTGTGATCACATATCCATATGGTCTTACCTTTATAAGAAGACTCATCTACATCGCATGAAATTTTTGATGATCTAGTTGATCAATATTTTGCATCTTGATTATAATAGAGTATATTCTTATCAAATCTATTGTCTCTCTTTTGTGCTATTTAATGTGCTTCTAGATCTTGGCTATATTTGAAAAATTCTTACATGGTATCGGAGCCATTGGGGCTTCATTAATTAGTCTTTTTGGAGAGATTTTGGAGCTTTGCTTTTTTGGATCTAGGAAGCTCACATTTTGGGGGTATCCTATGGTGATTTCGACCTCACCGTTGAGTCTGGGAGGCCATTTCCATAAATTTTGGGTATAAATTTGCCTATATTTGGTGAAAATCATATTTCGGGGCATTGGAGGAAAAATTTGCCTAATTTGGGCGTACGGTACGATTTTATTTAAAAAAAAATTATACTGCAAAAAATATTTTCATTCTTTATTTCTCAAAAAAAATTGCAGAGTTTTTTTATTGTTGTAAAAGTTTTATTTATTAAAAAAAATAATAAAAAAGATATATTTTACGATGGGTTCCTCCTGACACTGTACTTTGCGCATTTAAAAATTGTGTAGGGAATTTTTTGGTAGCTCTTCTCACCATACCGCTATCACTGGCCCCCTCTTTCTTGACATGCTCCACCTCCCGTGCTTCGATGCATCTCTGGGAGGTTCTCTTCCTGACATTGATTTCTCTCGCTGGGCTCCACACAACCACCAGAGCATCTCCCGTTGGACTCCACGTAGTAACCAACTAACTTCTCTTCCTGATAGTTCCCCCATCACCGAAAACCTGTATTGCTTCCACTAACACATTTGGACACATTTTTCGATGAAATATTGTCAGAATTTCGACGGTTATGTGTCCTAGGTTCGACGAAATGGTGACGAGTTTTTTGTCGTTGAAATTTTGTCAGAGCGTCCGGCATAGGACATTTCATCGAACAACTAATGAACATTCCATCGGAAACCAATTTCACCTCGCACAAAACCATGCAACAATTTTCGTCGAAACTCCAACGGAAACCATGGTAGTTTTTCGTCGCACATATAGCATTCCGGTCGAAACCATGCTATACGTGTGGCGAATTTCTATGACATCGATCATTGGAATTCTGACAGACTGCCACTATACTCCGACGAGAATGTTGTGCCTCCAACGAAAAATTTCGTCGAAAATTTAGTAGTCTTGTCGGGGCATTTTGGGGGTGTTCGTCGAAATTCCAATGAAAAGTTAATATTAAAAAAAAAAAAAAATGTCAGTCAATCTCTCTCTCTCTCTCTCTCTCTCTCTCTCTCTCTCTCTCTCTCTCTCTCTCTCTCTCTCTCTCTCTCTCCTCTATCTCTATCTCTCCCTCTCTTTGCCTCTCTTTCTCTCTCTCTCAGGTGTCTCTATCCCATTCTATCCATTCTTTCCCTCTCTCTCTCTCGCCCTCTATCTGTATTTCTCCCTCTCTTTGCCTCTTTCTTTCTCTTAGGTGTCTCTATCCCATTCTATCAATTCTCTCCCTCCCACTCTCTATCTCTCTATCCCCTTCTCCCTGTCGGCCTCTATCTCTATCTCTCCCTTTCTTTACAAGGTTGAGAGTTAGGTTTGGGGATTGATGGTTCACTACAAACTCTCTATATCCATATTATTTGCATTACATATCAGTACAAACTTAAACTTAGCTTTGGAAAATTTTACTTGGCTTATAGATGGTTAAGTTACTCTAATTTGGTTAAGGGTTATAGAAGGTTGTCGAAACTTAAACTTAACTTTGGAAAACATCAGTGCTGTCGAAACATCAGTGCTATGAGGTTTTTATTATCAAATAGAGATAAGGGTTTTTGAGTATCATGAGGTGATAAAAGATAGCGTGAAAGAAATTCCAAGAATACGATTAAAAAACCCTTGAGTTCAATCACTCACCAAGAAGTGATAGTAATGAGAGGTTTTAGATTAGAGAGACACTATCAAAGGAAGACTCGAAGCAACCAAGTTACTATTATGTAATTTTGGGTAATGTTTTAATTGCAAAATTATTAGTTCAATAATTGCAAGTTTTGTGTAGAAGATGCTCTAAAATCTTGAAATGTAAGACTATTTATGGGAAGCCTTAAATATGAGGGGATATGTTTTTGTCTTATTTACATCCTTAGCTTGACTAAGCTCAAAATATCCATATGTATTTGATAGTGACAAACCCTAATGATTGCATTTACAAGATGCTACTATTGTAAAAAAAAAAGCAATCCATCTGCAAAGCTTCAAGAAAATTAAAGAGAGGAAAGAAAACTTGAAAAATATATAGATTTATACCTTCCCACATAGGTTGTATTGATCCGTCTTAAAGCAAATATGAACATCAATGGATTCAACCCCTCGTAACAAAATGAAATAGAAATGGTGAGTTATTTCCATGTAAACCATAGTCAAAGTCAACCATCAATGAGTCTTTGAAGGGTAAGCATACCTGAACTATTGCTCGCCTAATCTATAACCAACATGTATCAACAATTACATAAGTGTTAGCTTATGTGGTAGAAAGTAAAAAAATTAACCAAACAAAATACAAGAATATACACTTAATTTAGTCAATAATTTAGGTAATTTAGTCAAATTACCTGGCTTGAAATATAGCCACATCGCTCACAGATACCTTGTTCTCGCAATTATGTTGAAAAAATAATGAAGTTCTCAACCAATCTAATGATGTCAAGTATTGCTCTTAGTCTGAAAGATTGGGACTTGAAGCATCAGATGCCCCAAAGACAAGAAGAAAGAAAATATGGATAGACTAACAAGTCTATATTATGAAGCATTGGATGCCCCAATTAAGACACAAACACATCCAATGCTTCATAGTATAGGCTCGTTAGTCTACTTATCTTTTCTTTTAAGGTTTGATGTTCACGAGAATCTATAACTCTACGTGTAAGAAGCCGATCTATAATTATGGATCATGATTATAAAATGAAATTACATTAGCATATAGAGTTAGTATATCTAACCCTATCTCAAAACAATCATGTTATCCTACCCATGGAAAAGTATCCAACAATACAACATCAAGAGGTTATAATAGCTCTTGAAAATTAAAGAGAGAAAAGAAAAATTGAAATATATATATATACCTTCCCACACAAGTTGTATTGATCCGTCTTAAAGAAAATATGAACATAAATGGATTCAACCCTTGGTAACAAAATGAAATAGAAATGGTGAGTTATTTCCATGTAAACCATAGTCAAAGTTAGCCATCAATGAGTCTTTAAAGGGTAAGCATACCTGAACTGTTCCTCGCCTAATCTGTAACCAACATTTATTAACAATTACATGTTAGCTTATGTGGTAGAAAGTGAAAAATTTAACCAAACAAATTACAAGAATATAAAATTAATTTAGTCAATAATTTAGGTAATTTAGTCAAATTACCTAGCTTCAAATTTAGCCACACTGCTCACAGATACCTTCTTCTGGCAATTTTGTTGAAGACAAAATACTGAAGTTCTCAACCGATCTGATGATGTCAAGTATTTCTCTTAGTTTGAAAGATCAGGACTTGAAGCATCGGATACCCCAAAGACAGGAAGAGAGAGAGAGAGGTTGATTCCCATGAATGCCAAACCTTAAAAGAAAAGATGAATAGACTAAATATTCTATACCATGAAGCATTGGATCCCCAAAGACACAAACACATCCAATGGTTCATAGTATAGACTCGTTAGTGTACTCATCTTTTCTCTCATCTTTTCCTTTAAGGTTTGATGTTCATGGGAATCTATAACTCTATGTTTAAGAAGCCTTTCCAAGCAACTTGTGGTGATGTTGTTTGTGTTGGATTTGTTGGACCCTACAATTAAGATTCATTACACATTATTCAATAAGATTAACAATGCAACATTATGAAATATTGAAAAGTATGTTAACTTATTGAGCCTAGCAAAAGGTCTAGGTTGGAAAAGTTATTTTGTGGTTTGTGTTGTGTTTGGTTGCAGGTGTGGATCCACCTAACTGTAGAGAAGGTGTTGGAACAGGTTAGGAGAGAACCTAGTTGTGGCTGCCAAGAGACTAGAGTGAGAGGATAAAGTGACTCCTAGGTGAGGTAGGGAAGTGAGTTTGTGGCAGTAGGAGAGGTGGATGTCTGGATGAACACTTGAGTTGCAACCATTGGATACTCCATTGACGGGAGTAGTTGAGAGGATGCCTCAAACCTATCAAAGTGCAGGTTGTATGGGTCAGTGAGCACCTTAAAGGAGAGTTTTGATAGTTTCTCTCTTGATTCCCATGGTTTGAGGAAGAGTTGTTACATGTTACGAGTTACTACAAAATAAGGAATGAGATCCCAGTTGGACAGTCCTAGTTGAGTAGCCAAAATGGTGTTGATGATTGTCTTAGAGTTTAGGAGCATGGTTAAGAGTTCAAGAAGGTTGATTATGAGTGGAAGAATTTATGTGAGTGGTTGGACAAGGGCTTGAGAAGGCTTGAGTGAGTTCGAGCTATTGAAGCCTAGTGAGTAGGTTGAGGAGTCAAAGAAGAAGTTTCACCTATTGAGTTGGTGAGAAAAGAAACTAGCTATGGATAGCAAAAAATCTCAAAAGGACCTCAACCAAGGCAAAGGTCACAAATAATCTCTACATAGTTATGAAGCAAGTTCAAAGACAATGAACAAGGAGGTCATATCAGTATGAAAAAATATGCGCACAATCTAAGATGCATTAGCTCAGACATATGATAGTAAGAAAAGGCTTCAAAGCCTCCATGGTCTTAGTCAAACCCAAAAGGATCAGTCCAAGAGTTGAGGCATTAATAGAGACAATGATGAGAACATGAATCCTTTTCTCTTTTAGCAAGGAGCTCAAAAGATCCATTCATTTAGCAAGGATAAGCTTAGAAAGGAGAAACTTGTTACTATTGCTACTACAACTCCTTTTTTAATCCATCAAAGGACAGGGTCCTCTAAGGCTAAAGAAGAACTAAGGAAGCACCTGCAGACATTCCAATGGCCCATAAGAGATTAAGAAAAGGCTCCAAACAAATGACTATTGAATCTTCTAAAGAAGACAAGAAGACCAACCACTCTAAATAATACCAGAAAAGGATACCACTCAGCAAAAAATCTTAGACCATTGATATAAAAAATATTGAGGAACGAGTTCTTAAAAAGACTAATGTTTCAAAAGTTAATGTTAAGGAAGAGATAACCAAAGAAAGGGAACCTAGGGTAGAAGAAGATCTTACACAAGATGATGTACAAGAAGAAGAGATAAGGGTGTCAATACTTGATGGAAGGATGAATGGTATATGAAGATTATACTCAACATTAGGATGAAGGATACATAATTGGTGAATGTTGGCCAATACATTTGCTATTTGATGCAAGTTGTATCAAATTTTTAAACTGATTACATGTTGAATTAAGATTGATAATCAACACGCTGATAAGTAAACAAAAATCTGAAACAAAAATCAGAAATCTTAATCAAGGACCTTACCTATGATGGTCTCCACTAAGTAACTTGTTGTGTTGTTGTTCGTGTTGGCTTCGTTGGACCCTACAATTTAGATTCAATACATATTATTCAATAAGATTAATAGTGGAGCATAATGAAATATTGAAAAGTGTGTTACCTTATTGAGCTTCTCTTTGTTTCAAGAACAGTTTAATATTATCTACTTAATAGAACCAACCACATGAAGGTGGAAGCTCATTTGCCCCCCACCCCCAACATCACTCTAAATTACCCGTTAACATATAACATTTATTCATTATTTCACCTATTAATAAAATATAACATTCATTCATTATCGCATAGCATTAATTAACACGTAACATTCATTAACACATAAAATTCATTCATTAACACATAATATGATTACAATCATTTCTTTTTTTGTTTTTTTGTTTTGAAGCGAAGTAAAGACTAAGTGGAGCATCATTTTCTTCATCATTTTCCCCTCTTCAATTGTTGTGCCCTCTTCTCGTGATCTTAATGTATGCTTAGTCTTGTAGTCATGAAGTGGACGCCTATGCAAAGGGGGGTCCACTGCAATAACAAAGAAATGGGTTAAATTGACAAGTTTTTTATTTATTGTTACAAGTATTTCATTAATTAAACGAACATTACAGGTGTGCTCTTTACCTAATGGGTCCATATCATCTTCCTAATCATTTCGTCTAGTCTCATCCTCAACATGCTAAACACCCTCTAAATCCTTTGGAGTTGAAACACAAAAGGTTACATTAATCAATACACCAATTGCAATTAAATTCATTTAAAAGAATAACAGTGGTCCTCTTTACCTAATGGAGGGACATCACGTTCCTGATGTTGTCTAGCCTGATCATGCTCAACTTTTTTATCACACTCTATATGTCTAAAGTAAAATCAGAAAAAAGGTTACATTAATTACTACACCAATTGCAATTAAAGATGTTTAATTGTATTAATAATTACATAAAAAAAATTGTATAGCACATGAATACCTCCAATATCGGGATGCACATAATGACCTTCATCATGTGCAGATTATGCTCCACCCTCAACAAGTTGCATTCTAATGTCATGTGCATTTTTATCATTGCTTGCTTATTTAAAACAAATATAGTCACTTTATGGTGGAAATTAATATCGAATAGATTATTTCTCAAGTATTCAGTTTTAAATAATCTTCATTTAGGTTATTTACCCATGTGACAGATGCACTGGAAGCTTGTGCTTTCCCACTCAAGACTCTTAGGCATTCAACCTGTAGACACTCAAAATTGTCATGTCTAATTAAATAAATATTTTATTTATTTAATTATCTAAGCCTAATTCTTCTATTAATTAAATAAATTTTTATTTATTTAATTAATTCATTTATCCTCTTCTAGCCTTATTTCTCATTTAAATAAATACATTTATTTATTTAAATCATCCCTTTCCTAAATTAAATAAATATTTTATTTATTTAATTGTCCTACTTCTTCTATTAATTAAATAAATCTTTATTTATTTAATTAATTCATTATCTTTTTCTACACATGACACATGTCATTCATCTCTTAATTCATACACTACCTACCTCTTTCATTATTTTACTATTTCTTTTACCTACCCTCTAATCTTAGCCGACCTCTCTTTTTACACCTCTCAATCTTAACCCTCCATTTCATATTGTGTCTTCTATTTAAGGAGATGCTTTCTTCATTGTCAAACCCTAATGACACATCCTAATGATCTTTCATGCAACTTGGCTACACTACGATCCTACTTGCAACCACATTCCATTCTTTGTTGAGCTCTTGTGCATATAAAAATCTAAGAGCAAATATATCAAGCAAGATCAATGGAGATAGGAAGAATGGAGATCAAAACCCTATTGGACATGTGATGGTATAATCTTTGTGATTTTGAGTTATTTGCATTGTCTTAGGTAATCTTCATATGTTATGGTGGATCTTTCTTCATTGTTAGGCTAGGCTTTAGTGGTTGGATTCATTTTAGCCTTTCAATATTGTTGTTTATTGTTATCCATTTTCACCATAAACATTTTGGCACGCTCGGTGGGACCCTTGTCCCTTTGCATTTAACATTTTGTTGCAAATTTTGCATTTTTGAAGTTGCAGATCGGACAGTTTTCGACGAAATTTTAGGTTTTTCCGCGTCTGCGAGTGTTCGGATCGCGTTTTTGTGTTTCAGAGGCGTCTGTATACTCTTGAATCGCGTCTGTGTTTTTTGCAATTTTTATTTTGCAGGTTTCCGAAAGGTGCGTCTGCGATCCATAACCGCGTCTGCGATGCATCAGATTGCGTCTGTGTCATTTAACAGCGCCTGTGACCTCTGATCGCGTCTGTGCTTCACAGAACCGCGTCTGTGTCATACAGATGCGTCTGTGTCTGGTATAGAAGCGTCTGTGTTTTCTGTTTTGCAATTTCAATTTTCTTTGAATCGGGTTTTCGGATTTCGTACTTAGGGTTTCAGATCTGGTTTATTTTTCGGCTAACCCTTGCAGATCCAGCTAACCTAGTTTGTGCAGCTTGCTTTGGAGGCAAATACGTTTTTGTTGAAGGCCCCTTTTCACAAAGTCTTTTGGGTTTTCTAAAATTTACCTAACTTGTGTGCTTGCAGGAAGGGGTTATCATTTGAAACAACCTAAACTACTAACAATTTTGTTTGCAGGGCCTTAGCTAGGGTTTTGTAATTTTGTTGTGTGCCTTGTTTTCATAGCTTAGCAAACACTTCCATTGGTGCACTAAAATTGAATCATTGTCTTTTGTGTCTTGAGCAATAGGCTCTTTTTGTTTAATCTTTAGAGGGCCTGTCTTCCCGTGTGGTCATTAGGACTACTAGTGAGAAGAGAACGACCCAAGTGGTAGCGAGGAAAACCCACCTCTTCCGAACCACTATAATCAAATGTATTCATGGTGAAAACTATGAATAACGTGTGCTGATTAGTTCATACTGACACTATGTCTCCCCATAAACCCGTTTGATCAAATTTATTTGATCATTTGTAGGGCGTAACCCCTACCGGCTGGGAGCCTTCTGTATTTACAGAGCTGAAAGTGCCGCATGTATGGCCACATGAGCGGATGCCCTTACTAGCACCTTTTTGTTTTAGAAGCCCAAATCCTTCTAGTTGTTGAGGCAGGAGGTCGGACCTCTGGTAGCGGCCCACACACATACGGTTCTTAGTAGAGATACAAAGTTCGCCATGGGGAGTTTTCATGGGGACTGATGCTTGGCTGACCCGAGAAGTGAGTGCCGAGGGTGGAGCCAGTGAGGTCAAGCATCTAAGTATCCACTCTGAATAGCGTAGCCTCGGGGGTAAAACCCTATGTGGGATCAACAACTATTGTCTTGGCTAGCCCTAAGATTTGTGCTTGTCTTATGCTAAACACTCAAACATTCAAGACAAAACAACAAAACATTGTGTCTTTTGTGTCTTCAAGTGTATGCAAAAACTTTTTACATCAAACAACACACTTTTGGAGTCTAAACAGTTGGCAAACATTGAGTCATCAACATTGTGTCCGCTTGTCATGAAAAACAGTCGAACAATCAGATTTGGTCACAACAAAACAACTTCACAGACAGGAAAAATTGCACTAAGGTTACAGAAACGCGTCTGTGTCTGTTCAAACCGCGTTTGCGTCAGATAAGCGCGTCTGTGAAGTACAGAATAGCGTCTGTGTTTTTATCAGCGTCTGCGTCAAACAGAGAGGCGTCTGTGTCAGGATTTGAAAACTTTAACAGTCAAGCGAACAAAGAAAATCATTTTCGGCATACTTGAGCTTCTTAGGTTGTCTCTTCAGGTTTCATCTAGCATTCAGCCTGTTCTAAGGTTTCACACAGTCCATCATTGCTTCATATCTCATTTTACATTCACAATTGTCTAAACTTGAGTCAAAAGGGTCACTTGCTTGTCCTCATCATACTTTGTCAACACACAACATACAACTACACTTTGCTAAGTGGTCCCTCATCAAGGTTTCTTACCTTTGGGTCTCATTTGGTCTTACTTAGGGTCAAGGTCAGCTTACCTCATCAAGAGAAACTATCCTCTCTTTGGAAGTCACACCTACTCTACTACTTACATACTTGGTCTTACACTTTGGACATTGCAAGTACACCCCAAGATTCATTTACACTCCATACAACTCTTGGTCTTCCATACTCTTGTCATTTTTCATCTAGTTTCTCACATCTTGGTTTAGCACCTAGTTCATGGTTGAAACCCGCCTTCAAAAATCTAGGAGAATAGCTAAAGAAGCTCAAGAATCCATAAACATGAGTTCTTATGAGTATGACAATGATCTATTCTACAATCCTGAGCACACTACATTACCAGACATGAATGTTTATAGACACAATCCAAATGTGGAAAGCGCAAACACTATAAACAACAATGCTACACACAATGACACCGTGGACAACTCTTCAATACTATCAGTAGACATAGAAGAATCCATAATGAATCCTCAATTCAATAGATTGGTTGAAGAGATAATGAGGAGAGATCGACAATACTTTCTAAACATGATGGCACATAGTGGAGCTAAAATACCGCATAATTTTGACTTATCTCAACTTATGGAAGGTCGACCCTCACAACAAACTCAACCCAACATGGATCAAAGGAGACCAAATAGTGGAGGAAATAGAGGACCGAATAATATGATGCCGGAGTCACCATCAGCTTTGCTTCAAAAGCCAGCAATCCCACATACACAAGCTCAAACATATGATACTTACACTCAAAGACCATTATGGAGGCCTTATGCTCAACCACATGCTCAAGGTATGGATCAATCAAAACAAGTGGATACTCAAGGACATCCTCAAAATTTTGACACAAGGAGACCTCATGTCAAAATTGGGGGCAACACAATGGAAAATGAAAGGCCTATTGAATATGGTTTATACACACAAAACAGATATGGGGTTCCCCAATAAGAAGTTATGCCAAGTGCTCCATATATGTCGCAACAATATAGACCTCCATATGGACATGTCTACGATCAGTATCATCCATATATGCAACAAGCTCCTCCTCAAATGGGTGTTTCAAACATGGGGTATGCTACAAGAAATCAATCTCCTCCCAAAAATAATTTGGAGCAACAAATTAGAGATCTACAAAAGAAAGTGGAGGACATGAGTACATCCAAACCTACATATACTATGAGAGATATATGCCCTTATCCCTTCGATAAGAGCATTCCAATGCCTCCATTTTCTCCACACTTTGTGACACCAAAATTTGACAAATATAGAGGGAGAGGAGACCCCAAGGCACACATAAGACAATTCTTCACAGCTTGCATTGAGGTAGCGGCAGAAGAAACATACTTAATGAGGTTGTTCCCACAGAGCTTAGGAGATCAAGCTATGGAATGGTTTTCTCAATTACCTCCTGGTATTAAGTCATGGGGCGACTTAGCAGAGGCATTCATTCAGCATTTCTCTTACAACATTGAAACAGATGTCTCAGTTACTACCTTGTGCAATACTAAACAAAAGGAAGGAGAATCTTTCGCAACATTTTTACAGAGATGGAGAAACTTAGCTACCAGATGCTCTTGTGAAATCCCGCAGAAACAAATGGTGGAGATGTTCACACAAAACGTTAATAAGGCTATTGGCTATGATCTCAGAAAAGCTTGTTTGTCTACATTCAAGGATGTCATTGAAAAGGGCCTAGCAACAGAAAAGGTCTTAATTGAACAAGGAGTTATCAAACTATTCAAAGAAAACAAAGAGGACTTTAAAGGAAAGGACAAACCAAAATTTTGGAACAAGAACAAGAATACAGTTAATGATGGCGTTGTTGATGCCAATACAGTGAGACCAAAGTTCGTCTTTTCTGGATCAAGTTCTACCAACAATCAGGTGAACAACCAAACAACTTCTAAACCTTGAAGGAAGTACACTCCATTGGGAGAACCACTTGAATCAGTATTCAAAAAGCTTGTGGCAAACAAAGTGATTACAGTTCCAGACTTTCCTCCTTATGAACCAAAGGTAAAACCAAATTGGTGGAATGATGATGAGTTTTGTGAGTTTCATAAGAGCAAGGGCCATAAGACGGGTAATTGCCATCGATTGAAAAACATTGTGTAAGATCTCATTGACAGAGGAGATATAGAGATTGAGGGACATTCATCTAATCAAGAACATGAGGTGTTTAAGGAACCATTCCCAAAACATGACAAAGGAAAAGGCAAAGTCACAGATGATCAAGCCAATTACACTAGAGCACCTTACAATTATGATTCTACTATCAATCACATCTCAATGGACAATCATATTTCTACCATTACTATCAAAAACAAAAATCCTGAGAATCCTTCTCAGAGACCCAAGATCGTCCTAAAAGGTGTGGGATCTTCGTCCGAATCTACCTCTGAATGTCATGTTACAACCCGTCGAGGTAAGATTACATTGCCAGGTGCCTCCACTAAGAATACCAATCCTTCATCAATCAAGCCTGAGTACGACCTTGTAGAACAACTAGGGAAGACACCTGCACTCATCTCTATTCTTGAGCTCTTACGTATATCTCCTGCACATAAAGCTATCCTTGATAAAATCTTGAGAGATACTACCGTCCCTACTGATCTGAACGTGGACCAGTTTCAAGCCATGGTGGGATACCTATCTGTTCCACATTCCCTTACGTTCACAGAAGCCGATGACGCCTCCATAAGTCAGCCACATAATGCACCTCTACATGTTGAAGCCTTCATACATAAACATCGAATAAAGCGAGTCCTGATAGATGGAGGAGCAGGTCTTAATATTTGTACATTGAGCACCATCAGACAATTGGGATATTCTGACAAAGCTCTGAATTCTACAAACCAAATCACCATTAAGGCTTATGATGATGAAGAGTGCTCATCCAAGGGCACGGTCATCTTACCATTAAGAATAGGGCCAGTCACAAAGGATGTGGTTTGTCAAGTCCTAGATCTAGATCTCACGTATAACATATTGCTAGGACGTCCGTGGATTCATGAAATGAGGGCAGTCCCATCAACATACCATCAGTGCATTAAGTTTCCTCACAATGGAGTCGAGGTAATGGTCAATGGTGATCCAAATCCATTCATATATTGTAATAACTTGAGATCACATACTGAGACTATCATTCCCAGCAATCGTGAGGCTACTCCTTCTTCAGCATATATTGATCCTGAGTCATTAAAGCCCTCGACATCCAAACAAGGTGAACTTGGAGCCAAGTTTCAAGACAAAGGCATGGGAGAATACACTTTGAATCAAACAATGTTTTTACGACAAGTCATGACCTCTCCCAAGGAATATGGGAGGCCACATCCTAACAAGCAAATCTCCATCATGATACTCAAATGGGATCCTACCATCTTTCAAAAATGGGGTGAACTAGAAGAAGAAAATTTATATAAAATGCTCTATAAGGACGTTGAAGGGGACACACAGGATCAGATTATTATACCCTGTGAGAACTATGGCAAAGGCTTCAAAATTCTGCAAAGATTCGGGTATGATGGAAAAAGCCCTCTCGGACTACGCAAAGAAGGTGTCATGGAGCCCTTGCAACCTGAGCTAACTACAAGAAGGGAACGCTCCAAGGGGCTTGGTTTTCTGAATCCTAGACCAAACAATAAAAGAACAAAAGAGACATGGTGAATTAAAGTTGCCGAAGTTCAACAAGAGGATTACTATTCCACAGACTCCAATGAGTGGGAATGGGGTTCAGACAAATCCTCCAGTGACTATGAGCTCACCGAGACATTCAGAGAGCCAGATGAACCTACAGAGGAGGAGGAATTTTACAAAAAGTTCAGAGTTGGTCAAGAACCAACCCATAAGGATCCCTCACAAGCTTCGTTTCAAGGTCCTAGGTCAAAATCACATAGGATGAGGACACCTGTCCCGGAAGGCGCTACTAGGGATGACAATTTGGATTCGCTCACAATCGAAACTGATGAGGAGAGTGCCATCGATGACCTCGACGATTACCTTGACATACCTGAATATAACCACATCTTCACTCTTCGTCCAGCAAATTCTGAAAACACTAATGACCTTCCCCTTGTTCATCCCCAACTCATTGACTGGGATCATGAAGGACCAGCACAATTTGATACATTTCAAAATGACGAAGCTATTATCGACTATCTTGGCATTCGAGATGATCTTCCCCCTGGAGACCATAAAGCAGGATACGCCATAGAGCTCAACAACATAGCATACTTTGGTGAGGGTGTCGGGCCTTCTAGTCGTAAAAATGTGAAAATAAAAACAAAAAAAGGGTCTTATGGCGAAAACCACACTGTGGCGCTATCTGACTCCAAAAAAGTAAAAAGAAAGGACGTATCTGATGGTGAAAACCTCTCTAAGGTGCCCGAAGATGGAAGGCTCGACATTCTCCCAGCATCATATGAGGAAAAATCATCCATGTTGGTAGAAGAGACTATAAAGACAAACATTGGTACAGCAGAGGTTCCACACAACATATTTTTGGCTCAATCATTGACAGAGGCCGAGAGAGCAAAATTCATAAGCTTCTTTAAGGGATGACAAATCAACTTCGCATGGTCTTACACGGATATGCCTGGGCTAGACCCGGATTTAGTAATGCATCATTTGACAGTCAAACCGGGGGCAAAACCAGTAAAACAGAAATTGAGGAAAATGCATCCACAAGTGGCATTGCTAGTCAAGGCAGAGCTGGAGAAATTGCTGGATGTCGGATTCATACGCCCAATTGATTATCCCGAATGGATTTCCAACTTAGTACCTGTCAGCAAACCGGATCATAGCATCTGAATATGTACAGACTTCAGAGATATCAACAAGGCTTGTCCAAAGGACGATTTCCCATTACCAAACATTGACTTAATTGTTGATCTCACAGCAGGCCATGAGATGTTATCCTTAATGGACGGGTTCTCTGGATATAATCAAATCAGGATTGCACCTGAAGATCAACATAAAACATCATTCACTTGTCCATGGGGAACATTTTGTTGGAATGTCATGCCCTTTGGGCTGAAAAATGCAGGTGCCACGTATCAACGAGCGATGACTACTATCTTTCATGATCTCATGCACATAACCGTGGAAGATTATGTTGACGATCTTTTGGGAAAATAATAGACAGAGACACACACTTGGACATACTTTCAGTTGTCTTTGATCGGCTAGAAAAATACAAGGTAAGGTTAAATCCTAAGAAATGTGTCTTTGGAGTAACCTCCGGGAAGCTCCTAGGATTCATTGTGTCTAAAAGAGGAATAGAAGCTGATCCAGCAAAAGTCAAGGCTATCTTGGACATGTCGCCACCCAAGAATATCAGTCAACTTCGATCTTTACAAGGGAGACTCCAGTCCATACGAAGATTCATAGCACAACTTGCAGATAAGTGTAACCCTTTCCAGCACCTGCTACACAAAAAAATCAAGTTCAAATGGGACGAGAACTGTCAACAGGCTTTTCAGGCCCTCAAAGACTATCTTTTGAACCCGCCAGTTTTGATGCCACCAATTCCCGATCAACCATTGCTACTTTACATATCAGCTACTCGGACAGCACTGGGGGCACTCCTAGCACAACAAATACCTGACGGCAAGGAAAAAGCAGTCTACTATATCAGTCGCACATTGGTGGGATATGAGCTAAACTACACACCAATCGAGCGTGCATGTCTCGCTGTGGTCTTTGCTTCACAGAAGTTGTGACATTATATGCTCACTCACAAGACTAAGCTGATTGCCCGAATTGATCCACTAAAATATCTTCTCAACAAAGCTACACTTACTGGGCGGCTGGCCAAGTGGGTAATGATCTTGAGTGAATTTGACATCGAATACGTGGACAGAAAAGCTATAAAAGGACAAGCAATTGCAGATCAATTGGCAG